>NC_069380.1:118595000-118934166 GCF_027475565.1 Acinonyx jubatus | reverse complement strand
TAAAAGGACACAGGAGTACAAGAACAAGATCTTTTTTTTCCATCTCTAAGAAAGTAACTCTGTTTCTTACATAACCTTCCTTGGACTACTTCTGGCTTACCCATTGTTCATGACATAATGATATTAATAATTAAGAAGTTGGATTTAACTGTGGACGTATTCAATACATTGATTGAGTGCTTTTAGATAAAGCATGTGCCAGCTCACTGCATTTCCGACTCCAACCATAGTCCTACCCTCACAGACTTACACATATTCATCTGTTTATTCCCAGTACACGTTTTATTTCATGCTATCTGAGCCATAAACCTGATTATCACTTTGGCAATCCTATGAGTCTTGCTTGACATAAGCTGAGAACTAGCAATTTTAAGGGTCAAAACTGAACTCACTAGGTATTATTTTGTTTCCTTATTTCACTTTGACTATTTCAAATTTATCCAATATTCCAACTTGGGACAAATCTAATTTTCCACAGTGTAAAATGCAAGGTTCATATATGAGCAGCTGACTGTGACAAAAACACTTTATAAACACACCCACAGGTGTGTTTCAAGTGTGCCTTAGACACATTTTATCATTTTCCCATTTGCCTTTTTCAGAGTTCCATCACTTGAAAACTAAGGAAAACTGGTCCTAAATTATGATTTCAAGAAAAAGAAAGGGGTATTTGTTGTACAGAGTCTGGGCTATTTATTCTAATTTGGGGATGTTAATTGGAGTTGGGTTGTAAAAAAAAAAAATTCTGATCTAAGGGGCCATTATTTCCCCTTAATTCCTAACAATCCTTAATGACAAGATCAACTGCTAGTTATCATTAATTTACCCAAGAGACATGTATTGGGTACTTAATATGTACTAAGTATTATTCTTGGTGAATGAAAATAAACCCTGGATAATGTCAACTCCTTACTCTCATCATATTGACATTATAGCCTCAAAAATAAGAACACAAATAAGACCACAGACCCGGACCTATAGTTTTAGTGTTAATGCCTTCAATATAATTGGTGCCTGGTATTTGATGGTAAATATCTAGAGGGGATAAACATTTTGGCCTGCTTGGCATTGGTTATATCTGTGCTATATCCCTGTATTATGATCCCATTGAAAATAAAATATACATAAAGAGGAAAAGGAGTAAGGAAGCATATGAAGAAGGGATGTGCCTGGTGAAAATCCCAGGCACCAGAGAACTTTTGCATAATCACTTCTAATAAGAGCCTATGTTAATTTTAGAGTGGTTGATTTCTAGCATAATAAGATCTGTCAAATGTGAGTCATCTCATTGTCCACAAAATATGAATAGACATTCATATTATCTGAAATATAGCAGATAGATATTGCTATTATGGGGAAAAGAGAAAAGGTGACAGGGATGTCCCATTTTTTGGTGCACTCTGGTCACATTTCATTTTAATGTGATTAGGGACCATTTGACACTTTAATCAGGGTTATATCTCACATGCCTGGAATGCTCAGCCTGGGACAGGAGCCTGAACATTGACATTTGTTTTCTCCCCATATTCAGCGGATCACTGTCATTCCAAACTGGTGGGGATGAACAGGTTTGTAAGTAGAAATTAGGGTTAAGACATTTTAGTGAGTTCTCCTTGGTGAGAAGCTGTATGACAAATATAACAAGTCTTTGATAAATGTACTTCTTAATAATTAAGCCAATCTCACCTTCATTTCATGATGTATTTAACTAAGGGCTGCCTTCCTGTGCTGAAGCAAGTCCCCCTGACTCAAATCTAGGGGTCGGGTGCTATTTGAAATGTTAATTCTTTTTGGCTCATACTAAGGTCAACTTTGGCCAATATTATTTGATGGTACAAGTACCAAGGTAATATTCTTTTGATATACAGTCACACTTAATCATTACTGCACTTAGAGACAAATATTTTTTATTCCACCTTCACAGATGGGTCAACTGAGACTCAAAGACACAGTATCACTTACTTCAGTCACATGGCATCTAAGTGGTATGGGAACTGGCCTTTCATCTTGTGTCCTACACCACGGGGTAGCAGTATGAGAATCTCCACTGATGCCATTCACCACAGCTCCCCACCTTGCAGTATCTGTACTCTGCCTTCCTGCCTATGACCATAGGCAACATTTCCACACTCTTCCCCAAAGCTGATCTTTCCACTTGCATACTAATCCCCATTTCCTCTCACCTACTTAACAGCAACCATCTCAAAAATGGCCCTCCCTACATCATGACTTGATTGCTCATTAGAGCATGATTCTCATCAGTATGCAAACATGCTATCATTTCTCCATTTCTCCCTACTGAGCAATCTTTCTTTTCACCTTGCTTCTCTTGCCAGCTTCCAGCCTATTTCTTTGCCGTCTTCTGTTATCAAAGTCTTCTAAAAACACATTCATGCTCATTATCTCTGATTACTCTCCTTCCATTCTCTTTCAGCTATTCCAATCAGATTTTATTAGAACTGTTTCTATAAGGTCGCAATTCGTCTCCATTTTATAGTCCACTCTCAGTCCTCATCTTACTTGACTTAGTAACTACAGTTTACATAGTCAGTTTTTCTATGTCCCTGATGCATTACCTTTGTTTTGTTTTTTTGGTGTTCTAGAACAATGCAGTTCCTTGGTTTTCCTCTTATTCCACTGGTAGATTCATAGTTCTCATTCTTCTCCCTAGCTTCTTGACATGCCATCCTGACCCTTCTTTGGTTTACTGATTTTCACATAACATAGAGTACCCAGTAGTCATTCACTAAATATAAATCTTATGAATGAATTAATGAATAACGGCTTACTGCTTGGCATAGATACTGGTACAAAGTTAACATTTCAAGAAAGGTTTTTTGGTTGACGAATGAGGAAATCAAAGAATGAAATAATAGCAGGACGTGATTTGAATCCTAGCTCATTTCTCTTCCCTCAGACCTTAATTCAATATATTTTAGGGGATAAAGAATTCCTTATAAAATGCAGATCACTTAGGTGTGTTCTGTTTAGAGAGAAATTCTGGAACACTACATCTAAATTAGCCAACCATCTCCAACTCCCAATGTCCAGCCACTCTATCACAACTGAGAGTAATAACTGGCAGTTATTACTATCTCCAACTATCTTTTTCACTTACTTATTTTTGTCTTTCATTGACCACTGCCTAGACAATGCCTAGTACATGGTATGTGCTCAATAATATTTGTCAAATGAATGGATGTGATGAAGGCTGATATCTTTAAGAGTCAAATTGCCTAATTTGGATAATAGAAAGAAAAACAAACAAGAGCTGGGTTTGATGAATTAAACTCTTCAGAGAATAGGTATAATCTGACCCAGAGACAAAACTGCCTCTGTGTGTACAGAGAACATTGTGTAAAACCATGCACAGAATTCAATTTCTCTATATGTGAAACCATCCTCATTACATTGTGTTTCCATCGACAAATGTATAACTCTACAGCGGTGCTTCTCAACCTTATCATTATTCCTCACTAAGCAAACTTTTTAGACATTTTTCCTAGTTCCTCATGACATTTTAGTATCACTGATATACTATTTACATATTGTATGCACATCTGGGCTTTATACACTAAAAGGGGAATTTTTTTTTTCAAGTTGCCCTCAACCGAAAAACTAATTTTCAGCCTCCTGGGAAAGATACTGCTCCTGGTGAGAAGACATACTCTATAGCACCAGCATTTGCTAACTTCTTAACTAGTACGGTATTATTTCAGGTATCAAAGTTTTCAAGTAGATGCACTGTGTTTTTCACATTTACTTTTTTTGTTCCATTTCCTTAGATGCACTGTTTTCTCAAGTAACAAGCCTGTAATGCCTAGTGGTTATTTTGCCCATCCCACCCTTCCTCACACACCCCTCACCATTAAGCTTCTACAAAGATTTACTAACGACTCTGGATTCCATCCTTGAGACCAAAATTCATCAGGGTTCAGGAACCCATGTATATTACAGGGTTGCAGGTTCTGCCACATCATGAAAAATAGGGGCCGCTCAGTGTCAGAAGCCAGTCACATGCACTGAAGTCTTCAGAGCATGGGGTCTTCATTTTTGTCTTTCCTTTCCCTTCTTACATTTCTCTTCAGACTTGTAGTCACTGATCTGGTTTGGACTGGTACATCTCTTCTACCTTCTTATTAACATCTTGCTTTGTGTGAATCAGGAGTTTGTGGGGTTTTTGTTTTTGTTTTTGCATCATTGATTTTAGTGCTTTACTCTTGTTTTGATAAGATAACTTACAACTTGCTTAGTATTTTGTTTTTTAATTTTTCCCTCTTCCTTTCTACTTCTATATATTTTCTTTGAAAGCTGCAGTTTTTTTCTGTCTTCATGCTCAGCATGTACCGATAGTACTTGACTGGGAATTGACTCTCTCATACATCCTTCAGGAATAGCCAGTCCATTGGCAGCACTGTTACCAAGTGGGCCTTTCTATCTATAGATACTACAGGTTAACACCAGATATTTTGTCAGTGTGGTTACAGTGCACTGGATAAGGGTAAGTCTTCCAAATCAGAACCCCAGCTATTTCTGTTATTAGATACGTGGCCTTGGCAAAGTTCTTTGATTTGTCCAGGGCTCAGTTTCTCTTTAGTTTCTTACTTGCATAGGGAGAATCATCACACCTACTTGCTGGGATGGTTGCATGAATTTCAAAAGTAAAATGGAACTCCATAAATGGAACCTATTACTATGGATATAATATGTGTATGTTATTACATATATGTACACATGTGTGTGTATTTTTTTAATTTTTTAACGTTTATTCATCTTTGAGAGACAGAGAGAGAGACAGAGCATGAGCAGGGAAGGGGCAGAGAGAGGGAGGCACAGAATTGGAAGTAGGCTCCAGGCTCTGAGCTGTCAGCACAGATCCCAACGTGGGGCTTGAACTCACGAACTGTGAGATCATAACCTGAGCCGAAGTCGAACACTCAACCGACTGAGCCACGCAGGCATCCCTGTGTGTGTGTATTTTTTAATTGTGCTCTTAGAATCCATTCTGCGTTTTGATATGTTATGTTTTCCACTTGTCAATTAACTTGGGAATTAATATGATCTTAGATATCCTATCACAGTTTTTGCTTCAATTGTAAGGCAATTATCTAGATTTCTCCAATGGCTACAGTTATCAATTCAGGCTTGGAGTCACCCAATCTGGATAAATCTCATAGCTTTTTCTAGGATTTCTGGGAAAACAGTCCCAATATATATACCCAGTGACTAGGAATAATACCATAAGAGATAGTGGAGACCATGAAACTCTTGATTGAGATTCTATGTTCTAACTAAGGCCATTCAAATTAAAAAGTCAATTAGAATGGCCAACTAAAACAAAACTCAGGTTAAATTCTGTGCTACCTTAGCACATGTCATGCTTTTGTATGAAAAGGACTATGGATATGTACATTTGGGTGAATTACAAGTATTTACCCATTTTGATGGATGCGTTAGTAAAAGGAACCCTCCCTAAGATTACATGGGGCTCAAGTATGTCAGATTGTTATTTGGAAACCCCAGAAAAGGATCAACGGCTACCTGATATGGACTAGTAACCTAAGACCTTAGAAGGTGTGCAGCATTATGATTGTTCTTCTGTAAATCAGAGAGGAAAGCCACCATAAGAACCATATCATGCTCCTCTGCTGCCCTCCACACTTTGCTTTTCTTACAACAAAGACATTCACTGGCTCCCCCAGCTCACATATGTTAGCAATCTGAAAAGTGCTTTAAAAAAAGATTTTAATGTTTATTTATTTTTAAATGAGAGGAGGGGGTGGGGGAAGAAGGGCAGAGAGAGAGGGAGACACAGAATCAAAGCAGGCTCCAAGATGTCAGCACAGCCCGAAGCGGGGCTTGAACCCACAAACCGTGAGATCATGACCTGAGATGAAGTCAGACACTCAACCAACTAAGCCATCCAGGGACCTCTGAGAAATGCTCTTAAAAGGCCTCCATAAACTAGGGTGGGACAACTGACTATAATATGTAGCTTACATATAAGACAGCATTGAGGTATGTATGAAATTTATTAAATATCCCAACATGCCTACAATTTAATTTCCTTCTTTTAAGTTGCTTTATTTCAATTAATTCCTTCTCTTATCCATTTATACATTCATCCTTTCAGCAAATCCTTTCAGTTCTACCTTTCAAACGTACCCAAATTTTGACTCCTTCCCATCACTTAAACTGAAAGTCATCTTCTATCACCTGAATTATTGCAATAATATCCTAATTGTGACATCCCTCATAAAGGCTGTGAGCCACATGTGGCTAATGAGTGCCCAAAAAGCAGCTAGTACAAACTGACATAGGATGCCAGAATAAAATAAAAGACTTAATATTAAAATAATCTAAAATATCTAAGTTAAAATAAACAGGTCACCAATACTATTTCACCTAGTTCTTTTGACTTTTTGTGAGGATATGAGAATACTAAATGTTACACATATGGCTCACTTTTGTGTCTGGGTTTACTTTTGCATTGAACACTACACTTCACCTTTTCTCTCTGCTTCTACTCTTGCTTCCTTTTATTCTAATTTTCAACCCAGAAACCTGTTGCAATGTTATTTAAATTGTGGCAGTCCTTTGCTTGACATGGATTTTCATCTTGCTCAGAATAAAAGACGATCCTTACTATGACCTGCAGGTCTATATAATCTATACAATCTGACTCCATTTATTCTCAGGCCATGTGTCCTACTAATCTCCTTCTGGTTCCCACCAACCCAGAGACACTGGTATTTTAGCTCATGTCTGAATTTGACTTCTCCTGCCTCTGTTCGGAATCCCCCGCCAATTATTTTTCTACTTTCCTCTGTCTGGCTTGCTTATTCACTACTTTTAGTTTCTCTCCATCCCTTCCAAGCCTCCTTCACTCTATCCCAAACTTGGTATCATTCATTCTTGCTTCAATTTTTTTCTCTTTACCACTTATCACAAATGTGTGTGTGTGTGTGTGTGTGTGTGTGTGTGTGTATTTAAATTTTATCTGACTTATCTCTATCCCAATAATGTAAGCCCTCCAAGAACTGGAAAACACATCTAATTTGTTTGGAATAGTACTTCCAGCACCTAAAACAGTGCCAGCTGCATAGTCAATATTCAGTAAATATTTGTTGAACAAGGATCTGTTCCAACTTCTTACTGTAGCCTCAAGGCTCTCTAGAAACTTGGTTCTGCTTACCTCACCACTATAAATTCTCATCTAAAGTTTTATTTTTCTTTATTCCATTGCACTAGCTTCATAGTCCTCAAACAGCCAAGCTCATTCTTATCTTGCACTTTTGTTTCCTTTTTCTACTACCTGAAATATTCTTACCCCCAGAGCAGACTCTTTTGTAATTTTTAGACTTCTAGAAAAGACTTTCTGAACATGTGATATAAAGAGAATATCTAACCATAGCTCCATAGCCATATATATATATATATATATATATATATATATATATATATATATATATATATATATATCTTGCCACCATATGAAGCTGCATTATACATATATCTTTGTCTGGCTCTGTGCTTATTTAGTCTTTTCACTTGAATATGAGCTCATGCTGGAAGGAATTTGTCTTCTTCATCATGGCCTTTATAAAGCCTAAAACAGTGTCTGGCATGTAGTTGTATATTTGTTAAATAAATACAAAGGAATTATGTCCAGGAGTTATTAGGTGCTAATGACTAAAATAAAGTACACATTAGGCTAATTCTGTGGGGAAAATTGAAAAGTAAACAATTAATAGATGATAAGCTCAAAGACAGAAGCAAACACAATGAAGTTGTGTTTTTTGAAATGATAACTCGAAACTAATGGTGCAAAGTGGGGAATAAATTGGAACTGTGATTTTCTCCCCATCTACCCCCCACCTGCTACCCTATTGTATCTCCTAAAGAACCCTCTCTCACCCTTCACTGCACATTCAGTCTTTAGGATGCTACACAAGAGAAAGTGACGCTTTCTGGCCATACTTCCTAGCAATTGTCAATGCTTCTCCCCAGCGAATGAATTTGGGATTAAAAGCTGTGATTAAGATACTGGCAACCTAGGACTCCACTGACTCTTAATGATACACTGGCTTAGAGTTGCCAGAAGGGAAACACTTCAGTGTGTCACCATTAGGAAGGAGCCACAGTACAAATACAAAACGACCACAGCCAGAAGAGCCACACAGAACTTCCTCAACACTACCACAGACACACTCCAAGAAACATTCACTCTGTCTTTGATGAAACCTGGTATGCAGCAGGCTCTTGGTGCCTAGGCCTGGAGTGAATAAGCCACTAAAATGACCAGACAGGTAGAGAGTGGTGAGTGAGAATGACAGAGTTGGGGTGAATCCGTGTCTACACCTTGCTCGGCCCCCTGAAAGACCAGTGACAATGGCCATGTTGCGTATTCTGATAGACTCATTCTCATCATCTTTAAAATGGAGCCAGTGATAGCATACTCAAAGGGTTGTTCTAAATGTAATAAAAGTAAAATGTTTGTCATAGTTGGGACCACTTTATAGGCACTAAATGATGATGATGATGATTTCCAGGGTCCTTCACATGGATCACATGGTCAAAGCTTTCCTAAGGTCTCCGGATATAAGGGTTCTCTCTTTCTCTCCTAGAAGCTGTTACCATATTCCTCCTGTCGCACTGAGTGGGAATGAGTCAAGCAGAAGCAGTTCAGTCATTATTTCTTATTAGTCTCTAGAGAGAAAAGGCATTTCCTCTGAAACACATGGGCACAGACCTAAATGAGACATTAAAGATCCCTTAGTCCAGTTCTATCATTTTACAGATGAAGAATGAGTCTCTTGGGTGGAAAAGGGCTTTTGTATAGAAGTACATATTTTTCCAAAGGTCTTAGCAGAGCCCTTTCCAATACAGAGAATAGAAAAGAATGGCCTAGGAGACAAAGGCTTAATGATTGAACTACTCTTAGTTCAAAGCAAGGAAATCGTAACTGAGTCAGCACTACTTAGCTAATGAAATATTATAGGAAGCATCTATAAGCAGACAATGTAACTGGCAGATACAAACTACCACCTGTAGTCAGAGAGTGCAAGGCCCATGATGTGACCCACTGAGCAATAAACACACAGAAACAACTTCTTGTTTATTTATTATTTTTAATGTTTATTTATTTATTTTGAAAGAGAATATGTGCTAGCAGGGGAGGGGGCAGAGGGGGAGGGGGAGGGGGATGGGGAGAGAGAGAGAGAGAGAGAGAGAGAGAGAGCGAGCGAGAGAGATACAGAATTCCAACCAGGCTCTGCCATCGGTGGGGGGCTTGAACTCAAGAACCATAAGGTCATGACCTGAGCCAAAGTTAAGAATCGGATGCCTAACTGACTGTGCCACCCAGGTGTTCCAACAACTTCTTGTCCAGATCAGGGGACTGAATGGGAAGATGTGTTGTGGGAAAGGATCACAAGTTATAGTAGTTCATAGAAACATGCACATTTATCCTCTGAATGAGGGTGACATTTTCCTTTCACTTAATTCCACCACTCAGGTAGAGACTCTTGACTGATAGTGTGGCTAACTGGTTTCCTGAAATGCATGGCCAATGGTAGTAGTTTCAATATCAGTAACAAGTAGTAAGTATTTTTTGGCAATGAACTGGTGGTTCAGTGATCGGCTCATTTGGAATGGTAAGAGGTACCCACTTTTCCCTCCACTTGGCTTTCAGGGTTTAAGACTAAAAGGAAAATTCAACACTGTTATGTTAACTCCAGAAGACTTGCAAGCTGACAATGGCAATTAGAGTCTTTCCCCCAATAGTCCATAATCAGGCAGTTTGGATTTTGCAGCTGTAAGAGGATTTTAGAGCAGGAAGAGAACCATAGGTTTTTCTATATTCCCTGTGTCTTCCCAACCTCCAGTCTTAAGGTGAAACAATTAAATATTGCCTTGCACTAGTAGGATAAGTGCTAAGTGACAAACCCAAAGCTGTGCACTCAGATCCCACTTCAAGAAAGGACTTGCTGCCCAGCTGACAGGACTCCAGTTAGTGGACATCCACTAGCTGTTATTTCCTGTGGGTCTACCTCAGCTTCACAGCCATGTGTGGCCCAAGCCAGTGACCAGGCAGGACACTGGTACAAGAGCCACACCATTTATGTCTGGCATAGGAATCTTCTAATGGGGACTCTTCATTCCGGAGCACCCATTGCACTGTGGTTTGACAGCTCTCTCTTCCCGATCCCATCTTGTCCCCCTTGGCTTTCACATGCCTTCCTCCCAAACCCATTTATGCATTCCTAGCTCTGTCTCAGTGTTCATTTCCCAGGAGTCTCAATGGGCTATCTGGCAACAGCTCTCATCTGAGAAAAAAACAAAGCTTGAACAGAAAGAACAGGTGTCTAAGCCAAAGTTCTCAAAAGGCTTATTTAAAGGAAAAATTAAGGACCCATAGTAATAAATTAAAATAATTTTTAAAAACTGCTAAGTCCTGCCAGAAGTTTTTAGAATTTATAAAGCACAATTTGTTGTGAAAATAAGTAGGAAATGCACAGAACAAAACATAGTAAGTGAAGCATCTTCTAATGTCCTTTCAGGCAGAATAAAGCAGCTAGCTGCTTCTGCGCAGCCACAGTGAAAGCCCATACTAAGGATTCCCACTGAAGAGCCACATTTCACTTGCACATTGTCTCCTCTGTGTGAGGTGTTATCGGCCTCCAACAATAGCAATAAATAAGGGAGATGGGTAGAAAACTTTATGCATCATGGAAAGATAGTTTTCTAGGCATTATGTAAATTGATGTGTATTTGAAATATGCTAATGCACACAATGTCATGTTGATATAATAACAGATGGCATTTTCATTTTGGGGAGAGATGCAATGTGATGCTGTTGCGTCCTTGATGGAATCCTCTGGGAACCAGTTGGGTTGTCAGAGGACTTGGTATTAAAATAAAAATGTATATAATTTGGAATGTAATGGACCATGAGGAATCCTTTAAAAAATACTACGACCTAGGAGTATTTCATTTGTGGCTGTTCACTGCTGCTGACTCTGCTCTGAGATGAAGAAATCCAGTGGTACTCAAACATCCCTGAAAATTTCCAATTGGCTCCTCTCTTTGGAAATGCAATGAAAATCAGAGCTTTAAAGTCTCAGTGTTTCAAACCAAACATTATCCTTTCTGTGTGGAGCTACATTGGTTCAATCTATTGCTACTTTTGATAAAACAAACAAACAAACAAAAAAAAAACTAAATAGGCTAAAGCTTTGCATATAAATGCGGCACCTTCAGATTTCAGTGCAGAAACCAGCTATAATAATAGCTAGAAAACTGATCATTTAGTGAGCGCTCACTAGGTTCTAGGTATTTTGGCAAGTGTTTTGTATAATGTACCTCAATTCTCACATCACTATCAAATAGTTTTTATTATCCCAATTCAATGATGAGAAAACATGCACAAAGTCATACAGTTAACAACCAGTGAAGTAAGGATCTGAACCTAGAGTGTTAAATTTCAAAGCCCTAAGTTTTAGAAAGGTTAATAACACAACTGCAAATATCCATGCAGCGGATGAGTTCTGAGCAGTAAAGGAGCATGCACAGAGGGGGAGGGGGAGGGGAAGGGGGAGGGGGGAGGGGGAGGCGAGGGGGAGGCGAGGCGGAGGCGAGGCGGAGGCGAGGCGGAGGCGAGGCGAGGCGAGGCAAGAGCTCCTGTGGCCAGAAATTCTGCCTAACTTCATTTTTAAACTTCCCAGTATCAAATACAATGCTTAGCACTCCTTAGTACTCAACTATTTGTTCAGGATCAATTCCTGAACTGCAAATGGGGCACTGGTGTATATATAGAGAGAGAAAATACAAGTGTTGTGGATGTGATCCTCACATTATTCTATTATTTCTAAAAAGAAAAAAAAATCAAAATGGCTCTGTGACTCTAACATAAGAGTTAAAAGAATCAACAGCATGAGCCCATGAATTTGACCTGAACTCGTATTTTGGCTTTGTCCTTTATTAGCTGAGCAAGATTATTACTTAATCTCTGGGAGTCCCAGTTTCCAAACAATAGGTTTTGTAAGTCTCAAATAGGGACCTTATGAGGATTAAATAATATAATGCCTGCCAAGTACTTAAAATACTTCATAGAATAAGCCCTTGATAATTGTAATCATCTTCCTCCCTAGCCTTAACCATTTTGAAAGCAACATGTCATTAATTTTTACATAAAACTTCTAGTTTTAGTTGTGGTTAAACTGCGTTGATTGTCAAATCTATTAACTCAAATGGAATGTTGGATGTGATCAATAGCTTAGCAATCAAAAGTGGCAACTGAACTTTCTGAATCACAGAGGCGTTTTGGTTGCTCTTCTTCATAAACAAAATCAAAGAAGAAAACCAGTTGAGTAAACTTGGAGGCCATTTCTTAAATCTGATCCCTTATGTTCAGAACATATTTTACTTGATCTTTCTTCATTCTGAGTTTATAAAAATGCTACCGAGCAGGTGTCATTATGCCCGTTTTAATCACTCAGAAGACTGCCACGTGAAGTAAGGTCAATTGCTCAAAGCCCCAAAGCCAGACAGAGGTAGAGCTGTTTATGTGTGAACGTGTTTGTGTGTATTTCTTCTTATGTGAATTGCCTATTCATTTTCCATGCCCATTTTTTATGGGGGTGTTCAACTTCTAACTACAAATTTGTAAAAGCTGTGTATACGTTACAAGCATAATTTATCTAACACACCACCGCTCCATGTAATTTTTCTAGTTTGTCATATTTTTTAAACTTTGTTACTATTTTTCTCTATAAAATGTTTAAACTTTTATGAGATGAGATTGATTTTTTTCATTAACGTTTCCAGTTTTTGTGAAATACTGTAAAATCCTCCTTTATCTCCAGAGTAAAGAACTAATTACCTAACTTTTCCCCTAATCCATCTGGAAAGGTCCAAAACAACCTAACATCCCATCAATATTACAATGATTTATATATTTGGGTGAGTGAGTTATGGGTAATTTTTCAGTTTCTTCTTCAGACTTTTGTGGATTAAAATGCATTAGGGTCTTCCTATCGCTTTAAGTCCATCTAAACTAGCCTACACCAAGAAAGGGAATTTTATGTCTCATGAATCTGGTTAGTTTAAGAGTAGTCCCTCCTCAAGAGAAAATGATTCAGGGCTCACTGTGACCAGAAGCAGGTTTTTCCTTTTCCCCCTACTTTGCACTGAGTGGCTCTGCTTCTTCTGCTTCATTCACGGACACAATCCTGCCTCCTCAGGAAGAGATGCTTGTCTGGCATTGTGCATGGGAAACAGTGGACAGGCTGTTATAGTTCCTTCTAAGGAAGTAGGCTTTCATTTACCTGGAAGCCTTAGGGTCTTGGTTCACTGACAGTGGTTAGGTCATGTACTGATCCCTCATCTCATCTCAATGACCCTGGGATACTTGGATTGCCTAAAGCTAATCAAGAACCATCCCTGAAGCTTAGAGTGGGTCAATCTCACCAACTATATTGCAAAAACTAGGGTAATTTTTTTGAGAAGCAAAGTACTGTCTATCAGGAAAAAAAAATCGATGCCAGTGAGGTAACAAATTGCCTCTGTAAATCTCTCATATAAAACAAAATAAAAATGTTAATGAGGTAGTTTCTTCTCTCAACCAATAAGTGTCTTCCCAGAGTAAAGAGAGCAGTTATTTCTGGAAGTGCAAATTCTAAACCATCATATCTAGCATCCCTGACTTTGCTGTAGACTGAATATGTTAACTATGTGGTCCTCGGAAATGTTACTCATCTGCTTAATTGGCCTGAAAGGAAGCACTTGTTTCAAATTAGGAGCAACAGCATTTCTGAAAAGGACATAATAGCATTAACAATGGCAACTTGTTTAAGTAGTAGTGCTTTTAAAGCCGATTTTTAAATGAGACTGACTGAACCCAGGACTATTTTCACTCATTTTGGTTTTCCACATCTCACAAGCATCCAGATCTTCATTACCTCAAACCACAGCAACTGTCGTCATCATCTAGGAGGAAATTAGTTCTGCAGTAACTTGGTGGCTGTTGTTAGAAGCAGCAAATTTGTAATAATATTCCAATCATAACTGTGATTCTAATGCTTAACTATTTGGGTTTTGTGCTTCCTTAAGGTTTAAACAAGATCTCAAACTAGGTTCTATAAGAGCTATTTCCATGCAAGTATTCACATGTCGGAAAAAAGTAATTCACACACAGGGGCTTAGAGGGAGAGTCCAAGTGAGAGTTAGTTGACATGAAGGACAGAAAGTATAATGTTCTACTATTTGATTGATTCAAATTATTTGATAATATCTCTCCCTGAATAGTTAATAGTCTCCATCCAGTTGACTCAACACGTGTAACTGTAAATAGTTTTGTTTCCTCTTTCTGGTTTCCATCATTCCCCTGGTTTTTTGCCAATAAGCCTATTTTTTCTTACCATTGTGCTTGAGTTTATGCTCAATTCTTACCTCAATTTACTTATCTTCACCACTATTTCCAGGTGCTTCAAACACTTTGGTGGAGTAAGTAAATATTCCTAAATAACAGAGAAACTTCTCTGTATCATTCCATCAGTAATGCTCTCTATCACAGATGCGGAATCACTTTCCATCCACAAAAAGACCTGGGAGTTAATGAGTACCCCTTACTCCTGGCGAAGAGATGATCTCAAGAGTGTGTAGACATACACAAAAGCACTGGAGGGAAATTTGTCTTCTGGTTCATGAGCTATAACGGCATAGGCTTCTGGTGGTCTCTTTCCCACAACATAGGAAGATACTGCCAGAGATTCAAAGTCAGTAAAGACGATACCCACAGAGGGAAGCAGAGCTGAGTGACAGAAAAACAAACAAGACCACAGTTTTTGGACTCCTAGATTCAGCAGACACTAAAGGGAACTCTTCTTCTGAATCCTTTACTAAATCCATGAGCCAAACACTCCTTTTTTTTTTTACCTAATCCACTAAAAGATAGATTTCAAGTGCCACAAAAATACTTATGACCCATACCACACCTCTATGCAATGTATCTTTTCCTTTTTCTAATGTTTCATATTAAGTTGCACTTAATTGATACTTAATAGCGATTAGTTGAATTTAAGTTAATAGCAATTCTAAATCAGAACCAATTACAAACAGAATGTGGAAGGAGCTACCCCAGGAGGGTGAGGATGGCAGCAGTGGGAGTGATGGTAACAGGATGTAAGTAACATGAACGTTTTAGAGAATGAGTATTCACTAGTAATGTAGGAAGATCCCACTTCAAAACACACAGCACCCCTTATAAGACTTTATCCATAATCTTCAGTTGCTAATGCAATTAGAACAATTATTGGATTTATAGATGCAAATAGATTTTTCTGGTGGAGGTACTGACTTTTAATACATTTACAGAGAGGCACAGGCAGTGTATATACAGGCAGTGTATATACAGGCAGTGAATTGCTCATGACGTGGCTAAAGACTGACAATCATTCTTTAATCATTAGTCATTCCATCCCTCAGCTCTGCCACCACAGAATGGCAAGACCATTACTTCCTGATTCTTCCCATATTAAGAGATTTATACCAGCAGTACTGAATATATACACATGTCTCACCAGAGCTACCTAGGTCCTATCTACACCAAGTTATATACCCCAGTGGGCTGCAGAGATTATTTTAGAGGTTTGGGCCATATCAAAATGTCATCTTGAGAGCAGCAGATGATAGTACAGGGGGCAGAAGCATGCAGTAGTTGAACGTACTATCTTTATGTTAGGAGCTTAGATTTAAGATTCCTCTTCACCCCCTGGTAACAGATTAACCACAAGCAAGATAACACAGCCTGCCCGAGTTTGATTCCTAACCTGCAGAATGAGAATGATAGTACTATTTCACCCAAATGGTTATTTTAACAATTACATGAGAAAATGCTAAACAGGCCTTTTGCCAGGATACAAAGTCCTCCCTAGTTGCCTGAAAATAAAAATATGTATATGTATGCACGTATTTTTGAATTAGAACCTAGAATTAGAGCTCTAAGGATAGTGACAGCCATAAGCTCTCACTTTACTAATGATCAAACAGAAGCTCAGCGTGAAAAGGACCATGGCCCCAGATAACACAACCTGGTGATAACAGAAGCAAAGGCAAGTCCACGTTTTCTAATTTCCAATACTGTGAACTCTCTATGTAATTGGAAGCCTTTCCTCCAGAGCCTGTGGACATAAACCAATCATCCTTCTAAATACCAGTGGTAGATTGGAGCCTATCTGGAAAACCACATACTCACTTATACATAGACACTTGCATTTTGATACCCATCTAAGCTAGTCTACTTACCTCATTATTTTGTTTTGCCAATGATAGACTTCCTGTTTTTCAGATTTGACTTAAATATAATCATTACTCATCTGTTTTACATTCTGCCTGTAGAATCCTTCCTTCTCCCTCCCTCCCTATCAACCTGCATGTGTATTTGTGTGTGCATTATTTTAGTTGAATTCATGCTTCCACTTATGCATACACAAAACACAGGATGATCACAACTACCTCAAGGATTGATCAGGTCTTCAGTGGCCTTGCCATGTAAGCTTGATTCCTGTGGGACTGTGAACCCTTTCCAAAATATTTTCCCATGCACTGCTCCCCACCAAGCCAATCCCTTACAAAGTGTGATTCCTGAGTTTGTGACCACTTAAAGAGGCCATGTCGAGACTAGAAAGGCCATAAACACCTGCTTTTAGGCACCGTGGTCCAACGTGGCAGGAAGGAGGGCAACAGCTTCAGTAAAGACTCAGTTCTCCCATAAATGTGATATTCACTTAATGAAATTTGTTGCTGGTGGTAAACATTTGTTTTCCCCGCTCTTGGACCAAATACCTTATTGTAGCCTGAAAAAAGCCTTTTCTTTCATATTGGTCCAGAATGATGAGGTAACTCACTTTTTTTTCTTTTGAAGGCAATTGACTTTGATTCACTTTTGATTTTTTCTATCATATTTAAAAAGCCCAAGCCCCTGAATCAGTAATACAGGGCTGCATTTTCTGTCCTGAACAATTATTTACAGATTGTGGGAACTCTTGCAATTTCACATGCCACTTAGGCAGTACAGGAGGTGAGCCGCTTGCTTTTTAACTCGATCAAGTGGGGATGAAAGAAATAATTAAAGACATGAAAAAAAAAAAGGCACATAAGGTACCAGGATTCTAACATCACTGCTTTAGGAGCTGGATGGAACTTCTAGGTTGAGAGCATATGGATAGAAAGCATAGTATTACTAAGTCAGGTGCACTAATGGAGAGAATATCAAACCACACAGCACTGAGCCATGTTAAAACATATTAACATAAATAAATGGATCTATAATTGTGGAAGTGTTGGCTATCATAAAATATCTATGATACAGATTATTGGATATGGGTATTCTTCATTACATCATGTGGGCAGTCACTCACTACATTTATGCACAATGCTCTAATGTTTTTCTTTTTTTAATTTTTATGCTTTTTCTTATTTTTGAGCTAGCACAAGGAGGGAAGGAGAAGAGAGACAGGGAGTCAGAGGATCTGAAGTGGGCTCTGCACTGACAAGAGAGAGCCCAATTTGGGGCTTGAAATCACCAAAAATGAGATTACAGCCTGAGCCAAAGCCCAACACTTAACCAACTGAGCCACCCAGGCACCCCATTTTGGAGGTTCATTTTTCAGTGAACAAAATATTCCATGGTCTAAAATCACTGTGGCAAGTGACTATTGGAGAACATTTTATAAATACAAGAATAAATATTTCAAGAAAAAGACTTAATCTGTTGAGAACTGACAGTTCCCAGAGGGGACGTGGATGGGAAGGATGAATGAAATGGGTGATGGGGATTAACAAGGGCACTTGTTGTAATGAGCACTGGGTGATGTATGGAAGTGCTGAATCACTATATTGCACACATGAAACAAAAATAACATTGTATGTTAACTATACTGGAACTGAAATAAAATAAAAGTACAAGAAGAAACATAAAATACCTATGTGTACATCAGAATGTTGGAAGACTCCTGATAGCAGATCTGTCCTAAATGTAGATAAAGCCTGGCAGAATTACAGCACAGAGATTGAAAATAAACCTCATCTCACAAGTCAACTGTGAGATGTTTGGTTTAGGTTTCCTGGAATGATATATTAAGAGGGATTCTGAGGTTCTTCTATGCTTGATATAATCTATTAATAATTTTTGTTACAGATGCAGAAAAGGGAAAAAGGCATAGTGGTCCATGAGTCACATGATCGACTTTATTTCATGATACTGCTCTCTCCTTAAAACCTTCTCTTTTAACTAGTACTCACTAATCACTCTATAAACTGTTGTTTAATGAACATGTAAATGAGCCCAAAACTCTACCGTGCTATTGTCTCTATTCTCCTTTGAGTCCTTACTTATTCCAGGGAACACAAGACACAGATTAGATGTTCTAACACACAGCGAACCTCAGATTCTATAAATGCCTCACTAACTACATCGCTGCATTCAAGTCTTGTCAAATCCTATGTTCTCACTGAGCCCTACCTAACTGTTCTATTTCAACTGCACTCTTCCAATCCATTCTTTTTAAAATCGAATTTGTTCATACTATAGAAATAACTTCTTTATTAAGCCTACTGATCATGACCAGTCTCCCAAGCTGGACTGTAAACTCTACTAGAGTAGGAATCCTTGTTTTATCATAAAGGCTTAGAAGACACTCAATTATTTATTAAGTGAGTAACATTTTATAGGTAACATTTTCCACCCAATTCCTTTGCAAGCATCATGAAATTGAAGGCTGTATTCTATTTCTTTTGCATTTTCTGGAGACTTATAGCCAAGTACTAGGAATAGGCACCTAACTGAACATTACTAATTTGACCTGACTTAACTTTAATGAGCCATTTATCATGTTATGCACTGCTACCACAATAATAGGAAATATTTTTCAGCACTTAATGTGTACTAGGCACTATGCCAAATGATTTACTATACTATCTCATTTAATCATCACAAAAGCTGAAACAGTTACATTCATTATCCTCATCCCACAATGAGGACAGTGAGGGTGAGGGGACCTCACCATTTCTCTCAGGTCAGCACAACTAGTAAGTGACAGAGTGTGAAGTGCAGTGAGGCCATTGTCTTCAGAGCCCAGGCATTTACCCACTATAAAAATAAAGTATGGAACATAGTTTGGGAACATAGTTTAAGACTACCAAAAGGGAAGTAAGTTTCTGATTCTGGTTCTACCTGATGCTAAATGATTCACTTTCTTTTTTTCCTGCCTAATTTTTCCTACTTGATACTAAGAGATTTTTTCTATATAAGCTAAGAGAACTCACAAAAAAAATCTTCTTTTGCAAAGTGCTTTGGATGGCTAAAATGAAAGCCTCTTCTAGATTTCTGAGGAATGCAAAGGAAAATATTAGTTTGGCTCATGAGCAACCTGTGCTACAGGAAGACTGGATTACAGTCAGCAGAAAAACAGCACTTCAGAAGTCAGGAGCTGAAACTCCATGAGAAACGCTCAGAACCCAAAGTGAAGAGAGCAGTTGCAGGAGACTGGGGCAGCCCATGCTGAGAGAAAACAACCATGGTGCCACGTTAGGGGAAGTGGGATTAAATCCCACTCAGCTGGACAGGCTGCAAACTCACAAAGGCTAATATTATTTCTGAAGCCAGTTCTCTGGTGGTATTAGATCACAGTAGCAAAGATCTCCTTAAGCAGCTTCTACAGATATTAAAGAATAAACATGTCAACTAACAAACATTAAGTCCCAAAGAAGGGAATTAGTTAGGACATTCATGAATTCAAGTTCTGTTTATCTATCGTCCAGAATCATTTGAGCAAACCAAATCTTTCATTTGGCTAAGGCATGAATCAATGCCAACAACAGAGACTTACTCAGATGCTCCTTCGTACGGTGAGTAAGAGTTCATGCAAAGACCACCATACAAAATCACTGTCCAATAAAACATTACTGAAAGTGGAAAGCTGACAGGAAGCAAAGGAAGTTAGGACCATTCTACCTCTGTGTACGAATTTGCTACACTGTCTTCCATTAACCACCAGCCTCTCCTTAATCTTGCTATTTCCTATTATTTTTATTTTTTCTTCCAAATACAAATTCTAGCACCTATGTGTCTAAATCAAACCACAATAGGCTATTACTTCCCACCTAGCTATTAGGATGGATATTATTATTATATTATTATTATTATAGAGGAACTGGACCCCTTGTACATTTTTGGTACAAATGCAAAATGGTGTTGCCACTATAGCAAACAGTATGGAGGTTCCTTAAAAAACTAAAATTGACCTACCATTTTACCCTGTAATACATCTTTTGGGTACATATCTCAAAGAGTTATCTGTATGCCCATGTTTGTTGCAATATTATTTACAATAGCCAAGATATGTCCATTAATAGAACAATGGATAAAGAAAATATGGTGCATGCATTGAATAGAATATTATCCAGCTTTAAAAGAGAAGGAAATCCTATCATTTGTGACAGCATGGATGGACCTGGTGGACATTATACCAGTGACAGAAGGACAAATATGGCATGATACCACTTCTATGAGGTTTAATACAATCAAACATAGAAGTAGAGAATACAGTAGTGGTTGCAGGGCTTGGAGGTAGGGGAATGGGGAATTACTCAACAGGTAAAAAGTGGAAGTTATGCTAGATAACCAAGTTTTACAGATCTGGCATCTATCATAGTGCCCACAGTTAACCACATGGTGTCGTGCACTTGAAAATTTGTTAAGAGGGTAAATCTAATGTCGGGTGGCCTTATAAAACAACAATAAACAACACAAATATGAAAAGAAAAAAAAACTACCACCACCAGCAAAGAAACACAAATTGAAATGATGGAAAATGTTGGCTTTGTCTATTACCTTGACCATGGAGATATTATCACGGTTGTTTGCATTTATCTAAACTTAACAAACTGTACATATTAGATATGTGTAGTTCTTTGTATATTGGTCACATCTCAATAAAGCTATTAAAAACTACAACTGTGGTACATGGATATCAAAGAATATATAAATATGGATATTGTAATTTAGGAACACACTGCTGTTTGGTTTTTTTATCCACGAAATTAGGGAGTTCTTCCCCTAGGATGTGAGGTGTAAGTGGTGAATTTCACTCATTAGTTAACAAATACTGTTTCTGTACCTATTACATGTCTGAAACTATCCTAAAAACTAAGGGATGATACTAAATAAGACAGATAAGGTTCCCGCAAAAACAAACAAACAAACAAACAAA
The DNA here is from genome assembly GCF_027475565.1 of Acinonyx jubatus. NCBI lineage: Eukaryota > Metazoa > Chordata > Mammalia > Carnivora > Felidae > Acinonyx > Acinonyx jubatus. Next base: position 118,912,894 of record NC_069380.1, on the reverse strand, counting down.
CAAAAAACAAAAACAAAAAAAACTTACAATTTAGTTGGGGAGAAAAGTAGTAAACACGTGAGAAAGTAATAGATACCGGAATTTCAGATAGTGATACGTACTATTAAACCATGAGACCTTGACTAGTGGTGGGATGATCATGTAAATTTGAACTGAGATGAGAATGATGTATAGGAGCCAAGTGAATGAAGATCTTAGTCAAGAATATTTCTGCAAGGAAGAACTATGGCAACCCTGGTGCCAGAATGGGTTCTGGTGTTCATGGAACACTCCTCTTGCTCTTTATATTCCAGCTGTATTGACCTGTATTCCTTCAAATGTAACAGCTGCTTCTTCCTCAAGAACTTCCTCCTGGTTCCCTTTTCCTGGTTTTTGTCCTACCCAGCCTTTTACTAGATCCCTCTAGGGATAATTCCATGACCACATTCATTACATGTGTCAAAATGTCACTTCCTTAAAGAGACTTTCTATGGCCAAGAGTATCTGAAATACTACCAACACTTCAAAGAATTGTCCAAACCCTGCGTTGCTCAATATGAGAGCCGCCAGCCAAACATATATTTAACTTTCAATTAAAATCAAATAAAAATAAAAATCTAATTATTCAGTAACACTAGCCACTTGCAAATGTGATTACTTTGTTGGATTGCACAGAGAATATTTTAGTCATTGCAGAACTTTCTACTGGACAATGGTATTCTACCTTACTCTGTCCCTTGTAGAGCACTTATCATCTTGTATTTGTTTACTCATTAATTTTTTTCTCCACTTTAAAATCCATTAAGGCAGGGAATTTTTGTACTAGCTTTTTTATTTATGTATTTCAAGTGCTCAAAAGAGGGCTTGATGTTAATTAGGCACTAATTTGTGGAAAGCATAAAAGAAAGGCTGTGTGAGTAGAAGACAATGAACTAGTAAGATGACTATGCTAGTCTGATGTCTCATCTATCAAAATTTTTAATTTTGAATCTTTTTAAATAAAAATATTTTAACAATTCAAAAATAAAATGAACCCATTTTGTTGGTCAATAAGTGAATACTTCATCGTGTAATTTATTATTATTATTATTATTATTATTATTATTATTATTTCAGAGAGAAAGAGTGCAAACAGAAGAGAGGGGCAGAGAGAGATAGAGAGACAGAGACAGAGAGAAAATCTCAAGCAGGCTCTACACTCAGCGTGGAGTCGGATGTGGGACTCAATCCCACAACCCTGGGTTAATGACCTGAGCTGAAATCAAGAGTCGGACACTCAACTGGCTGAGCCATCCAGGCACCCCTATAATTTAATTTTTAAAAGTGTTTTGTCATCTCATTTCGCTTTCACAAGTGTCCTAGTATATTCTATATAACTGTAGTTAAAGGAGATTATTTTATGAGACCAGCCATAGAACTAAGCCAGGAACATGTAGACCCTTACAAGAAAATGCATTTTATTCTATAAAATGAAATAGTATATATCTTATTCTAATTGCAATGGGAAGCCATTAGAGAGTTTAATATGGGATATGATTTATCTAATTTTAAAGCTAAATTATAGAAATCCCAGGCAAAAAGAAGAAACTGTTGGGAAGAATAATTTCCCCAAAAGATTAGCCACAGTATGCACAATCCCAGGTAAGAGTGAGGGTGGATGGATCTCAGTACTAAAGAACAAAGTGGCAAAACATAAAGCTTAATAAGTAGGCACAGACCAAGTTGGGGTGCCATCAAGGACACCTGTAACATTTGAGATGTTAGCATAGTAAGAAGCCAGAAAAGGAGCTTAAACTGAAAAGTAACATCATTAGTTTTGCCTTCCAAATGGATTGCTTTGGAGATGGTGAAGAGAAAGGAATGTAGGAGAGCAGTGATGGAGGATAGTGAAAGCTGTTGGTTGGTTTTTAGATGCCCTGGTAACAGAAGATGAGGTTGTAGCCTAATGGTAGGACAGTGAGGAGAATTATGGGTGGCTTGGTAAGATATTTGGGAGACATCATCTATAAGATTAAGCAATTACCTATGGGACAAGAAGATTTGATATTTGACTTGAATGGCTGAATGACTGTTGGTTCTATTAATTTATTCAAATGAGAAGAATACAGTTGATGAGAAAGATGAAGAGTTCTATTTTAGTCAAGTTGCAATACAGGCACCTGCAACGTGTCTAGGGCAAAATATACAGTTAATTGTTAGATAGGAAGGCTAAATGTCACCAGAGATACATATTTGAGACTACAGGCATATAGATGTTAAAAGAAACAGTGGGTATGCCTGGGGTCATTTTCTTGCAAAGCAATGCCATCTTCTCAAAACAACATTTTTAGAGGTAAATATGAGATCTTAGATATCTAGTCCAAATCTCTTATTTCTGGAATAAACTATTGTCCAGAGATAGGAAGTGATCTGTTAAGGACCATGTAGCAGAGCTTAAGTGTTAGAGATAAAGAAAAAAAATAATTAAAATGACAGCTTACTTTATTTGTATGTAATTTTTTTTGATTTATAAGATCATATTACACCTATGGATTGGTACAGGAATACTATGTGATTATGATTAATTACAATCGCTAAAAGTTCAAGTTATTCTTATGTTATTAATTAGTTTAATGAAGCATTAATTTAGATTGAAAATATGATACTACTATGGTTTTAATTCTAAAAATCAATATCTCATTAACAAGTTACTGTTGTAGCTATAGACATCACTAGATTAATCTCTTAGTGTAAAAGAAGCAACATTCTACACAGCAGAAACAAGACTTAAATTCATGACTTAAATACATTTAAGTCTTAATTCAAGACTTAAATACATTTTAATGTATTTGAAAGGAATATATTTTAATCATTTAGTAAATTTATAATTACTCTAGTTCTATCTCTCTCTTTGGCTCTAAAAATTATGGGACATGGTCCCTTTCTTAGTCTTGATGATAAGGGAAATAAGTGTACCATTTGATAATTATAATGTAGCAGAACACAAAAAAAAAATTCTATGGTGCACTGTTTTCTATCTCTGTTTATGGCACATAAAGGAATTAAAAATACTTGGTGTAAGCCCAGAATTCTTATCAATAATATACCATCTCATTCCCTTCTCAGTTATGGAAAAAATCAGAGTTACTGCCCATGCTTATGAACTTCAAAATAAAAGTAGTAAGCGAATTCAATCATCGACAGATCTTGGTCATATCTCCAACCTGATCATCTACCATCTTTCCTGACTCACTCTATTCCAGTCACAATGATCTTCTTTATGTTTCTGGACTGTGGCAAACTCACTTCTGACACAGGGCCCCTACACCCACTGTTTTCTCTGTGTGGCATGCTCTTTCCTCAGATCTTTCCACAGCCAGACCATTTTCATAATTAAGTCAATGGGTCAAATATCACTTTCACAAAGTCATTCCCTGACCACTGTATCTAATGTAAATCCTCCTGCCCATAGTTACCCTATCCAATTTTCATAATCTACTTATATTTGCAGTAGTTGTCACTTTCTATTTTAAAATTATCGTATTTATGTACTTTTTAAATAGAGTTTCCCTGTCTCTCCCACTAATATGGCAGCTTCATGGGGGCAGGGAGGACATTGTCTATCTTGTTCAGAGCTGAATCTGTAGTGATTAGTGCAGGTGTTTCATACATAGTAGGGCTCCACAAATATTTTTGAATGAATGCCTCTAGCATAACTACCTCACTTTCTAGTTTGGGATCCTACAGTCCACTAATCAATGATAGTATTGAGGCAAGAACCCTAAATTTTTTACTTGAAGTCAAGCACTCTATCTCACACACTATTTTAATATATTTCATGTTAAAGGGTCCTGCTGGAGGCATTTAAATATATATATATATATATATATATATATATATATATATATATATATATATATATTTTTTTTTTTTAACTTAGAAAGAATAATAAGATGACAGATAACATTTTCTGAACACCATTTAGGTGTCATACATTGCACTGTTTTATATGCTTTAGCACATTTAATGTTTGCAGCAACTTTAGGCTAGTAAGTCTTACTCTTATATTTAGAGAAACAGACTCAGACAGATATCTAAGTAATGTGCCCATGTTCACACAGCTGGGTTTTTTTTTTTCATTCCAAACACCAATATCATAATTGTTTTGCTATGTTGTGTTGTATAAACTTTATAAGATATTTTATTAGGAACTAGGGGGAAAAGAAACCTTCCAAGAAAAGCAAACCTGAGGATAAATAAATATCACAGCAAATTAGACTGGTTAGATTTGTATTCTTTCCAAGTTACAATGTGATGACAATATCAGCAGGAGCATTCACTAAGTTATATCATATTGATCACTAGACCAGTAGGCTGCTAGAAGGGCCCATGGCCTGGGGCCCGCTGACAGATTGTCCATCACTGTAACTTCTAAAGTGCCTAATGGAGAAATGTCAGCATTTAGGCCCCAAGGATAAAAAGATTAATAAAACTTACAAGCTCATATTTCACATGTATTTTCCACCCCAAAATAAAATGAATCCAAACCCTGCATTCATCAAATTGATTTTTCTGTGTGTTAATGTTAGAATTTCCTTTCAAGGTCCTCAAAAGTTCCTAAATGTCACAATAAATAATAGACTTAAACAGATTACTTCATGTAGAAAAAAGAGATAAACATTCTCTTTAAGTTCTTTTCTGAACAACAAATCCATGGATTATTTTCAGGGTTGTACAAAGTTTAAGAAATATATATATATTTTCTCCCCAAGATCAAAGTGAAAAAACACAGGAATCCATTGAGTCCTGTGTTATTTTTAAATAGTTAAACTAGAGAAACTAAATTATAACTAATTATACTGACATAGATTTCAAATTTTGTTGTTTTTTAACAAAGTCTGAAAACAAATAGGAATACATTAATGTCAAAATATTTTCTTAGTCCTTAAAGAAAATTGATTATTTTTCTTTTTCCATGTCTTCTCATTCTCCTTCTAAAATAATTCATTTATGATTTCCTGTTGATGATTCATTGACCTGGACTCACTTAAATGTGTTCTAATCTATCTTTAGGACCAGGGTTCTCCATTCAGTGACATGTAGGGAGAATTGGCTTGTGATGGAGGGAGAAGGGCACTAGTTACAGTCTTCCTCAGTGACCTTGGAATAGATGTTAAAGCTGGAGGTGCCGAATGTATAACAACACAGGTATTGAAATGAACTCAAGTATGGCTTTTTCCCTCATGTGGCCTCAACTTTAGACATTAGAGCTTCATTTCTTCTCATCCTATGCAAGCTCCTTGAATATGCAAGCTATTCAAAAGCATTCAGTGAAATATATTTCAAATGCATGTATATGTGTATCATTGTATTTCTTTTCTAGGTTACAGGACAATAGTGTCATTTCATTGCATTCCAAAAAGAGTTCATGATGGCCCCCCTTGCTACAATTTAAGAGCCAGTGTCTACTTTCTAGGTGTACCTAGGGGAGTTATATCTTAGAGTAGTTAAGAGAACATATTCTGGATTCAAACTCTTAGTTTCATTCTTACTCTTTAAAATTCTAATTATCTGACCTTGTACAAGTTATAAAATCTCTTTATCAGTTCTCCTGTGAATTACAAGTATCAATAATAGAAAATTCTGTATAAGGTTCCTTTTAAGGTTTAAGTGAGATCATAATATAGGCAAAATGCTTGGCACATACCTAACACTCAACACTTTTTTTATGTTTTAAAATAAAATGTTGATATCAGATCACATCATGTGTTCACCTTTCATATATGTAATTAGAAAATAATAGATTTTCAGTAAGTATTTGTGAAATGCCTAAATAAATGAAAAGACATACTAAGGCTTTTGCTTAGATTAGTAAACATCTAACCTTGATCAAAATCAGAGATGAACCACCTAGCCCTGAATTGTTCTGGATAGTGAAGGAGTGTTCACTATCACTGAATATGTTCAGTCATTTCATCTTTTCTTTCCCTAGTACCAAATCTCTCATACAACCTTACCATGTAAACACACAGCCTACTAAAAATCATCTTTGTTTTATTTCTTTGCACTCACAAATATATTTTCCCCCAAATAACTAATCCAAACGTGCCACTTAGTTAATGTTTTTTAAAGTTTAATCTCATATCCCCAGCACATATTCTATTTGAAATATTTTTCCTCAATATTCTCATTCAGAATGTTCATTCAATGTGCCACAATGATGCATCAATACCTATGAAAGTGAGGATAAAAAAAGTGTGGGTGTGTGTATTGTTCTTGTAGACTAATTGAGCGCTGTTGTTTCTATTTCAATTATTAGTAGTAACTGCTTAGAAGACATCTGTTAATGCTGGAGTTTTCAGCAGACTTGTTCTGTAACAGCTGGAGATCTGAAATAATGATCTCCGAATACTAAATTCACCTTTGAAGTACATTTTGTACTCAACCAATGCGAGGCATTTTTTGCACATCTTAATTATTCCAGACTTGAGACATGGTTTGAGTACATTAGAAAGACTCAGATTCAAGGTGGCCACAGCTCTAGTAACTGCTTCTCTTCTAATTAGCAGTGACATTTCTGAACAACCTTTACAATCCCCAGGCCTTGGTTTCCTCATTTGTAAAATTAAGTGTAGGAGTAGTTGGCTAGATGATCTTTAAATTGTTGGCCAAATAATCCTGTGATCCTAGCTCTGTAAGTTAATGACATGAAGTTAATGACTAGTGTATTTAAAAAAAATTAATAAAATAAGTCCCATTGAGTTCCTGTTCAATCAGTCTGAAAACATCAACATTTTTTTTAAAAATCATGGATGAACTTGGATGAAACAGCTTAACAATGGCAAATACCACTCTTAGGTATTTCTTCAAAGACTCATGCTATCCAAGTGAGGATACGATGCCAATGGTACGTACACAGCCATGTTATTATGTCTAGCTTGATGTACTTTATAATCCTCCATCAAAAATTTAATAAGCACTTACTGTATAGCGGCCATAGAAAACAGAAATAAGTCTTACATAGTCCCAGCCCTTAAAAATTCACAACACTGGGGATTTAGGGTAAGACTCAAGTTCAAAACAGCCAGATGGTCAACGAGGAAGTCCCAGATCCTCTTTTTCCCTACAAAGGTATCAATTCAACAACAATATAGGGAGTTCTCTTTGTCAGCATTTCAGAAAACATTGAAGAAGTTCCTGCACCCCAGATGAATGTGAAACCAGCCACACTGAAACCAGTAGGAAAATTTGTGGTACAAAGCAAGGACCATCTCCCTGAGATGGTAAAGACTGAAGCAAATGTGCAATGTTCTGGCTTCTCAGGAGGCTGCCTGAAGGACTGACGTGCATTTTATCTGAATCTAGGTGCTGACAGGAGAGGGTACCAGATCAGGGATTAGAGAAAACAAAGGTGAAGGTTTGGAATACATCCCCACTCATCACAGTCCCTACCCCTGGGTCAGTATGAAATGAGCTTCAGAAAACCTCCCAACTCCCAGATTCTCCCTGGGGAGGCAAAGAATTGGAACAGACATCCAATATTCCAACTTTTCAGACAAGTGCTCAAAGAACTTGTTTCTGTCTCATTTGTTTTGGATGTTGCGTGGGACAGACATATTCTCACTGCCTGGAGGCTGCTGAGAACAAGAGAGCAGGGTAGCTTACTGATGCTCCAGAATCCCTCTGGTTCCAGAAACAGAGAATGATACAGTTCAGGAGGCTCTCTCTGGGGGCAAAGAAAGAGGAGATTACACATCCAAAGTTCTGGGTTTTCCCAGGGGGAGGGGCAGCGGACAGACTGTTTTTGTGTCACCTGTCACAGCACTGATGCAGTCCAGCTGAATCAAGAATCACGGGACCACTGAGAACAAAGGACCTGTGTAGCAGCTCCACAGAAGAGGCAGTACCACAGACAGATACCACAGAGAAGAGGATATTATGAATACCAAAAAGAAACCAACTCATCTCTCTAACTGGGAATTTACACATACAATTCCAGCTAAGTCGCATCAACAGAAAATACTTGAAAGACCCTCAGAATCACTAGCTATGATACATGGTAAAAATCTTTCCCTGTACAAAGCCAGTTCCCTAAAGACTTGAAGAGGTGGCTGTTTTTCAAAGCATAGATATTAACAAAATGTTACAAAGCACATGAAGAAATAGGGAAACAAAGCCCAATCAAAGGAATAAAATCAATCTCCGGAAACCAACCCTATAGAAATGGAAGTGTATGAATTATCTCACAAATAATTCAAAATAACCATCATAAAGAAGTGCAATGAACTTGAAAAATGGTCCATGAACAAATTGAGAGTATCGATAAGCAGAAAAAAAAGTTTTTTTTATAAAGAAACAATGGAGCTTAGGAATACAGTAATTGAGTTGAAACCTTCACTACAGGCATTTGCCAAACTTGATCAATCACAACAAAGAATCAACAAACTCTAAGACATATCATTTAAAATTTCCATCAGAAGAACAAAAAGAAAAAAAAAAGAATGAAAAAGAGGAAGAAAGCCTAAGGGATTTCTGGGATACCACCCAAAGGACCAAGGTACACATTATGAAGATTGCAGGAGAAAAGAGATAGCAAGGGGAGAAACACTTATTTGGAGAAGTAATAGCTTAAAAATTTTCCCTATCTGGGGAAGTAAAAAGACATTTATATTCAAGAAACTCAGTAAACTCCAACTAGAACCTACCTAAAGTAGCCTACTCATAGACACATTAAAATCAAATTGTCAAAAATCAAAGACAAGGAGAAAATTTTGCAAGCAGCAAGAAAAACGGACTTATACAGGAATCCCCGTAAGGTTATCAACAAATTTTTCAGGACAAAAGGGAGTGGGATGATATATTAAAAATTCTGAGGGAGTGGGATGATATGCTAAAAATTCTGATATAAAAGAACTGCCAACCAAGAATACTATATATGGCAAACTGTCTTTCAAGAGCAAAGAAGATTTAAAGGCATTACCAGATAAACTAAAGGGAGCTCATCAGCACTAGATCCATTTTATAAGAGATGCTAAAAATGGGTCTTCTAAGTTGAAACAGAAGGATTCTAGGGAGCAACACTGAAAGCATATGAAAGTATAAAGCTTGCAGGTAAAGGTAAATATAGAAATAAAAAATACTGTATTACAGTAATGGAGGTGAGAAAATCACTCTGAATTCTAGCATAGAAGTTACAGGCCAAATATAAAGAAACAATTTTAATTACAAAAATATGTTAACGGTACACAACATAAAAGACATAATTTGTGACATCAATAACACACATTGGCGAAGAGAATGAAAAGAGTAGCTTTGTATGCTACTCAACTTGTGATTAGCTTAAAATAGATTGCCTTAACTCTAAGGTGAACATACAAAAAAATAATGACTGTAAAATATACAAAACAGTAGGAAGCAATAAAACCATGTCACTAAAAAGAAATCAAAGGAAGAGAGAGGAAAAAAAGAACAAAAAAGTTGTAAGAAAAACAATTAACAAAATAGCAATAGTAAGTCGTTCTGTCAGTAATTACTTTACATATAAATGGTTTCAACTACACAATAAGAAGACATAGAGTGGCTGAATGGGTTTAAAAAAAATACAACTCTATGCTGTTTACAAGAGTCTCACTTTAGATATAGGATAGATAGCACTTAGGCTGAAATTAAATGAATACAAAAACATATTCCATTAAAATGGTAAGCAATGGCAGGAGTGGCCATGCTTACACCAGACAAAATAGACTTGAGCTTGAAGGATACATTATAATGATGAGAGTCATTCACAAGGAAGATATAACAATCGCACATATTCACGTGTCCTCAGAACACATGGATACATGAGGCAAAGAAAACTAAAGTGACCAAATAGACAATAATACAATAATAGTAGGAGACTTCAATATTCCAACTTAAAATAATGGACAGATCATTCAGGCAGAAAAGCAATAAATAGAGGACTTGAACAAAACTACAGACCATATGGATCTAACAGACATATACAGAACATTCCTCCAGAGAGTAGAATACATATTGTTCTCAAGAGCACACGGAACATTCTACAGAAAAAGCCACATGTTAATCACAAAACTAATCATAACAAAACTAAGACTAAAATCTTGACAGGTATCTGACAAACCAAAATAAAACTGGAAATCAATATCAAAAGGAAAACTAAAAATTCACAAACATGGAAATTAGACAAAACAGTTTTTAATAACCAATTGGTTTATCAGAAAGCAACCAAACTTTACAGCCCAAGGAACTAGAAAAAGAAGGACAAACTAAGTCCACAGTTAGTAGAAAAAAGGAAATAATAAAGATTAGAACACAAATAAATGAAATAGACGCCAAAGAAAAAGAAAATATCAACAAAACTAAGTTAAATTTTTAAAAATATAAACAAAATTGAAAACATTTGTCTAAGAAAAAAGAGCAAAAGTGCTTTTGCTCTACAAATGATTCTACAGAAATAAAAAGGGTTATAATCGACTACTATGAACAATTATAAGCCAAAAACTTGAATTACTTAAAAGAAACAGACAAACCCCTGAAAATATACAATCTACCAAGACTGAATCATAAGAAAATAAAAACATGAACAGGCCAATAATAAATAAGAAAATTCAATCAGTAATTAACATTTTCCCAACAAAGCAAAGCCTGGGACCAGATGGCTTTATTAGTGAATTCTACCCAACATTTATTAGAGAATTAATGCATTTTTTTGTCAGACTCCTCCATTAAATTGTGGAGAAGTCACCACTTCTAAACTCATTTTAGGAGACTAAAACCATAAACACGACAGGAAAAGAAAATAATAGGCCACTATCTCTGATAAACATAGATGCCAGAAATCTTCCAGAAAATACTAGAAAACTGAATTTAACAGCACATTAAAAGGATAATACACCATCATCAAGGGACTTTATCCCTGGGATCTGAGAATGTTTCAACATACATAAACAGTAAATTAGATGACCATGTGAATATAACACAGGACCAAAATCATATGAAGCAGAAAATTCCTTTAACAAAATTCAAAATTATTTCATGATAAAAATGCTCAACACACTATCTAAGAAGAATGTATCTCAACAAAGTAACAGCCATGTATTATAAATCCACAGCTAACATTAGCTTCCACAGTGAAAAAGGAAAACCTTTTCTTCTAAGCCTGACACACATCAAAAATGCCCATTCCCACCACTTCTAGAACTCCTAATTAGATTAGGCAAAAAACAAAAAACAAACAAAAACAAACAAAAACCATCCATATTGGAAAGGAAGAAGTAAATTATCTTTGTTCAATGAAAGACATGATCCTTTATGTAGGGAGCCCTAAAAATTCTATAAAGTATCACAATTAATAAGTTTAGCAACACTGCAGAATACAAAATGAACATACAAAAAAATCAGTTTCTGTATACTATATAGTAACGATGACAAAAAGTACAAAATGGAAAATATAAAAACAGCCCATTAAAAAGAGCATCAGAAAAAAATAAAATACTTAGTGATAAATTTAACCAAGAGGGAAGAGCCTTGTACAAGAAAAACTACAAAATGGTGATGAAAGAAATTAAAAGTCATACAAATCAATTGAAAGATATTCCACATTCATGAGTTGAAAGACTTAATATTGCTAAAATGTCCATACCACACCAAGGTAACTAGAGATTCAATACACTCCTTATCAAAATCCCAAGGGCAATTTTGCACAAATAAAAAAAATTCTAACATTTCTATAAAACCACAAAGGGCCTTTAATAACCAAAACAACCTTGAGAAAGAACAAAGATGGAGGCATTATACTGCCTGAATTCAAAATATATTATTAAACTACAGGAATCAAAAGTATGGTGTTTAAATAAAGACACAGATGAAAGGAACAGAGCACAGAGCCCATTGTTCATTGAATATGGTAAGATGATACAGTACAGCTTCTTTAAATGCTGATGTAAATATTTACTGACCTGGAAAGATATCCAAAGTATTTAACTGGAAAACATAATATAAAAATACATTTACAAAGAAATCTATTAATAAGCTCATCTTTGTTTTAAAATTTCTATATAGAGGAACATGTTTATGTAAGAAATCTGGAATTGTTGGGCGCATGGGTGACTCAGTCATTTAAGTGTCTGATTTCGGCTCAGGTCATGATCTCATAGTTCCTGAGTTTGAGCCCTATGTTGGACTCTGATGACAGCTCAGAGCTTGGAGCCTGCTTTGGATTCTGTGTCTTCTTCTGTGTCTACCTCTCTCTCTCAAAAATAAACATTGAAAAAATTAAAAAAAAGAAATCTAGAATTGTATACACAAAATATTAATACTAATTTTCTCTATAAGGTATAAAATGAATCCTTTTTTCTCCTTTATGTTTTTATGCATTTCTTTATTTTGCAATGAACAAACATTTAAAACTGGGCTTGCATGTGTGGAGAGACACAGTAATGCTGTGTAAATTAACAGCCTGGGTCCCAGGCAAATTTGGTGATCTCAACATTAAAACCTATGAAATGGAGGAGATATATTATGAAAATCTGCCTGAGGGCAACTTGGTGGCTCAGTTGGTTAAGTGTCTGACTCCTGACTTCTGCTCAGGTCACCATCTCACAGTCGGGGGATCAAGCCCCAGGTTGGGCTCTGTGAGACAGCACACAGCCTGCTTGGGATTCTCTCTCTCTCCCTCCCTCTGCCCCTGCCCTGCTTGCACTCTCTCCCAAAATAAATAAATAGCCATTAAAAAGAAAAAAGCAGGGGCGCCTGGGTGGCTCAGTTGGTTAAGCGTCCAAATTCGGCTCAGGTCACGATCTCACAGTTTGTGAATTCGAGCCCTGCATTGGATTTTATGCTGACAGCTCAGAGGCTGGAGCCTGCTTCTGATTCTGTGTCTCCCTCTCTCTCTGCTCCTCCCCTGTTCATTGTCTGTCTCTCTCTGTCTCTCAAAGATGAATAAACGTTAAAAGAAAAATAAAAAAAAGGAAAGAAAGATTCTCTCTCTCTGCCCGTCTCCCCAACTCATGTGCATGCTCTCTGTCTCTAAGGATGAAAAGAAAAAAAAAATCATGAAACTATGTCTTTCATCCTCATTTCAGCTTTGTCTCCTATTCCCCTTTGCCTCCACAGATGCCCTCTGGGAGCCCTGAATCCCTCAGTCCTCAAAATATCTGTAGCATGTAATGTTCATATGTTTCATAAGTACTCACTATCTGTTAGTATCTGGTACCTTGAGTCCTTAGCTCTTTCTCACATGCCTAGCTTTTGCCTCTCGAACTAGTTTTTAAGTTCTGTGAGAACAGGCAGTCATGTCTTTCATGGGGTCTACTCAACTGCTTAGGGATTTTAAACATTGCTGATTTTGCTCACATTACACTTATTCTCTTTCTAGTTATTCTCTGTTCTTTAATCAGTTGCTGACTTGTACGCCTCCATGGCTATGTTCATGGTGTTCTCTCACCTCTTCACCCTTTGTCTGCCTGACACACTTTTAATAAGCCTTCCAACCTACCTCAAATGTTTCATCTTCTCTGTAGCTCTCCTGGACTTCCCTACCTGGCACCCTCACCTCTGCTCTGAGCTTCTGTATTGCCTTTGTCACAACACATTATAATTACTCAGGAGACTGTCCACTCTGTGAGAGCAAGAAGATCTGTCTCTTCCCACTCCATGCCTCATATACAGTAAGTGCTCAGTAAGTGCTGTGTGTTGAGTTGAACGGGACACAAGGTACGAAGTTTCAAAGACTCTGAGAAAGGTAAGCTACCAATGTGTTAGGCCCGCCCTCTTCCTATTCACGATGTGATTTTCTATTTTCTCAGCAATGAATTTGAAAGGTAAAATAGTTCTCAGTTGGGAGGCTCTCAGGGGAAAGAGTAAACATCTTAGTTTTCACAGTTCATTTTTTGTGTGTGGGGGAGTCTTGGTCTGAACTGATAGAATATCAGGCACACCCTTGTTAAAAGCTATCAAAATATGCAGTGATGCCAAGATTATTCTTGAAAAATCTGCTGTTTTAAATTAACCACTCCCTTCCATTAGGAGACATCATTGAAAACTGAAGCCAACCAAAACAACACTTAAAGTACATCCAGAAGATCTGGAAGCAGAGAAACATGTGAACTGAGCTGACAGTACGTATCCTAATGACTCTCATTTCACCAAGATCTCTTTATTAAACGTCTGTGAATTGCTAAGTGCTGTCAGAAGTCTTTCAGAAAGAAGCACTATGTGGTCACATCCCTCATGGGAGGACTATACCAAGAACAATACTGCTCATGTCATTAGTGTGTGGTGAACAGATGCCGTGAGAGACATTCCCAGGGAAGTCGCTGTACAACTGGTGTAGTCCTTATTCTCATTATGGGAGATGCCAAGCAGGGACGAGCTTGGGTCAGGGCCTCCCTCATGCTCCTGGAGATACCATCATCGGAAGTTTCTGGCCTTTATTATTCAACAACTGTTCTAATTTCCCTTATTCTGTGTTGGGCCATATGTTACATGACTGTAAGCAGCACACTTACAGGGCAGAAAGGTGGAAGGCACCTCGCCCTCCAGGAACTTCTCGGCCATGGCCTCAAACTCTTGTTCAATCTTCGTGCCTTCGATCTGCAGAACACCTAACAAGGTCTCTGGCTTCAGTGCTGAAGCAAACTTCTCCAGCTTCACCTTCTGCTCCTGGCACAGCTCCACGAGCTTCCGCAGCTCCTGGTACATGTCCGAGAGGTTTGAGCAGCTTATCTCCAGGGGACCTTGAAACTCCAGGTTGCACTCGGCCAGGCTCCAGCTGGTGGCCAGAGCCATCTTTCATTCCAGCTGCAGGACCTGGACCTCAGGAAACTCCAGGGCCATCCGGTCAATGGCCTCCAGGTGGTTCTGCATTTCCAGTTCATCCAAGGTCTTGTCTTTCAGTCCATCTTCCCTTCACACACGGGGGCTCTGGGGCCTCAGCATTACAGGCTCAAGAGCATCACTGCTAGTTGTATCTAGTGCACCGACAACCTTGGGCTTCCCTGAAGTATTCTCTGCACCTACAGTCCCCTCCATGTGCCACAGAAATAGACGTCACATGTAGGTCTCCTTCCCCGGCCAGGGGCTGTACAAAATTATTTTGCTGTAAAAAATAAGGACTCTTACTCTGGTCTGCACCTTGGCTCTGCCCTCTAATTGAGTTTTCTGAACAAAAATCAGGGTAGTGGCCATTTTGGACACTTTTCTTCTGTCTTCATCCCCAGACAAAATGGAGCAAGATGGCACTCAAGTTCATTACTGAAGAGAAAACAGACTTCTAAAAGATTCAGTGACTTCAGGACTCGGGTCACTCCTCTTATAATGTTTAATTATTAAAAAAAAAAATCCTCCCCAAATTTCCACTAAAAATTTCTCTTAAAGTAGGTTATTCACAGTTTTTTTTTCCAAAAAATTTTCAAAATTCACAGTTAATTTTGCTAGTCAAAAAATAATATGACCCCTCCTCAGGCAGTTATAAAATATCCAAATTTGAGGTCTGAAAGACAACTTAGAAATAATTTTAATCAATTCTTTTATTTAACAAATGAGGGAGGGTCAATTTGATAGGCTAAATGACTTTCCTACTACTATACCATTAGTTAGGGACAGGAGTCAGTCTAGAGTTAGAACTCAAGCCTCCTAACTCTGAGGGCGGGCGGTCTATCTTCAATTAGCTTTTTGTACCAAAGGGAAGACAACTGCTTAACTGAATTACTAAATCAGGAGAATTATAATATGCATTTGATTTTAATCTGTAATGCAGAAAAATAAACACGTTCTACCAAAAAATCCCTCTGATTACCAAAGAAAAACATCCAATGTCAGAATAAACCCCTTGGCCTCATGGCAAGGGTCAACCTCAGAATACTGGTTTGGTACGTATGTTTTGATCAAATAAATGATTCATTAGATTCAATCAGAGTGTGTCATCTACATGATGCCAAAAACAACCACTCAATTCAAACAAATCAGAGAAACAACAATTCCAAATTAGTCTATTCAAAAGAACCAAATGAAATATGTAACTTGATATTCAGAAATTAAAAGAGCAGAGGGCAAAAATAAAAGCATAGCACCAGAGTCCTCTCTGGGAAACCACAGACCTAATAAAGGAAACCACATAGTGATGTGTTCAGACAACTCTTAGGGCACATGCCTTTACTCCCACCCCGTAATTGTCCCCATCCAAAAATGTGTGCTCTTGGCATGGATGCTCATATAACTTGATCCATCACCCTAGCCGTAGTTGACTGTACCAGAGTAGGTCACCTGAACCAAGCTGGGACAATCAGTACCACTCTCTAAGAGCTGGAATTTGGACAAGACCAATCTCAGAGTGACTTTTAAAGAAGTGAAAGTACCCAGCATGAGTGGAGCACAGGAACTAAGAAGGATGGGGAATGAGTTTGAAGATAGCGGTCTAGTTAGTGAAACCTAGAGTCCCCATTCTCCTGGGACATGAGTTGTTTGAGCCTGTTGCCCAAGCAAAATTATTCCCAGCATTCCTTTTACTCTCCATTTGTCCTAGTTTGGACAATGAATTATACGGCAATCCTATAATTTCTTACCCAAAGGTAAGAAATTCTATTACCAGTGAAGGTTTTGAGGGAGAAATATCAAGAACAAATCTGTATTTTTTTCAGAGATCACTTTAGTAAAGAGTACGAATTATAAATTAGAAAGCACAAACTATGGATAGCTGGACTTCTGGTCCAGTGTGGTATTGGAGAGCACCTATTCTGGTGCTCTTTATGTACTCAGAGCCGGGAATTTCCAAATAGTTCTGTGAAGAGATACATACAGAGTTCCCAACACTATGTAAGAACAGCTGTTAAAGGGACAGAGGAGGACACAGAGCATTTAGACCCCACCAGTATACAAAACAGAAAGGGTTCCAAAGTCTGGATTACCCAAACAGTTACCTCAATTATCCTCCGTTAGATACATCCTCATGATTGTATTACCTAAAAACATTCATTCACTTTACTTAATGCTTTCATTTAATGGTAATTCCTCTGTGGTAAGAAAAAAAAAATCTAAGCGAAATCTCAAAACCAAGTCAGAGATAAAAGAAAACACTAGAAAGAAAAGAATTCTACATACAGCTGCCGCGTTCTGCATACAAACAAAGGCAATTGGTGCAACACCTGAAATAAAGCACCCTAAACAGGAAGCTCGCCTGGCAACCATCAGCCCCCACAAATGAACATACTTATGATGCAAGAAAGATTAACGAGTTAAAAATATCGCTGGCTTTCAACAATACCACAAATTGTACATTAAGACAGATAAAGTTAGTTACCTCTCTAAAAGGAGTGACTCCTCTCCGTGCTGCCCGCTTGTCTGGGGTAGTTACTAGGAGCGATGAGGAACTTCCATGTCAAATAAGAATAAGCGAGAGCTTTGCAGCGTTATTTTTAAAGAAGTAGGAAGGTCAATGGGAGCCTGCGTGGCTCAGTCCTTCAAGCATCTGACTTTGAGGTCACGGTTTAGGAGTCAGAGTCCCACATTAGGAGGCAGAGTCAGAACTCCTGCCCGGGGTTCCAGTGAGCACAAGCACCTCCTTGGGTGAGCAAATGCCCCGCCTCCGTTGAGCTCCAGCCCTCGCTTCTGCTTCTGGTGAACACGTGCCCTGCCTCAGGTGAACTCGATCTTCGCTTTGGGTAAAAAGCACGAGACCTGCTTCAGGTGAGCACGCTTCTCTTTCTCTTTCTCTTTCTCTTTGCCTCTCACTTACTTGTTTGTGCTTTCTCAGGAAGGAAGGGAGGGAGAGAGAGAGGGAGAAAGAGAGAAAAAGAGAAGGAAAGGTTAAATCAAGAGGCATGACTATTGACACAGAAGAAAAGGTCTAAAGGTGGAAAGTTATCTCCATATTGTCGTGTTCCAAACTGTAGCCTCTTTTCCTAAATGCAGTTTCTAGGTTTGAGCTATTTTAGACCAACATTCTTCCATAGCCTAACGTCTCTGCTTTTATTCTCCTCACACCCTATCCCTCAACACAAGAGACAATATATTGCTTTCTCAAGCTTAGCTATAGGCCTACTCATTTTACTAGGAGTTTTCTTATAAAATACAGCATATTCCTTGAGGTGAGAGCAAGAGAAACAGAATTTCAATGATACATGCATCATTAAAAGTGTATTATATATATTTCAACCTGAAAAAGGAAAAATAGTGACTTAGAATTGTAATAGTATACAAATATTGTTCAATTCAATTAAGTAACTGTGCACTGAGATAGCTTTTGGATGTCCTGAATTGGCTATGCTCCATGAGCAACATAGAAGCACCTAAAAAATATCCTGTGGTCTTGAGATGATGTATTTTGGCAGTGTCTCTAAGAAAGAGAAATGGGGGGAATAAACACATGTGCATGAGCCAGAGAATAAATTCCAGAAGAGATAACAGAAACTGAAATAATGTTTGTTACAGTGTGATCCAAAGTCTACCTCTGTGGCAGTTGAACAAGTGAAGATCCTCAGATGCCTTCATTAACATAATAAATCAGATTCTCGGGGGATGGGCCCAAGAATGTCAATAAAATTATATTATTCTCCTTCTAAAAACTCTCTAAACAAAATGAAATAAGATTTAAACTCTTTATGAAGACCTACAACGTCCTACACAATCTGTCAACTGCTTGTTTCTCCTTCCTCATCTCCCATCCCTTCAACACTGCCCTCCACCACCATAAAGGCGCACACCTCAATCCTCTATTAAGCTCCAGTTATACTGGTGTTATTTCCAGTTCTCTGATGACAAACTTTGCCTACACTGTCCTCTCACTTACTCACCCTATTTCCTCTCTGGGAAGTTTCCAATCAATACCCAAGATAGCACAGCCTCCCCACCACTGCCACCACTTTCTTTTCTTTCCTTCTTTTTTTATGTTTATTTTTGAGAGAGAGAGAGTGCACAAGTAGGGGAGGGGAAGAGAGAGAGAGAGAGAGAGACAGAATCTGAAGCAGGCTCCAGGCTCTGAGCTGTCAGCACAGAGCCCAAGGCAGGGCTTAAACCCATGAACCATGAGATCATGTCCTGAGCTAAAGTCAGATGCTGAACTGACTGAGCCACCAGGAGCCCCACCACCACCACTTTCTACATCACTATAGATGTAGTGCATGTAAACACTACATACATAGTAAGTGTATATATACAACCTATCTGTATTTTTTTATGGTATTGTAGTAGTTTTCTACAAATGTTCTACAAATTACCACAAACCTAGCAGCTGAGGACAACACAGATGGATTTTCTTATAATTCTGTAGATTGGAAGACCAGCATGTGTCTTATTGGGCTAAGATAAAGGTGTAAGCAAGCCTGCATTTCTCTCTGGAGGCTTTAGGGGAGAGTCCGTTCTCTTCTTTTTCCAGTTTTTAGAGGCTATCTCAATCCTTGGCTCATGGTCCATTTCTTTCATCTTCAAAGCTAGCAATGTAAAAGCTCTCTGATCCTTCTTCTGTAGTCATATCTCCCTCTGACCACAGCCAGGAAAGGTTCTCAGCTTTTAAAGACTACCAGGTTAATGCAGGATAATTTCTCCAGCTCAAGGTCCTTAGCCTTAATAAGATCTGCAAAGTCCCCTCTGCCATGTAAAACAACATATTCACAGATCCTAGGTATTAAGACATGGATATATTTAGGAGCCATCATTTTGCCTACCACAAATACTTAACACTATCTGAAATTACCGTATTTGTCTCTTTATGAATTTACTGTCTTTATCATCTTGCTAATACGAAAGCCCACCATTGATTCAGAGTGCCTAGAAACTAGGCTAGCATGTAGTAATCTGCAAAAATATTCCATGTATGAATGCCTGAAAAAATGACAGGCTTTTATAGTAACTCCCTGAATGACTGCTACACAGGCTTTTCTATTATGAATCATTGCACATTGTCCTTTTCTTAATAAAGGTGTAGTCCTCAAGTCCACCTAATAAGTCTGATTTTCAGTAATTCCAAATTTCTGACATAATATGATCTGTAGTCCATATAAGGAGCATCTAGTACGCTTGTTCTAGAAACGCCTTGCCTTTACTAGAAAGTGCCTGTAATGGAAAGATGCTTTATGTCTAACAAAAATCCTTTTTATTGCCACTGACGCTCCTTTCCTGTACTGTGGCTTTGAAGAACAGAAAATATACTATTCTCTCCATACACTTCACGCAATGCAAAATCAAATGATTACAGAGGGGTATACAGAGGACAGGGGTGAGTGAAGCTGGAAGAGTGAAGGACAATATAGAGTGGTGAAGATTACGTGTCTTGGTAACTTGCCTGCTGAGTTGAAAGGAGTAAGGATTCTCTGCTGCCATGACTTGTTATTTTCAAGTGCAAAAAAAAATGTGAATTTTCATGTGAAATGTTCTGATGTCTAAAATAATATGCAGGTAAAAATGCTTCTGCTTCAAGTGATGATGGGGTAGCACATTTCACTAAGAGAAACTAAAAATCCAAATAAAACACACACAGGGGCTCCTGGATGGCTCAGTCAGTTAAGTGTCCGACTCTTGGTTTTGGCTCAGGTCATGACCTCACGGTTTCATGGGTTCAAGCCCTGCATTGGGCTCTGTGCTGACAGCATGGAGGCTGCTTGGGATTCTTTCTTTCTCCCTCTCCACCCCTCCCATGCTCATGCTGTCTCTGTCTCTGTCAAAAATAAATAAATGAACTTTAAAAAAATTAAAAATACTAAACATAAAAAAATACAAACACACACACACACACAATCTGAAGACAGAGTAAAAATGCCAATGCAGTCAGGATTTGTGGAAACTTACTGAAGTGAGGTGTGTATTCTGAATATCACTTTCCTACTGGAAGAATTTGCTACTTTTTGCTTGAGATGAGAGGTTGAGAAGCCAAAAGAGAGAAGGAAGCAACTATAAAGAGGGAGATAAGCCAGCAGCAGAGTATTCTGGCAGTTTTCCAGAGCTGTGGAGACCAAAATTTAAGTTTAGGGCTGCCAACGTTTTTAGAATGAGAGAAACAAGATTCTTGAAGGAAGGGAAGGTAGAGTCATAAGCCTAAAACTCAGTATGTATTACTTTGAAGCATTTGCCAATTGTTAAGCTGTGCATTACTCTATGTTTGACACAAATCCATATTACTGCTACTAAAGCTTCTTTCCTCTGTTAAGGAAAGAATATCCTATTTTCATACCTGATTTTAGGAGACAACAATCAAACGATTGCAGAGAAGGACCATGCACCTGATAAAAATGAATGAATTATTCAACATAGGGATGCATATATCCTTTCAAATTAGTGATTTCATTTTCTTTGGGTAAATACTCAGTACTGGAGTTACTGGATCATATGGTAATGCTATGTTCAATTTTTTGAGTAACCTCCATACTGTTTTACACAGTGGCTGCACCAGTGTGTGTTCCCACCAACAGTACACAAGGGTTCCCTTTTCCCCACATCTTTATCAACATGTGTTATTTCTTGTCTTTTCAATGCTATCCATTAGGACAGGTGTGAGGGATATCTCATTGTGGTTTTAATTTGTATTTCCCTGATGATTAGTGATGAGGAGCATCTTTTCATGTGTCTGTGAGAAAAATGTCTATTCGTGTTTTCTGCCTATTTTTTTAATTTTTTATGTTTTATTTTATTTTAGTTTTGAGAGAGAGAGACAGAGTGCAAGTGGTGGAGGCGCAGAGAGAGAGGGAGACACAGAATCCAAAGCAGGCTCCAGGCTCTGAGCTGTCAGCACAGGGCCCGATGCGGGGCTTGGACTTTGAGATCATGAACAGAGCCAAAGTCGGACGCCCAACCGACTGAGCCACCCACGTGCCCCTCTCTGCCTATTTTTAATTGGATTATTATTATTGATTATTTTTTGCTGTTGAGTTGTATAACTTCTTTATATATTTTGGACATTAACCCCTTACTGGATATATCATTTGCAAATATCCTCTCTCCCATTCTATCAGTTACTTGTTGTTTGGTTGATCACTTCCTTTTCTGTGCAAAAGCTTTTTATTTTGGTGTAGTCCCAACAGTATAATTTTGTTTGATGTCCCTTGCCAGAGGAGACCTCTCTACAAAAATTTTTCTAGGGCTAATGTCAAAAAAATTATGGCCTATGTTTTCTTCTAGGAATTTTATAAAGGAGATGTGGTACACACACACAAACACACACACACACACACACACACACAGGAATATTACTTAGCCATAAAAAATCTTGTCATTTGCAACAACATAAATAGATCTAGAGTGTATAATGTTAAGTGAAATAAGTCAGTCAGAGAAAGACAAATACCATACGATTTCACTCATATATGGACTTTAAGAAACAAAATAAACAAAGGAAAAAGAAAAAAATAGACACTTGAAAATAGACAATTGGTGGTTGCGGGATATGGGGGAGTAATGGGAAGGCTGAAATGGGTGAAGGGGATCAACAGTACACTTATCTTGATGAGCAACGAATAATGTATAGAATCTTTGAATCATTATGTTGTACACTTGAAATGAATATAACACTACTAATTATTCCTGAATTAATATGTCTTTTAAAAATTTTAAATTAGGGGCACCTGCATGGCTCAGTTAATTGAGCATTCGATTTTTGATTTTGTCTCAAGTCATGATCTCAGGGTCATGGGATCCAGCCTTGCGTCAGTTTCCCGCTGAGCATAGAATCTGCCTAAAATTCTCTTTCTCTCTCCCTCTGCCCCTCTCCCCCACTCCTCTGTGCTTTCTGTCAAAAAAAAAAAAAAACACTTAAAATAATAAAAAAAAAGAAATTAGTTGGGTGCAAAGCAACAGTGAGTAGAAGAGTTTGCAGTGAGCTAGAAAGTGCACGCTGCATCTAAAGAAGAAAGGTATCCCTGAGTACCAAACATTTCTTGCCTTTTAAGAACAAGAGTTCTGTATGCTCAAAACAGGACAGATTTTTCAGCAGTTTCAGTAACAAACCTGGAGTTCAGGATCCCGAGGAAGAGGGGCCATAATAAGAACTCCAGGCAGTCAGTTAAAACCCCTGAAGACCTACATCCTAGGAATACTGATTTTTACATTGATTTTTAAAGAAACTCTCTCCTTCTAGTATTGAATATATACACCCTACACTAGCTAATAGCCAAAAGCAAGGATAAAGAATGTTTTTGAGGAATTTAACATCATCTAGAACCTCTACAATTTTCCTACAAATATTTATTCAAGAATCACCAGTCATGACAAGAAAAGTGGCTAAGACAAAAAAAGCAATAAAAACAAGCCTACAGGTAACCGGACATTTGCAGTTATCAAGCATGGCCTTTAAAATGGCTATGAATATGTAAGTGATGAATCACTGAATTCTACCCCTGAAACCAATATTGCACTGCATGTTAACTAAAATTTAAATAAAAAATAAAATAAAATAAAATAAAATAACTATGATTAATAAGTGCAAGAAAATAGATAAGATGAAGACTCTTCACAGAGAAATATACCCTTAATAAAAAAGTCAAATGGTATCCCCAAACCAAAGAATATGATTGATAACTGACAATACTAGTGAACCAGAAAGTAAGTCAGGATAAAACACCAGATAGAAGCACAGAGAACAGAGATTTATACACACACACACACACACACACACACACACACACACACGTATATGTATATGTATATGTATATGTATATGTATATGTATATGTATATGTATATGTATATGTATATGTATATATGTAGAGAGAGAGAAAGAAAGAAAAGGGCTTAAGAAATGTTTGGGAACGGTCTAACTTATGTGTTACTGGAGTTTCAGAGGGGAAAGAGAGTGAGATACAAGAAATACTTGAAGTCAAATGGTTGAGAATTCTCTAAAACTTTTAAGAAAAAAAAAAATCAACCCACAGCCTCAAGAAGCTCAGCAAACCCTTGGCAAAATAAGTACAATGAAATCATTCCTGGGCACAATATTGTCCAACTGCAGAAGATAAGACAAAAAAGAAATCTTAATTGGAGACAAAAAAAGATACTAGCTTTAAGCATCAACAATAAAACCAACAACTTATTATGTAACAGAAATAATGGGAGCAATATGATAATAGAATGACATTTTTAACCAGCTAAAAGAAAATAGATGAACAATGACAAAAATAAATCACTAACTTGGAATTCTGTACCTAATAAAATATTCCTCAAAAATAAGGGACAAAGACATTTCCAGAAAGATATAACAACTGAGAAGACCCATTGCTCACAGACCCAGTAGTACAATTACGGTAGGATTTTATCTTACCCCATTTCATGGTTCTCTATTTCTTTCTGTTGACTTCTTTTTCAGGTGATTTATTAGTAGTAGTGACTCCAGGAAGATTCAAGCTTTCATTTTTAGAATTAAGAGTTGAGTAAATAAAAAAGGTTTCTTCCAGCAGTCCAAAGTATAATTGAGTCACATTTTTAAATTAATCACCAAAGACTGGGGATTCAAGGTTTTGATTATATAGCCTTTGATCACATAGAACACATAGGTAGGGGTCAAGTTGGCTCAGTCAAACACATGGAAGAGATCATTGTCCAAGTGAAATGGAATGTAGAGTCAAAGAGAGCAGCATAACATGCTCCTTACTTGTAACAAATTTACAGGCTCTTCTGGGGTTCTATACTTTCTCTCGTAGATAAATCCACAGCTCTGGAAAGGTTTAATGGGTTGGTTAAGACTTGGAACTTCAAAGCTTATGTCAGACACAAATTGAAGAAACAGCACATCTTATTTCTACTTAGTCCTGTAAGGTCTGCATGTGGCCATCTCCTAGTATGTACTCATCTGGGACTTCTGTAAACACACATTTGGCTGAATCCTTTCTTCCTTCTCTCCCTCTCTTTTCTTCCCAATTCCCTTTTTCTTTATTATTAATTTTCCCCCAGCTTCCTGTCCTGCATTTGTTTGTCCAAGGTGGCTCCCTCTAAACTCAAGATTTTCTTCTAGAAACTTCTGAGTTCAACTTTTTTACTTTACTATCTTCAGGTATTTCATCCTGAATGTACAACTTTCTTGAATTTTTAAATGTCCATAACAATTTCCCTGATTTTCCATTATTTTAGATCCCTACTCATGTTGTTTAATCTCTACTCCTTTGTCCTGATTATCCTAGCAACCTCCCATGTACCTTCAATACCCAATAAAATTTCTGTTCTTTAAAGAATACTTTTCTGAATTCTCCAAACAATAACATTGAAATCTATAACTCCCATTTCACTTATCAGATGGCATTGCAATTATATGATAATATTTCCCTTCTCTGACACTTTGTGATTACTCAAAGGTAAGGGCTGCATCTTATTATGTCCTCAGTACTTGCCACAGAGCCCAGCACATGTTACATGCTCAATACATGTTGACTGAGACGCATGGAAAGGAGAACAAATGAAGGATTCTAGACTAACTCTGTGAAGCAAAAGTTCTTCTTTCTCTAAATCATTTTTACATTTCGTTCTCTCCCTTCAACTCTCTCTCTCTCCCTTTAGAATTGCTTTATGAATGTTCTGAAATGTAAATTTATGAAACAGTGTAATATGATAGTGAAGTCTTTTTTTTTCTTTTCCTATCAGATCTTTAGACCATTTACAAAGTAATTATATGAACCCACAGTGTTATTAGTTACGTTCACTGAATTGGCATTTCCATTATGAATCCATTTTTAATTACATTGGACACATTTCATCAATATTTCTTCTAAGAGCAGCAGAATGTATAATGGCACTTGCAGAGACATGTGTACCAGATTAAATGGAAAATTCTACACCTGTGCGGTTATGCCAGCCACAATTGGAGATTTGATGAGGCCTGTGAAGAACCTCATCAGCTTAAATGTGGTCTGCACTAGCAAACACAACAGAGGAGAGCAAGGGCACATTACCTTGCTAATGCAGGTTTTTGTATCAGTCAAGATGATTTGGCTACAAGTGTTAGGATCCTATTCACATGGCTTTAGAAGAGCAAATAGGATTTGTTGGCTCATGTAAATGCAAAGGCAAGGGCTACATCTTCCTGGATCTAGGAGCTTAAATAAAATATATTTTTACCAGTATTCTAGTCCATGAGTTAGCCAACTGTTTTCCGTTAAGTACAGGATAATAAATATTTTAGGCTTTGAGAGCTTCATCAGCTCTACACTGCAAAATCTTGGAGGCTTTTTTTCTTTCTTTGTTTTGTGCAGGGAGTTGTGTTTTCACATTTTAAAACGTAAAAACCACTCTTGGCTCATAAATACTACAAAAACGGGCCCTGGGATAGATCAGGCTCACACACTGTAGTTTGCTAATCTCTTATAATCCATAGTCTATATTCAAAATTCTGTTAATTCCTGCAATACCATCCTTTATAGCTGTTTCTTTTTCATGTGTAGAACCCAATTCAGGGTAGTACATTACATTTAGTTGTCCTGTCTCTTTCAAAATAAACAATACTTCAGTTTTCTTTCTAACCTTCATATGTTTAAAAAGTACATGCAACTTAGTTTGTAGATTATCTCTCAACTTGGATTGGCCTAATGTGCCTTCTTAATTAGGTGAATGTTATTCTATTATTACAGGCATTTTCTTTCATATACCGAGGAAGAAACGTTACATCCTTTTCAGCGCATCATGACAGCAGGCACTTGACGTTGATTTGTCTCAGTGTCGGTAATATTAAATATTAGCTGTTATCACTTGATTAAGGCAGTGTATGCCAGGTTTTTTCATCATAAAGCTACTATCTTTTCCCTTTGTAATCAGTAAGTAAGTTGGGAGAGATTTTTTGAAACTATGTCAGTCTCATGTTCCTTATCAAAATTAGATCTATAAATTCTAGTTTCCATTGATGGTTTTTAAACTTCTAAACATATTAGCTATAATCCCACTATAAGAAAGAGATTTTCCTATTGTTGCAAGCACAAAATCATATAATTTTTTAATTAATGGGTTATAATTCACTGCTTTCATTTCTTAGGCATTCAAACTATTCAAGATTTTATCACTGAGTGCCCAAACTGGCTCCTATGTCCTTTTGACATGTCTCTTCCTTACTTTTTTGATAAAATAAGATATTTTGGGCTCAGTTTACCACAATCATGGATTGCTCCAAGAATCTTCTCGGTTCTTTCTCATGCAGAATGGCATAGAACATGCATAACAAGGCCACAATTTGCTATGTGGATGAAGGTCATATGGGAATAGCAACAAGCCATCTTTAACCTTCCCAGCCAGGCTAATATCCCCATAAATGATAGGAGGAGTGTGAACTCCTGTCTTGTACCCAGATTGCTGAGACATGACCCCGCTCAGGATGTCAAGGAGGCTGAGTGGGGAGCCTGGACTTCAACCCTAAGTGACAACAACCAGGTAGTACTCTACTTTGCCCACCAAGCAGCCTCAGAGGGGGCTGGTAAGCAGAAGACTTAAATGAGATTAAGAGTCCCATAACCTAATATATAAAATGTACAGGATTCAACAACAACAACAAAAATCACTCATCTTTCGGGGTGCATGAGTGGCTCAGTCGGTTAAGCATCCGATTTCGGCTCAGGTCATGATCTCATGGTTTGCGAGTTCAAGCCCCACATCAGGCTCTGTGCTGACAGCTCGGAGCCTGGAGCCTACTTCAGATTCTGTGTTTCCCCCTCTCTCTCTGCCCCTCCCATGCTCATGCTCTGTCTCTGTCTCTCAATAATAAATAAATGTTAAAAATATTTTAAATCACTCATCTTTCAAAGAAGCAGAAAGATGTCAAAGACAACAAAACAAATGCCAACAATGAAATGACCAAGATGTTAGAATTAAGTGAGATGTATTTTAAAGCAGCACCAAAAATATGCTTCCATGAGCAATGATGGGCGTACTTGAAAATAATGGGGAAAAAAACAGTCTTGGAAAAGATGGGAAAAAAAAGTAATAAAGAATGAAATGAAAATTTTAGAACTTAAAAGTAAAATAACCAAAATAAAAAACTTACCGATGAGATCAACAACCAAATCGAACAGAGATCACCATCAGTGAACTCCAAGATAGAACAGAAATTATCCAGCAAACACAATAGAGAGACAACAGACTAAAAATTCATAAATAGAGCCTCAGAGACCTGTAGGACTATTGCAAAAGATCTAACATTTCTGTCACCGGAGTTACAGAAAGAGTGGAGAAAGAGAATGGGGCTAAAAATATATTTAAAAAAAAAAACAACGAAAATGATGGCTGAAAATTTTCCCAGCTTGGTAAAAAATGTATGGAAACTAAAGAAGTGAGCAAATCCACAGTGGATACTCAACAAAAGATCATGTGATGAGTAAACATCTACTCATATTCAAAGGACTTTAACAAAATCTGAGTAGATCTCTTAGTGACCATCTAATATTGGGGCCCACAGTATCTCAGATGTCAACAACATCTGGCCAGGAGAGGGGATCTCATGGTTCCAAATATGGGTTTATGTATGAGGAATGCCCTCGGGCTCTGTTGGCCAGGGACTATAATCTGTAAAATCTCTCAAAGGATGATGCCTATCACACATATTTAATACTCCATTGTCATACATTACAAGTCAGAGTTTTCTGATAATCATTGCTATAAAAAGCTAAACAAAGTTTGATAGTTTACTTGTAATATCCCTTCTGACTGAGAGGCACTGGGTGACATTGTTTGACTCTTGAATGACTCTCCTTGGAATTTTAATTACCAGATTGATGTACAATGTGATAGGCGTCACATTAATTAAAAGACTGATGTCCAAGGAGATAAGGGCAAGGGTGCACACAAGCTATTCTTTGGGAAAATAGTGACAATGGAAGGAACAAAGGGAAAAATGAGGGCAGACATGGCAAAATAAGTAATTTTATCATGCTTTTTAAGAACACTGGTCAGATGTTAGTTTCCAAATTTTTCATTCTGTGTGTATTCTTGTACGATCTCCCAGGTAGATGGCCGCCAATGTAGAAAGAATAAATGAGATATTTCTAAAAGCATTCAGTTCCAGTAGCCTCTTGGGAGCAAGAGGCAGGCAGGGAGGCATTGCATTAAACATGTGGGAGAGAGAGAGGGGAGGAGGAGTGAGGTTAGCCTGCCATCTCACTCTGTATGTGCTGCCCTTATCTAGGACATTGATGAAATCCATAGGATACTCCCAGTAGCACCGTTATTCTCAGGGACTCTATAGAAATTATTATGGAGGAAAATTGCTCTCCTTAGGGGAGTTATTTCTGTTCATTCAATGAGCGTGACTAACAGAAAACTTATATAAAGAACATTATCAGCTAAGCCAAAGCTTCTCAATTCCCCTTGGCCATTACACATCTGCCTTTTTGGCACTAAATAATCTGCTAATAGATGGAAAGTACATTACTGTTTGAAGGAAGAGTAGGTCTCTCAGTTATGACTTTCATATTTTCCCATCGTAAAAACATAATACATTAGTCTGCATAAAGTGGATGCTAAAAGTTAATACTAAAAAAAAAAACCTCTGAAAACTTATAGATCAGGTACATACTAAGAGCTAAAACACATGTCAGAAGTGCTAAGTGCTTCAGAGTCATCATCCTGATCATTACTATATAACCCAATGAAGTAGTTAATATCATTTTCCCATTTTACATATGAGTACACGAGGCCATGTAGCTTACAGGGTGTGGAGCCACCATTTTAATTTGATTCCACGGTCCAAGGTCTTAAACACTATGCAGGAACATAGGCTTCATGATCAAAAAAAGGTTTTAAAGTCCCCAGTTGGGGCCCGGCCAAGATGTCTTTGAATACCAAAACAAGGAGTCTGCATCTTATTCTCCAAACATTTGGGAATCACTGAGGATTTTGAGCAAAGATGTGGCATTATTACAATGCTGGTGTAGGAGGATTTATGTGAGCATAATGTACAGAACAGACTGAAGAGGAAAAAGAGATATTCAAAAACATACCACATTTCCCATTTATTAGGTACTTATTATGTTCCAGGCACATGGTATCTAGCTTAACGAATGATATAAGGCCTGGAATAGAGGGGGGGAAAAAAGGAGGAGAGGGGATAGGATTTAAGCTAGACAAGTATACAGAATATACAGTAAATAAAACCAGTAGAATTAGCAGTTGATTAGCAATGATAACAAGAAGCTCTCAAATATATTTATAATCACTCATTCCTCTTACCTATAACATAAGAAAAGGGTGATGATGGCAAGAATGAAAAGCACTGAGCAAACAGGACACCAAGCTGTGAAATAATAAGCCCTTTCCTAACAAAACCCCACCATGTGCTGAAACTGGTGTTGTGGGTCTGCCTTGGAAAGATCTATTTCTACAACCTCATACACAACATAGGCGCCTAGCCTACACTTCCTCCAGCAGCAAACAGCATTTATTGAGAGTTCACATTGTGTATAGCCCCAAACCTGCTGCTGTGTATCTATTCTAATAAAATACCCAGTAGCAAGTAGCACATCTCTATTGTGAAAAAAATACATATATTTAATAATTTATATAGCACCATGAGAATATCTGTATAAAACTTCAGAGCTCACCTCAAATTCTCTCAAAGAGATCCTTTTTTCTTGGATCTGCACATGAATTTCACAGTACCAGGGCTTTGAACAAAAATGTTCAAAATTCCAAAACTTCATGAATAACTTTGAGGTAAAAGATTTTTGAAGCTGACAGAGCTGAACATATTAAAGATTTCATTTACTATTTCCACTTCAGGGTTGATCCTAATTTACTGAAAATGCTAGCATGATGTTAGTCCCTAGAAATTAAACTAATTTCTCCACTGATTGGTTTCTCGGCCCACCCCTCCTCAGTACCATCCCATTGTAGTGTGGCACTTCCCTTCCACAACTGTTTCCAAGGATCGCAAGCATACACAGCAAAATCCATTTCAACTGAGAAATCCACATCTGAATTAAGGCCTGGAAGAAGAGATGTCTTGGATGAGGGATGAAGGGTTGTATATTGGTTATGGGAGGAAGTGAGTTACTTCATTTGATTAGAAAAAAGAGCGCTGGAAAAAAAATGGCATGAAAGGAAAATTTTTGTGTCTAACTATGAAGTATTATTTATTAACTGTATGACCTGCTTACGATTTGGAAGATATCAAATAATTGGTTCTACAACATAATGCCTTTTCTGTGGTTATACAAGCTAGTTAATTTCACATAGGAGAAAGATCACTTGAGAGAAAACACATGTATGGAATATAAAAATGCTTGAGTGATGACACTTAGCAATGATATATAAAATGCTCTGTGTTTCATGTATCACCCACTATGAACTTGTAAGTAAAGTTGTACCTATGCCAGGTACTAAATATACTAATTCAAATAAGACAAATTTTTTCCATCAAGGGGCTTATGGTTTTATACATGGATAGTGGGTGGTGGGAAGAACAAGTATACGAACCTCTTTAATATAGTATTATAAAGGGGTATGTGCTAAGGAAGCATACAAAAGGGATAGAAAATCACATTCAGGATATCGAGGATGTTTCCCAGGAGTAATGTTCAATTTGAGTTTTAAGGGACCAAAGTAATCAAAGAGTTGGCGGCAAGCATGTAAAGAAGAGGGAACTTCCTGGTTTTGATGCCTACTGACATCCTAAAAGAAAATAAACCCAGTCAATCACAGCCTTTCTAGACTCTGACAATGACTCTCATTTTGAGAATTTGGGGACAAACTGCATGACCACCACTGCCACCTTCAAGAAAATTCAAGAATGCTTCCAAGAATAACTAACTGTCACAAGAGCAGAGGGGAATTCCTTAGTGATCAGTCCAAAGGAAACACGCCCACATCACAGTCACTGCCTATTGATCTCTTTCCATTAAATTTTCTTTACAGCACATATCACATATCACCTCTTTTACATATTTATTGTTTAACTATGCCCATCAGAATGCATGTCCAAAAAAGCAAGGACCGAGTATATCTTATTTACCTATCTATCCCCAAAGTCTGGAACAGCCCCTGTTGTATAGAAGCTGCTGAATACATGGCTTGTCAGATGAATGAATGAGTGCCTTCTGTACCTACTGAAACAAAGGTTAGGAACATCTGGTGTACTTCTGCCCTGGCATTTCTAGTAGCAGCTTAATAGACCACATTCCTTGATTTTAGTGTATACTGAGTCATTAAACAACATCAGGGTATCTATTCTGTCACATCATAGGACAAGTTCATTGCAATGCAAGTATTTAACAAAATGCAATCATTGTCAGTGTGTTGAATAGTTTCATGATAGCGATCTACAAATCTTGTGTAAATATTTTAAGTCTCAGATGAAGAGATTTGCTCATAAAGATCTATTGTATATGCTTCCCTCTCTTACACTAGAACAAATAATACAAAGGAAAACCACCTCAATTTATCCAGTATTTGTTGAGTAGTTATTATGTGACAAAGCTTTTGGGTAAAAGGATTTAGTCATTACTCTGTGATTTAAGGAGTGTATGTAAAGTCAATCTGCATCTTTTGAGAAGATTCAATATAAATAAAATGCTTTTTCACCTGTAGATCTGACTCGTGATACAAGAATGGATTAGAACTCCAGCTAATATTCAATTTTGAATTGTCTCAAAATATTCCCATTTTCCTACATGTTATTTCAGTCATAATCATAGTAGTAGAAATTCTAACAATGATTAAAACTTACCAAGTTCACAGCAGGCCAGGCCTTGCATATCTGCAGCATCTTTATTATCCTCATTATTAATTCATGGGTGGGTAGGTGCTACCCTTATCTCCATTTTGCTTGTACAAGACTGAGGCATAGAAAAGTCTGTTCTGAAAAGTCAGAGCTATCTAATATCAGGACCTATAAATATCCGATCACAAACCTTATGTTTCTAGTCATTACATCATAGAGAACTAAGATACTTGGACTTTTGCTTCCAAAGTAAAAAATCTACTCATTTAGTTTTGTACCTAGTTGGTTTATAATTCATATTCATCTCTGTTATTAGGGGAAGCTTGTCTGTTTACTTTATCATAGACTTAAATGCACAAAGAATCCATGCAAATTCATTTGCTATTGGGCTGGAATTTTGCTTTCATTTGTGAGGTTCCTGTGGGGACCTCTGAAGACACAGTGCAAGTAAAAATGATAGACACCACAGGGCTCTGATTGTGTCTCAAAGCAATTAAAGATCAAAGTTCTTCTTACACTTGTCTCTTGACTTTCCTTAGCCGGTACATGCGAACATACTCATATCACATTATGAGTGAGTTAATTTGAGACAATGTAGTGAGTTGTTTTCTTGTGTTAAGCTGTTAAACCATCCTCTCAGAGAGAGTGAAAACACTGTTAACCCACTTAATACTTTCTCTCTTTGTCCCTCCTTCCAGGCTCTAGCGATATATCATACAAATAACTTAAAGTGATAGTGAGACCAATAATCCCCAACTCATCTAGCTTTGAACTAACACCTATTTGTCAAAGAGGCCTTTGTGTGAAGTGAAGCTTTCAAAGAAGTCAGCCCTACACAGACCTTTGTTCAATAGTAGCCCTGCCTCTTAACCATCAGTAAGTCCTAGGGTATATTGGTTATTCTTTGTTGTCCTACCTCAGTTTCTCCTATTTGAGATAAGATAAGAAAGATGAGATGAGATAAGATGAGATGAGATGAGATGAGATGAGATGAGATGAGATGAGATGAGATGAGATAGGAAAAAAAGAAGTGCTTACACATACTCCTCAATGGTTTTTTCCCCCCTAATTAAAGAACATGCAAGTGGAGTGTTGGCCATGAAACAGGCACTTACTAAGTAGTAATAAACTATGATGACACAGCCATCAAACTTATCAAGAATCTTCAGGGTAAACTTCCATCCCCCTTCATCCCAGAGTTAGCCCAACAGAACTATCAGATAGAGGAAAGGAGATTGAGGACCCAATGAAATTAGTCTTTTCCTGACAGCCTGATCCCTGTTTCATTCATCACAGTGGCTCCAGCTGTAAGATTTACTGTCCTTGCTCCTATTTTGTTGTCTAGGTACAAATCTGACCAGGGGACAAAACCAGAGAGCACATCAAAAGAAAGCTCTTTTGCTTGGGCTCTTAAACAACCAACATACCAACAAACCATCCATCCACCCTTCATCTGTCCATCCATCCATTCGCTTTGGCATTGAAGAGCTGTACCCACTGTTGATGAAGGATAGATGGCCAAATCTCTGTACTTTGGCCATAAGCTGCTTGACTAGTGAGTGATTAGTGGGGAACAAGGCCAAATTTGAGCACCAAGATTCCTAGAATCTCCAATGTTTCCTATGAGTTTGGCATATTCAAAAACCACCCAGGAAATATTTATGTACCATTTTCTTAGAGGGTGATAACTTGATTGTATTTGAGTGTGTGTGTTTGTGTACATGTGGACTTAGGAGATGAACTATTCAGACCTATGAGCTAATTTAATCAATTTTTAAACATTTATTTATTTTTGAGAGACAGAGTGAGACAGAGTGTGGGTGGGGGAGGGGCAAGGAGAGAGCAGGTACACAGAATCTGAAGCAGGCTCCCAGCTCTGAGCTGTCAGCACAGAGCCCAACACGGGGCTCGAACGCACCGACTACGAAATCATAACCTGAGCTGAAGTTGAACGCTTAACAGACTGAGCTGCCCAGGCACCCCAAGACCTATGAGTTTCTTTATTAAAAGAAAATAACTTGGAACAAATCTTATTAATTGCTTATCTGGCGAAGAAGAAAAAAAATCTCCTTCTGGGTATATCCCATGTGGAAACAAACTAGGAAAAAAAATACTAAAACATTTAAATCAGCTTTTCTTATATGTTTCAAATAATTCATGTTTATTTCATTTAATCATACTCTTCTTTCAAAAAGATAGTTAGTCATCTTTTATCTCTACTGGAACAGGGAATGTTATCTGGTTTTGCAGCCTGAACTGAATTTAGTAGAGCTGATGTATTAGAAAGTGATTAGTGACTGGGCCTTATTTATACATGTTTATACTTGTTTGGGTTCCTCAGCAGAGTAGCCACAATGTCTCCACAGACAGGGAGGCCAGATGACTGTCCTATGGTCAGGAGATAGAGGTTTTGCATACAAATCAGCACCAGCTTTTCAGTAGTGACATTCTTTCTCTGCATAGCCACATTAATTTTGTTAGCTGATTGCTCTCCACTGGCTGCCTTTTTATGACCCAAATAACTCATTTAAAAATTTATATTTTATCCATTTTTACATTTCTAGTCCAAGTAATCATCTAGGAGACAAACGTGTTTCCTGAAATATATGCATACAACCATACCCAAATCCCCTTGGATTAATGCACACTAAGAGAACATGCCATCCGTTGATGCTAATTATTCCAAGGTCACTAATCCCTGTGTTATGGTAACCTGGGCTCACCCCTAAAAGCCTTCTGTGTCTCACTCAGGCCGGTCCCACCCGCTCTATGTTCTCAGAGCAATTTCACTTGGGTTTCAATGTGTTAAGAGTTATGAAAGACTCATAAAGGCCTGGCCTTCCTCATTCTAAGCTGATGCCTATCAAAATGTCTCACTCTGTGCTATGCTACACAGAACTTCGAGTCAGAAATTCCACTAAAACACTAAATTCCACTAAAATACTGACACTGCAATAAGTTGATCTATTATACAATTTGGTCCAATCTTCTTTGGAACCCTAATTTTTTTTCTTGTTATTTTTTTTATTTTTTTAATATGAAATTTATTGTCAAATTAGTTTCCATACAACACCCAGTGCTCATTCGAAAAGGTGCCCTCCTCAATACCCATTACCCACCCTCCTCTCCCTCCCACCCCCCCATCAACCCTCAGTTTTTCAGTTTTTAAGAGTCTCTTATGCTTTGGCTCCCTCCCTCTCTAACCTCTTTTTTTTTTCTCTTCCCCTCCCCCATGGACTTCTATTAAGTTTCTCAAGATCCACATAAGAGTGAAAACATATGGTATCTGTCTTTCTCTCTCTGACTTATTTCACTTAGCGTAACACTCTCCAGTTCCATCCGCGTTGCTACAAAGGGCCATATTTCATTCTTTCTCATTGCCAAGTAGTATGCCATTGTGTATATAAACTACAATTTCTTTATCCATTCATCAGTTGATGGACATTGAGGCTCTTTCCATAATTTGGCTATTGTTGAAAGTGCTGCTATCAACATTGGGGTACAAGTGCCCCTATGAATCAGCACTCCTGTATCCCTTGGGTAAATTCCTAGCAGTGCTATTGCTGGGTCATAGGGTAGATCTATTTTTAATTTTTTGAGGAAACTCCACACTGTTTTCCAGAGCGGCTGCACCAGTTTGCATTCCCACCAACAGTTCGAGAGGGTTTCTGTTTCTCCTAATTTGTAACTTGCTGTGTGATATATAGCAGAAGCTTATGCTTCTGTTGGTTGAATGAACAAATGATAGCCTTGGAAATTTTGAGTGATCTGGATATGTCACATGTAGATTTATTCAAAACTAAGATACAGGCACTTTAAATCACCAATGTATAGATATAGCAACTTCTTATGTTAAGAATTAAGAAAAAAGTGATAAATAAAATTCTGCCAGAGTATCTCCTCACTACCTTTTCACTCCTGCCCCAGGGCCTTGGCTCACACTCTTCTTCTATATAAAAGGAGTTTCCTCCTTCTGTCTTCTCTTATACAACTTAAAGCTACCTCTTCCACAAATTTTCTCTGCTTAGTCTAGGTTTTGTCGAGTCTTGTGTTCTCAAGAATCTGTCTGATTTCATGAGGTCCTCATATACTTAATGATCTTTTTAGTTCAATATTTGCTAGGCTGTTGTCTACTTCATTATTCTCCAACCTTGGAGAAGTTTAAATAACTACATCTGAAAGCAAAAAGAGTAGAAGCAAGAAAGGATGAGAGGGAGGACAAAGGTAATGTAACCTTTCTTTTATTTTGTTTTTTATACCAGCACCCTGCAGCTGTTTAATAAAACCATCTACTTGCAGTGATAAATTACTTGCAAATTATATCAGCCCTAAATTGCTTCTCGAAGTTTCTAGCTGCTGATGGCAGAAATGTTTTATGGAGATTTAAACAAGGTGATTTGGCAAAGGAGTTCAACTCACACTCGTGCATCCCTGAAATGACAGTTTTGGTGGCAGAGACTGAGAAATGAGCCCTGAGGTAAATGTCCCAAATACATAATTTGTCACTTCATGTACTTGTGCTGTCTGAGTTAGCAGCAACGCAAAATGCTTGATGGCCAAAGATATCTAGCCTTCATTACTGCTTGGGGGAACATTTGCCAATATTGTTTTAAGGCTAAAGAAAAAAACATTTCTATGCAGATGGCTTCTGATCTCAGTATTCAGCAGGCTTTTGCTGTTTTGTTTAATGCCATGTAAATGGCATTTCTCCAGGGAGAAAGGAGAGGCGAGAAGTGAATACCTCAGTGTCTCTCACTGACACATACACACACACAGCCTCTTTCCCCCCCACCCCCCACAGGGGGATAGCCTAATAAAAATTTAACTGTTTGGTTCTACTGAGCCAAAGTTGAACCACCATCACGTGGCATCTTTGTTTTAAAATGAAATGTAGTCCCTGTGTCAGTAAAATCTAAGAATGGTTGTGTTTAGGAATCAAATACCACAAATACTTGTCCAGCTCTTGACCTGCCTTCTGCCTTTTTTTGACACAATTCCTCCAGTTTAACAAAGTATTCAGCTATGTCTCAGATAAAAGAATTGGGTTGCAATAGCTTGATCCAGACCACTACAGAATATATGCCTATCTTTTTAAAAGTCTTTATCAAGAAAACATTTGCAACATTTTGGATTCCATGGAAACCCTTCAAGAGTAAGTAGCTGGCTTCATCAGAAACTTCCTGGCTCATGCATGGAAGAGGTAGCTGTTCATGCTTGGGCATCTTGTGTGAAAGCAGATAATTCCCTAGGGAAAGCACCTGCCTGATACAGCACAGATCCCCCAGGAGCAGCTTTATAAACTAAAGCAAAAAAATCTCTATTTCCACACAGGGCTGTTCCTACTGATAGGGCTTTGCAGAAATGCAGCTGAAACTCCAGAGATGTCCAAAATACACAGACGTAGATCTTAAATTGCTTAGTTTCACCAACCTATTGCAATTCACTCAATTAATAAATATTTTAGAGGGCGTATTACTAGAGCCACTCATTTTGTTAGACACTGAAGCAATGCAGTGGGTATCAAAAAAACAAAATCTCTGCTCATAAGGTTATATCCCGGTAGAGGTAGAAAACATACAAATCAGTTTCTTTTCCATTATTATAAGTGCTCTAAAGGTAGCAAATAGGATGAGATACTATAAAACATGGAATGAAGAGGGGCTGCCTTACATTGACTGATCCAAGATGTTCTTTATGCGGATCTGAAGGGGCTGCATTTCAACAGTAACCTGAAGAATGAAAACACACCAGATATACAGATATGCAAATAAAGCAGAGGAGGGAACAAGGATTGCGCAAGCCTGAGGTTAGAGCCTGTGCACAGATTTGAAGACTTTAAGTCCTGGAAGAAGAGTATGACAACTTAAAGAAATACAAACGGACTATATAGGTCCTGTCAAGGAGTCTAGACTCTCACCCCTAAGAGCCCTGAGAAATGACAGGTACTTTAATTTACTGACAACAAATGATTTTCAACACTTTCTAATGTGCTCATTGGTCATTCATATGTATTCTGCTGTTAAGTGCACATTTAAAGGGTGCCTTGGTGGCTCAGTTGGTTAAGCCTGTGACTTCAGCTCAGGTCATGATCTCTTAGTTTGTGAGTTCCAGCCCTGCATCAGGCCCTCTGCTATCAGCACAGAGCCAACTTCGGATCCTCTGTCTCCCTCTCTCTCTGCCCCCTCCCTTCATTCTCTTTCTCTAAAAAATAAACAGAAGAAAGTAGTTTAAACAGTGTATGTTTAAGATTTTTGCCTGTTTTTATTATTTATTTTTTGTCATTTTACTGGCAATTTTACTGGTATATGGAGAGTTCTCCATATATTCTGGACCTGAGTCTTTTGTTAGATTTGTGTATTTTGATTATTCTTTCCCATTTTGTAGCCTGCCTATCATTTTCTTAATGGGGTCTTTTGATGAACATTCATTTTTTTATTTTAATAATGCCAAATTTATAAATTTTATGTTTTGTGGTTAATGATTTTTTTTTCCTATAAAAGTAATCTAGAGCGAACCTAATGTCACAAAGGTACCCCCCACTGCTTTGTTCTAAGTACTTTTAGGTTTCTAGCTTTTATGTTTAGATCTATGATCCATCAAAAAATAACTTTTGTGTATGGAGTGCTGTAGTATGCTCAAAATTTTACTTTCTTCCTGCATGCCTATTATCCAGTTATGATGCCACCATTTGTTAAAAACCAACCAACCAACAAAACAACAACAAAAAACCTTTGCAGTTCCCAATGAATTCACTTGGTGCCTTAATCATGATTCAACCATATGTATTCCTCTTTTTGTTACTTTTCTGTTTCTTTGATCTATTTGACTATCTTTATGCCAGTAATGTACTATATTAATCAACATAACTTGATTACAAATCTTGAAATCAGGAATTATAAGTTCTCCAACTTCTTTCTTCTTTTGTAGGATTGTTTTGACTATTCTATATACTTTGTATTTCTATATACATTTTAGAATCAGCTCGTCAATTTCTAAATAAAACACTTGCTTGTGTTTTGACTAGGATAAAATTGATACCACAGATCAATTTGGAGAAAATGAGCATCTTAGTAACATGGAATTTTTCAATTCATGAACAGAAAATATCTAATTTTCCATTTTTGTTTCTCTCAAAAATTTTTTATTATATTTATATCTAGGTGTGTGATTTTATAATGTTTATTTCTAGGTGTATAATTATGATGTACTCATACATTTTTACATTCATTTTTTAATTGTTTATTGCTAGTATAGTGAATACCATATTTTTTATCTATTTTATTTTATCTATATTTTATCTATTTTATCTAGCATCGTGTTGTCTATTTTGTTTTGGTGTCAGAATTATACTGAACTTAGAAAACAAGTAAAGAAATGTTCCTTCTATCCCTCATTTCTAGAACAATTTGAGTAAGATTGGTATTTCTTCTTTTTAAAGTTTGAAAGAATTCCCTAGTGAAGCTTTCTGAGCTTCAAGTTTTCTTGGTAGGAAAGTTTTCTTTCTGCTTTTTTTGTTTTTGTGACTTTTACAGATACAGTCTACTTGCATTGTCTGTATCTTGCATCAAAGCTGATTTTCAAAGAAATTGTCCAGTTCATCTAAATTTTCAATTATTTGCATAAAGTTGTTCATAACATTCCCCTACCTTTTAAAAAGAAAATTAATATTTATTTTTGAGAGAGACAGACAGACACAGCATGAGTGGGGGAGGGACAGAGAGAGGTGAGACACGAATCCAAAGTAGGCTCCAGCTCTGAGCTGTCCATACAGAGCCTGACAGGGGGCTGAAACTCACCAACTGCAAGATCATGACCTGAGCCCGAGTCAGAAGCTTAACCGACTGAGCCACGCAGACACCCCTTCCCTCCCCTTAATACACACACACACACACACACACACACACACACACTCGCACACTATTTTCTTATGATTTTTGTGATTCATGAATTGTTTTGAGGATCTTGCTGTATTTCCAAATAATTGAGAATTTTCCACATATCTTATTCTTGATGATTTCTAATTTATTATTGTTGTGACCTAAAACACACACTACATGATTTCAATCATTTACAAGTTGTTGAGAGTTGATTTGCAGTCCACTAAATAGTCTACCTTGCTGAATATTCTATATATATTTGAAAAAAAAAAACACTTGTATTCTATAGGTTTAGAGCATAGTGTTTATAAATATCAAATAGGTCAAATTGTTGGTAGTATTGGAATGATTAATATTCCCCCTGACCTTGAGTGCTTTGGTTCATTTTGTTCACTCTTTTTTTTTTTTCCTCCAAAAACTTCCCTTTGGATAATCTTCATGCTTCTTGATCGTTTTCTGTTATGTCCAGTCTTCTGTCAAGATCTTCAAATTAATTTTTCATTTTTCCTAGCACACAGTTTATTTCTACCATTTCTATTTGGTACTTTTTTATAGTTTATTACTCTGTTGAAATTCTCAATCTGTTCACACATTTTGTCCACATTTTCCATTATACTTTTTAACATATTTGTCTTAATTATTTTGAAGTCCTCAACTGTCTATAATTCCAATTATGTGAATCATTTTTGTGTCTGCTTCTACTGATACTTTGCTTTTTTTTTACCATGTTTCATATTTTCTTGCTTTTTTTGTGTGTTATGCTTTTTTTTTTTAATTTAATGCTAGATGTATGTGGAAGAATAACAGAAAGCACTATTATACCTACAGAAAGGCATGGTGCTTCTTTTATAAGGTAGCTAATCTGTGGCTGATTGGAATTTGATTTTTGCTGCATGTTTACTTAGATTCAGTTCACCCTTGTCCTTAATGTTCATTGGGGAAGAATTAGGACTTCCCCTTCAGGAGTGCTTGAGGTCTAAGGGCTAATTCTCCAGAAATCTTCACATCTAACAGTATATCCACCATCATTTTGGGGTTCCTAGGGAGTTTTCTTAACTCTCTCACTCTGTCCCCAGATTTAGGTAACTCAACAAATCAACCTCTACATTCCTGTCCTGCCTGGCCTTTAGCAACCACCACCCTACATATGATGAAGGAGGACAGCCTTGAAGTGTCAAGCCTAAACTACCTTAAGAGGAATGAGAGAATTCAGCAGAGAACATTCAGTGAGTCTAGGCAATTAACCAGGGATTTTTTTTTCCCCAATGTCTATGCCTTCTCAATGGAAATGAAGATAATTTACACTTTCCAAAGTAATGCAAAAGGTTTTAACAACTAAGATACTGTTTTGCGACCAGTAGACATTATGCATATCTTTGTTTGTTCTGGTTGAGTGCTAATGTAATTGGAATTGGTAGATAGAAAGCCAACAGTTGTCAGATCTCATCAAGTTACACTACAGCCAAATTAGAGGTATATGAACAGACAATGCATCCAGCAAAGGTGAACCCACACATCCCACATTCTTCCCCATATAAAAGTCTTTCTCATATTTCAAAATAAATATAAACAAAATATCAAGAGTTCCCTGGGGGTTGAAGCTGAAGAACACCCAGGCACAGTGTATTTCCACTGAAAGCATTCTTCATTTTGATATTGAGATGGAGGTTGGTAGGTTAATTGAAACTTACAATATGCTGATGTGAACATCAATGAAGCTTGACAATTCTGTAACTTTATTAACTCTTTTGCATCTTTTGTATTTGGCAAGAATATAATTCACTAGTCCTCCTATTTTTCCTTGAGGGATACATGAAACCCACCTTGAATTTTCTAATGATAATGTTATAACAAAAATGTACCACTGTCATTTACTTTTGAAGAGTAGCTGTTATAGTTTTAAGTGCACATGAATCATAAGGAGATGACAAAAAAATGAAGATGCTTTGATGTCTATCCCAAGAGATTTAGATTCAAGTTATAGGCAAAGCTCAAGATTTGAATATGAAGACTGAGGCAAGCCCTATTTGAAGCACTGCCATATAAGTAACTCCCAAATTTACAAATTTACAAATTCCAAATGATTCATTACACTCTGATAAGGACATGTTAGGTCTTTATGTCTCTAGTTTCCTCTTACATTACTCTCCCCTCATTACTTCAGCTACATTATCCCTCAGCATATATATAACTACATGTTCTTTTCTGCTTTTATACCATCACAGAGGCTGTTTCTTTTGTCTGGAAAGCCCATTTCTCCCCCCTGATCAACTCCTTCTTATCTTTGGCTCTCAGTTTAAATGCTTCTCTAGTGTGGGGTGCCTGGGTGGCTTAGTTGGTTAAGCGTCCAATATCAGCTCAGGTCATGAACTCACAGTTCAAGGATTCAAGCCCCATGTTGGGCTGTGTGCTGACAGCTCAGAGCCTGGAGCCTACTTCAGATTCTTCATCTCCCCATCTCTCTGCCCATTCCCTGCTGATTCCCTGTCTCTCTCTCTCTCTCTCTCTCTCTCTCTCTCTCTCTCTCTCTCTCTGTCCCAAAAATAAATAAATATTAAAACTTTTTAAAATGCTTCTCTAATTCATAGATTAGGTAGGTCTCCTTTCTCTGAACCACCTCCCACCTCAATTAGACATTTCTTTTAAAACTAGCTTCTTCACAGCTATTTACACAGTTGTAATTATGTATTCATTTTAAAAAATATATTAAATACCTGTCTTTATCACAAATAGTATAAATGTAGTAGTAGGGACATTAAGCTTGCTGGTTATGTTCACTAATGCCACATAGTGACTATCTCAGTGCTTAGCACAAACAGGTACTCAATAACTACTTCATGGACTGCCTGACACCTAATGGCTGCAAAAAGGATTAATGCCAATCATGAAACCTGTGTCCTTTTATAGTGCTAATTTGTTTTTCTGTCCAGCCATCATCTCTCCTCTTTTGAAAACATCCTCCTCAATTTGAGTCCATCCACATGGTTACTTTGGGTACCATCCTGTTGACTAACTCTAATAAGCTCTCCACCTGACCACTGTTGGCTGATCCAGCATAGACCATTATAGCTCCTGGACAAAAGTTTTAGAAGTAAAATCAAGAAAGAGAAGGAGTTTCTCTGGGTGACTGTTGTATTACCTGAAACATTTAGGAACTCTCAGGAGTCACTGCTCAGACCTAATCATTGGAGAAATTGAGAAGCCAGTCTCC
The DNA here is from genome assembly GCF_027475565.1 of Acinonyx jubatus. Classification (NCBI taxonomy): domain Eukaryota; kingdom Metazoa; phylum Chordata; class Mammalia; order Carnivora; family Felidae; genus Acinonyx; species Acinonyx jubatus. Next base: position 118,869,228 of record NC_069380.1, on the reverse strand, counting down.
AGAGAGAAAAGAATGAAGTTGACATGCATAATGGTATGTAGGAAGATGTTCTTATATCCATTCTAGGCTGTGGTTATTTATGAGGCCCAACCACTTTCCTGTCTTTGAGTTTCCTGAGATAGTTCTGTAGATCAAAAGTCTAACATGGGTCTTGCTAGGTAAAAATCTAAGGGGATGCAGAGTCTTATTCCTCTCTGCAAGCTGTAGGAGATAATCCAATTACTGTTCTTTCCAGCTTCTAAACACTGTCCACTTTCCTTGGCTCATGGTCACTTCCTCTCCCTTCCAAGCCAGCAATGTCACATCTCTTTCTAATCTCAACTGAGAACGGTTCGCTGCTTTTAGGATTCAAGTGATTAGGTCGGGATCATGTGGATATTCCAAGATCAACTCATTTCAAGGTCCTTTATCTTAATTGCCTCTTCAAAGTCCTTTGTGCCAGGAAAGAGAATATATTCACAGGCTCTGGAGATAAACACGTAGACTTCTTTGAGGAGCAGTATTCTTCTTATCACACTCAATGTCTTTGAAACAAATTCTCCTGTGTACCCCAAGTCAGAATGAATGTCTATAATAAAGAGAGTCCCCTCCAAAAGCCTTATGTTTGCTTCTAGATTAGTGGCAATAAAGTTCCTAGGTAGATATCCAGAACTTTCTTCAATGTCTTATGTTCCTAACATACACATCTAATTTTTAACTTAGTCCTGCACAATTTAACCCTACAATGGATTGACTGAACTTTTTTCTCCTTGTTTTTACAGTGCCCTATTTTAGTTCACATCCCCTTTTACCATTGGAGCAGCTGGGTAGCTCAGTGGGTTAAGCATCCAACTCTTAATCTCAGCTAAGTCTTGATCTCAGGGTTGTGACGTCAAGCCCTACATTGGGCATGGAGCCTACTTAAAAAAATAATAAACAAACAAATAAATAAATCCTTTTTACCTGTATTACAATAGCCTTCAACCTGGATTCCATGCCTGTAATCTCTTTATGTTCCCAGTCACTCTTTCCCACTGCTAACAGTGTTATCTTTCACTGCTGACCACATAATTACATAATGCTACAAATTTCCTAATAAAAATCATTTGTTGGTTATTAAAGACTTTAAGTCCAGACTTTCATAAAATAATCTGATATAACCTATGGACATTCATTTTTGTTCTGTGGCCTTCTCTTCCTACCCCTCTAACATTTTGAGTTACCACAAATACTAAATGACTATTTGTGGCATAAAATGCTTGCTCCACCCATCATTCATTTATCCTGCACTTTATCAGGTACTAATATGATAGGAAAAGATAGTATTCGATAGGCAGAGATGGAAAGATTAGGACATGAGATCCCTGGGTGGGGAAGAAAACACAGATTTTGGAACAATGCTGGGAGTGTCTGACCACAGCAAACCCCCTCAAAGCATAAGGTTCCTCTTAAGAATGTAAAAGACCCCACCTATTCCCCCTCAGGCTTCCCTCAGGAATTTGGCAAAAGACCTTAGTATGGTCTTAGACCACCCCTCATACAATGGACTTGGGCCAGTCAGGAATGGACAACCCAGCACCCAGAGCTATCAAACCAATAAGGGTAGAACCTGAGAAGGAACAAGGGGGAACGGAAGAGGGAGGGCTGACCCGAACCTCATAAAACAAGGACACTTGCCTATAGTCCTTCGCGTATTCGCTTTCGAATGCCCCCTCTCTGCCAAGAGAGCTTTCCTACTGTTCTTCTTTCTGATTTTATATTCTTTATCTTTTTATTGTTTTAATGTTTATTTTTAAGAGAGATACAGAGAGAGCAGGGGAGGGACATAGAGAGAGAGACAGAGAGAGGGAGGCAGAGAATCCAAAGCAGGCTCCAGGCTCTGAGCTGTCAGCACAGAGCCCGATGCAAGGCCTGAACCCACAAACAACAAGATCATGACAAGCCAAAGTCAGATTCCCAACCAACTGAGCCACCCAGGAGCCTCTCTAATCTTATATTCTAATAAAATTTTGCCTGCTGCTCATTTTGTGTTCACCTCTCCATTCTTCTAATCGGTGAGACAATGAACCCTGGGGATTGAGGTAAAAAATCCTGCAACACCACGAAGGGTAGAAAGATAAAGTACACTCTAGGCAAATTTATTTATTTTTTAAAATTTATTTTTATTTATTTTTAGAGAGAAAGAGAGAGAGGGAGAGAGAGAGAGAATCCCAAGCAGGCTCTGCACTGATAGTGCAGGGGCTCATACTCAGGAACCCTGATATCATAAGCTGAGCTGAAATCATGAGTTCCATACTTAACTGACTGGCCCACCCAGGTGCCCCTACTCCAGGCAAATTTAATAAAAAGTTATGGTATGGAAAAGGTTCAAAAAATAGGAGAGGGATGGTACACCATAGGGGACAGAGGATATTCTAAGTTGAAGGAGAGCTTAATAGTTGGACACAAAAAATTGTTTTTATTAGAATGTATTCATTCCTTGATTCCAATATTTTTAGATTATTTACTATCATTCTATGTTTTTAGGAGACAGTGGTAAAAAGACAAAAAACAACAACAATAACTTCTTGTCCTCAAAGAGTTTATATTCTAGTGGAAAAAATACACAATTAACCAGTAAACACACACACACACACACACACACGCACACACACACACAAAATTTTGGGTAGAGTTACTTTAATGAAAATAAATAGGGTAAGACATTAGAGAGTCCAGGTATGGGCTGGAAGCAGTTTTACATTGGGTGATAGGGACAGTTTCTGAAGAAGTGATGTTTAAGAACAGATCAGAATGGTAAGAAATACCCTACAATGTGAAAACCTAAGAGAAGAGAACTCAAAGGTAGAGACTAGTTGTGCAAAAGCCATGTTTTGCAAATAAACTCTGTTTATTCAACAAAGAGGAACAAGGTCAGTTTGGCTGGAAAAGAGAAAGCAAAAAAAAATGTATTAACAGAAAGAGGACAATGCAAATCTAAAGTAGCCTTGTTCACCGTGACATGGAGTTTGAATGGTATTGTTAAGTGTGATAGGAAGGCACGGAAGATTTTCATGAGGAAATGTGCTATCTGATTTGTGTTTTCAAAAGCTCACTTTGCCTGCTATGGAGGGAATGAATTTTAAGGGTGCAAGAAAGGAAAGAGAGATCACTGTAGAGTCTATAGCAAGAGTTCCAGCAAGAGAGAACTGTGGCTGGGACAAGGAAAGTGACAGGAGATGCAGTGAGAAAATATTGGACTTGAGACATTTGTTGAGGACTGAGTGACAAATGTCAAGGAATGGAGTATAAAGAAAAAAAAAAGAAGAGGTCTAAGGACTGAACCTCTGCTAGCACCCCACGGTGGCTTAAATCTTGTGATATAAAGTAGAAAATTAGCCAGGGAGATGAGTGAAATTGAAATAACAGCCGGGAGGGGTAGCCAAGAGAACAGGATCCTGTGTCATCCCAGAAACCAGTGAGGAAAACATTTAAAGAAAAAGTACATAATTAACCATGTCAAAAAGGCTGACAGAAAAAAAGGGAGGAGAAGATGGTAAAGGTCATCGTTACCCTAATAGGAGTCATTTTCATATTAGGACAAAAACTCTACTGGAGTGGCTCAGGAGAAAAGCGATGAAGATAAGGAACCAGCAGGTATAAACTACACTTTCACAAAGCTTTTTTTTTTCTGTGAAAGGAAATAGTAAAATTAAGGAGTAGGTGAAGATGGACATAGGTTCATGTCTCTTTTAAACTGATTTTAAGATGTCTGCATGCCTGTGGGATTTCTGATAGTAAGCTTTACTCTAATGGGGTTGACTCTACTCCAAATGTCGGTAACATTCTGGATAAAAGTTTTCCTCAAAGCCGAGTATTATAGTAGGCAGCAAACATTATAATTAAGAAGTTAAGCCTATATAGGAACCCTGACCCTGCTACTGGTGAATATGAGTTGAGACTAGTTCGTTCAGTTCTCTGAGCTCTAAGTTCACTATTTATATAACGTTTATGACCATTTTTTTGAAGAGAAAATGTAATCATGTATATAAAGCATAAACACAGTGCCCAAGACAGATTAAGCACTCAATAATTGAGAGGAATTATCATCATTGCTATTTAGGGCTTGACTGTTAACACCTTCTACAATCACTAACACAGCCTATTAGGATTTCAGCAGCACCAAAGATAACAATTTCTGTCTTGATTTTTCTACCCCCTTTCTGTACCTCTTGTTTCAAAGCAGACTCTAATGCCCTTTCCCATTTCAAAGTACAACAGGGGATATAGCCAAGGGACTGAAACAGCTGTGTGCCAAGCCCCACATGGAAACCGAGTGAGTTAATGTCATTTTAAACATGGTTTTCTTATGAGTAAATTAGCTTGCAGATTTTGCAAGCTTCCTACCACTAATTACTAGATTAGCTAGAGTTACCCTGCAGGGAAAGCAGCAATGAGGAAGACAAACACAGCATTCTTATGTGAATGCTCATTTGCATAGTTCATACAACTCCAGGCTTGCAGGAAGACAGCCCCTTCCTCTCCCAGTTAAATCTATTATGACATTTACAGTTTTACACAAGAATATTAGACAATAAATTAGCCCAAAGCTGCAATTAATCACAATCCAGAGTCAACCCAAGGGAATAGAGAACTAAACAAATGAATTTCTAACATTTAGCTCTCCCCCTGACCTATGCACAGTTACCAAGATAATGTCCTAACTCAAGAAATGTTGGTTGAAATTTCCACAAGGAACCTTTGGTAACAAAGTTGTGACATGCACAGCTCCACAAATATAATCACTTGAAATCACTTCAAATCTCAATTCTCATTAACTTCTTACAAAGAATAAATATGTTCACCAAGACAATCTCGCATGCAAGAAAGGGTGCCCAGTTCAAACAACTTAAGCAAATACATTGGCACATGTTAGGGAGAAGCTGAGAGATCAAAAGACTTCAGGCTTAACTGGATCCAAAGGCTCAAAGCATGTTATTAGCGACTGGTCTCCTGCCTCCCCATCTTACGATTCTGCTTTCCTCTCTGGGCATCATCTTTGCTGCTAGCAGTCCCAGAAAAGAAAAAGATTCCTTCTTCTTAAGACCTTCAAAGCATTTCTAGAATTGAGGCACATGCCCACCTTAAACCTATCACAGTGGCCCATGATGCTGATTGGCCTGGACTGGGTTACATGCATAATGCTGAACACAGGGTGGGATCCTCTTCACCTAAACCATAGCAACAGAAAACACTGGTGGTTTTGCTTCCCCAGAGAAAATTGGGATGTTATTACTACTTTAAGGAAAGAAGTGTGAGTTGAAGCTAGGAAGAAAAATATCACAGACGCTCCCTGCTACAAATGCTTCAATTGCCCATCTTTTCAGTTTTCCTATTTGTAAAGAGATAAATAATAACTATAATTATAGGAGTATCTGCCTCTTGGGATTATGCATGTTTGCATAAATTAAATTCTAAAGAATTGTGTTTTATTATCGTTGCTTTATTGAAGCTATGCAGTCCCACTGCTATTGGCCATACAGCTGATTTCACTTTATCATATCACTGCTATAATTACAAACACATTATGTCTTATAAGTTAATTGTATTATCCCGTTTAGCAAGTGGTTCTTGAAGCATAAGAAGTGAAGTGACTCCCAAAGCCCACACACTCTTCTAAGCATTGTTCAAGTTAGCCTTCTAGTTACCAAAGTGCTGGAAGCCAAGCTATCCCAGCCTGAGTGGCAGGGCCCGGGCTGTGGACGGATTGGTGACTACAGGGCAGCCCGACAGTGAAGCTTCTTGTCCTCCCACTTTTAGGTAATTTGGCCTTAAAACTACTTGGGGTATTGTCTGTTGGGGAATTGCCCTCGGCAGGCCCCCTGGGAAAAGAACCAGCAGGAAGAAGATAAGGTTCTGCAAGAAATTCTGTGGCCTTACTTTTAGCCCTTGAGACTCCTCTACTTACAGGAAGGATAGCCTCATACCTTTGCCAGCAAAGAGGGCCTGCATAGGAGAGACATATGGATTTGAAAGCCCCACTCTGGCAACTAAGGAGTGTATCTCTGGGCACAGGTGACTTCAACCCCTAGGCCCACCTGGCCCTCCCCAGAGGCATTCCAGATGATGACTGAACCTAGTGGGTTAAGGTACAGAATGGTTCATTGGTTCCTAGGTGCATTGTCTCTCTGAGAATGCATGAGGCATGGGTTTCTAAGGTCTTTTCAGCCCCTTTCTGGCACCTTGGACCGAGGCAAACACGTTATTCTTCTGGCCTCATGTGGTTACGAGGTCATGTCCCTGTAACTGTTCCACTTGAGGTATTGAGAAATGGAGGGCCTTTCATGAGAACAGCAAAGCAAATGCTTTGTAGATTATAGATAAACACAGATGCATAATGGAATAATGTAAGAAATTAATCTATAATCAAAGGGTATGCAGAAAAGTTAGAGGAAAATCACCATGTTATTTCTTAAAGGTCGTTTATACATAGGAACATTTTCAAAATTAGGTAATATTGGAAAAACATAGTTGACGTATGCTACAAGGAAATCACTAGCATATATAATGTCACGTTTACTGCAATAAATCGGCCAGTTCAACACACTGCTGTTGTCTTGTCCATTTTTATTTTAGTTTTAGTTTTTTATTTTAGTTTTTTATTTTCCAGTTTTTTATTTTAGTTTTATTTTATTTTCACCAACGCCATTCTTCCTTTGGGAACCCCTGGTTGCTGGAGCTGGTCTCCGGCACCAAAGTTGAGAGGCAAGCATCTCCCCTTACATGAGTGAAAAGAATTGTTGAATAGAAAAAGTTAAACACCAGGATCCATCACCAGTAAAGCTTCTTATGATACATACTACATAAGAATCAAGTATAGACACAGTTTATTTTTGAGATATTAGTTGCAATCTGCACATAGATCACCTCAAGAAGTTTGCCAATTCCTTGCTATTTGTGTGTGCTCACCACAATTTTGTATTTTATTGTGTCTCACAGAGGATAAAAGCAATAGTCCCACAAACTCTACCTTCAAAATAGCAAACAAATTTCCATTGCTATCGGTGTTGAAAGAAAATCCCGAGAGATTTTCATCTTCACTTTAACAATATAAATGTATAAACCCAATAAGCCATAAAACCATAGTTTGTAAAAACAAAGCAAAAGGAAACAAAACAAGGCAAACAAAAAAACTATCGAAGAGTTCAGGATGCAAAGAAATCCAAATGAACTAAGTGCCAGAAAGTTAAACGTCCTTCATAGAGAAGAGACAAATGGAACCTATTAAAAACATTAAAAAAAAAATAAATGCTAGAAATAAAAAGTTTGCTATTTGAAATGAAGAATTCTTCTGGTAGGCTGAATAGCAGATTAGACACAACAGGAAAAAAAGTGAGAACTTGAAGACTGGTCAAAAGAGAGATCCAAATTGAAACTCCAAAATAATAGAAAGGAGTTGAAACCCAGATGATTATGAGACATTAACAATTGGTTTAATGCATATGTATTTACAATCCTGGAACAGAGAGACAAAGAGGAAGGGATAATGGCCAAGGACTTCAAAAGCTGACAAAAAAAAAAAAAAAAAAAACCCACCAACCTATAGATGAAAGAAGCTCAGAGAGAATGAAACAGAATACAAAGAGCTCATATCTAAAGTTACCATGGCTAAACTGATGGAAACTAAAGACAATGAGCAAATTATAAAAGCAACAAGGGGAAAAAATAAAGGTAATTTTAAAAATCAGCAAATTGAATCCAAAATAACCAAATGATGTTTATCACATAAATGCAAGTTTAGCTCAATATTTGAAAATCAATATATTTTACCACAGTAAAGAATAAGGGATTAAAAACCATGTAGTTTTATCAGTAAATGCAGAAAGGGCATTTGACAAAATTCAGCATCTATTCATTATAAAAACTGCTAGTAAATTAAACATCATAGAAGACCTGCTAAACCTGATCAAGAGCATATAAAAAAATCCTGAAACCTGGCATCATACTTAATATTGAAATATTGAATGCTTTCCTTCATAAATTGGGAAGAACAAAAGAATGTCTGTGCTGATGATTTCTATACAGTATTGTGCTGGTGGTCTTGACCAGAGAAATAAGAAATAAAAATGTTTGTTTGTAGATAACATGATTATGTGGAAAGACTGAACAGAACCTATGAAAACACTGATAAAATAAATGAGTTTAGCAAAAATAGTAGATACACAGTCCATATGCAAAAACTACCTAAAACATAAATGCCTAGGAACAAATGTAACAATAAATGTGCAAGACTTCTAAAAATTATTCAAAATTCCTGCAATTATTAAGATCTAAATAAAGAGAAATACAATATTTGTTAATTAGAAGACTCAATATTAAGATGTGTATTCTTCCTAAGTTGATATATATACAACTAGTATCTAAACCCTAACACAATTTTGATGAAGAAAGGGACAAGTTGATTCTAAAATGTGTATGGAAATGCAAAGAATCTAAAAGAGCTAAAACATTTCTTAAAAAAAAAAAAAGACAGTGATGGGGAATGTACATTATTTGATTTAATGACTTACTATGAAGCTACAATAACAAAGACAGTGTTGAAATGGCCCCAAGATAGACATGTCCGTGGACGAAATAGAGTTTATAAATAGAATGACATTTAATGGTCACAATATTTAAAAAAAAAAAAAAGAAAGTTAACATTTATTCATTTTTTTTTGAGAGAGAGAGAGAGATAGTACAAGAGGGGGAAGGACAGAGAGGGAGACACAGAATCCAAAGCAGGCTCCAGGCTCTGAGCTGTCAGCACAGAGCCCCACACAGGGCTCGAACTCATGAACGGTAAGATCATGACGTGAGCCAAGGTCAGATGTTTAACTCACTAAGCCACCCAGGCGCACCTTTATGGTCACAATATTTTTTGACAAGGTGCTACGTCAATGTCTTTTTGCTTTACTTTGAGTAATTTAAGATTTACAACAAAGTTGCAAAAATAGTGCAAAGAATTCAAGTATACTCTTCACTCACTTGCCCCTATTATTAACATCTTATATCCATGGCACATTTGTCAAAATTTTAGGAAAGCAGAACTGATACATTATTATTAACTAAAATCCTTATTCGTATGTCACATTATTTTTGTATTTTAATTACAGTATAGTTAATATACAGTGTTTTATTAGTCTCAGTGCTCATGATGGTAAGTGTACTCTTGATCCCCCTCACCTATTTCACCTATTCCCCCTCTGGTAACCATCTGTTTGTTCTCTATAGTTAAGACTCTGCTTTTGGTTAGTCTTTTTTCTTTGTTCATTTTTTTTTTTTTAATTTTTTTTTCAACGTTTATTCATTTTTGGGACAGAGAGAGACAGAGTATGAACGGGCGAGGGGCAGAGAGAGAGGGAGACACAGAATCGGAAACAGGCTCCAGGCTCTGAGCCATCAGCCCAGAGCCCGACGCGGGGCTCGAACTCACGGACCGCGAGATCGTGACCTGGCTGAAGTCGGACGCCTAACCGACTGTGCCACCCAGGCGTCCCTGTTCATTTTTTTCTGTTTCTTAAATTCCACCTGTGAGTGAAATAATATGGTATTTGCCTTTCCCTGTCTGACTTATTTTACTTAGCATAATATCTGCTGGGTCCCTTCATGTCATTGCAAATGGCAAAGTTTAATTTAAAATAATTTTTTAATGTTTATTTATTTTTGAGAGAGAGAGAGAGAGAGCACAAGCAGGGATGGGGCAGAAAGAGAAGAGACAAAGAATCCCAAGCAGAAATCAAGAGTCAGATGTTTAACTGACTGAGCCACCCAGGAGCCCCCAAATTTAATTTTTTTAATGGCTGAGTAATATTGCATTTTATATATATATACATAAATATACCACATCTTCTTTATCCATTCATCCATCAGTGGACACTTGAACTGCTTCCATAATTTGGCTTTTGTAAATAATGCCGCAATAAACATAAGGATGCATAGATCCTTTCAAATTAGTGTTTTGGTATTCTTTGGGTAAATACCTAGAAGCATGATTACTGGTTCATATGATAGTTCTATTTTTAACTTTTTCAGAAACCTCCATACTGTTTTTTATAGTAGCTGTACCAGTTTGCATTCCCACCAACCGTGCACAAGTTTCCTTTTTCTCTACCACCTGGCCAATACTCAGAGTTTCTTGTGTTTCTTATTTTAGCCATTCTGTCTATGTCATTAGTTTTTTTACTACTGTCCTTCACTTTGTAGTTTCAGGGACCCAAATTGTGTTTAATCATCATGTGCCCTTAGGCTTCTGTAGTTGGTGCCAGTTTTCTGTCTTTCCTTATTTCTGATTACCTTGCTATTTTTGAAGAGTGTTGGTTAGATATCTTGTGGTATGTCCCTCAACTTGGGTTTGTCTATTATTTTTCTCATGGTTAGTCTGGGGTATTGAGTGTTTTGGAAGAACAGCACAAGTGTCAAGTGCCCTTATCATCACATCCTACCTGGGGTACATGCTGTCAACATGATTTATTACAAATGATAGTAACTTTGATCACCTGTGGCCAGAGTAGTATTGCAGACTTCTTCACTGTTGTTTTCTCATTCCACACTCTGTTCTTGGGAAGCAAGTCACCGAGTCCAGCCTATAGTTCAAAGTGGGGGCTTAAGGGGATTAAGCTCTACTAGCTGGAGGGAGGGGGTAGTATTCACATATATTATTTGGAACTGTTCTGTAAAGGAGGCTTTTCTCTCCTCCCTCATTTATTTATTCAATCATTTATTTTGTTTTCATTTTGTGTTAGGATCTAATATTATATTATTAACTTTGTTAAATTTTTCCAGCTTTGGCCATTAGGAGCTCTTTCAAGTGTGTACTTGTGAGTCTTTGATAAGCCCTCATTCTTTTGATTTTCAACCATTTTCTTACATTTAACCACTACAAGAAGCTCTTGGCTCCTGCTGCATTTTCCCTTCCCCAGTCCTGAAATCAACATTTCTCCAAGAGATCCAGGTACTTATTATTGGAGAATGGTATGTAGAAACCAAGATCTGAGCCCTGGCTCTCCTCATTGCTACTGGAACATCACTGTTTCTAGTCTCGCTTGGTGGACAGAGCCAAGATATTTATGTATGTGAACTACCCATGTATACATACATATCTATATTTATTCTATCTATAGAATTTATCTATAGAATTATTTATAGAATTTATCTATAATTATTCTTGGATCTCTTCATCTACATCTATGATAAATTAAATATATGTTAATAATATCTTCTAGTCTAATCCAGTACCACATAATTAATTCAAGTCATGCCCCCTTGCTTTATAACGTTGCTATCCAACATTGAGAAGCCCATCTCCCACCACCATCCACATCTATTTAATTATTTGTTTGACTTCAGTATACAGGCATTTTTTGGAATCCCTAACCTGTATGTCCGTGATAAATAACCTTTCCAACTAGAGCACACAGTTTATGTTCAGTTAATTTTGTCGATGCCTCTATAATTTCTGGTTAAACATCTATTTTCAAGAGTAACTTCACTCTTGTTTTTTCATCTCCTTCAAAAAGATTATGTCAAAAGTATGTAATACAGATAGATTCTTTTATCACAACTAACATTTCTTTCTGGGATTTTATCCCAAACTCCTGGCTGATTTTTCATTTAATTTGCATACATTCAAATTTACTCTCTGTAATGTAAATTTCAGTGGATGTTGACAAAGTCATAGTTATATATTCACCACCTTAATACCATATCGTATGGGTCCATCACCCTAAAAATTCTTTGTTTCCCCTCTGTAATCAACCACCTTCCCTTCCCCCCAACCCTTAGAAACCATTCATCTAGGGGCAACTGAGTGGCTCAGTCAGTTAAGTGTCCGACTCCGGCTCAGGTCATGATCTCACGGTTCATGAGTTTGAGCCCCACATCGGGCTCTGGGCTGACAGCTCGGAGCCTGGAGCCTGTTTCAGATTCTGTGTCTCCCTCTCTCTCTCTGCCCCTTCTCTGCTCTCTCTCGCTCTCGCTCTCTCTCTCTCTCTCTCTCAAAAATAAATAAAACATTAAAAAATTAAAAGAAAAAAAAGAAACCACTGATCTGTTTTTTGTTCTTTCAGTTTCTCTTTTCCAGAGTGCAATCATATAATATGTACCCTTTTGAATTTGGGCTTTTTAACTTAACAAAATGCATTTATGATTTATCCAGTTTGGTGTCTGATTCAATAGACCATTCCTTCTTACTGCTAAATAGTATTCCATTTTATGGATATATAATTATTCACCCATTGAAGGGCACTTTTGTTGTTTCCAGTTTGAGACAATTATTAACAAAACCTCTATGAACATACACACCCAGTTTCTGTATGAATCTAAGTTTACTTTCAAATGGATCAATACCTAGAAATGTGTTTTTGGTGTCATATGGTTAAGTCTAGTTAGTTTTATACAAAACTTGCAAACTGTCTTTCAAAGTGGCTGTAGCATTTTTTTATTCCAACAAGCAATAAATCAGTTCCTATAGCTCTATATCTTCACCAGCATTTGGTATTGTCAGTTTTTTTTAACTTTCTTATCCAATATAAGGATCTACATATAGCAAGAATAAATATAATTCTGTGGCTCTGATTTAAGTAAAATTGTATTCACCAGAACAAAATTCCTATCTAAATAAGTGTCAGGAAATTTGTTTTGTTGATATTTGTAAACATGGGATTGCATTAAAAGGAAGTAAAATTATCTCTAGATGGAAATGGTAAAGTGGTTTCTCTCATGTAAGAACCTGGGTCTATTGCTAGAGTATACTTGGAGCTTTACCTTAAGAAGGATGCTGACGCTATACCTGGCCTCAGCAAGAAAACATGCTGAGAACAATTAGCAATGCCTGTTACAAAAAGAGGACAAGACACTGGGGCACAAGATCATTTAGTTTCTAAGGTCTGGGCTAATTCAGTGCCATCTCATTAAGGTCTTCCAGAAGGACCTAATATGGTAGGTAGAATTATGGCTTCCAAAACTGCCCATGACCTTATCCCCAGAGCCTGTGACTATGTTATGTTACATGATAAGGGAGCTCTGAAGTTGAGGATCGAATTAACATTTCAAATCAGTTGACATTAAGATAGAGAGGTTATTCTGGATTATCCATATGGACTCCACATAATCACAAGCATCTTTAAATGTGGAAGAAAGAGGGGGCCCTTGGGTAGCTCAGTAAGTTAAGCATCTGACTTCAACTCAGGTCATGATCTCACAGTCGGTGAGTTCGAGCCCCGTGACGGGCTGTGTGCTGACAGCTCAGAGCCTGGAGCCTGCTTCAGATTCTGTGTTTCCCTCTCTCTTTGCCCTCCCCCACTCATGCTCTGTCTCTCAAAAATGAATAAATGTTAAAAAAACAAAAACTTTAAAAAAATAAAAATAAATGTGGAAGAAGGAAGTGGAAGAGTTAGCATCGCAGTGATGGGTTGTTAGAGAGATTTGACTGGACAATGCTGATGGAAGAGGCTGTGAGCCAATAAATGCAGTAGCCTCTAGGAGCCAGAAAAGTCAAGAAAACAGATTCTCCCCTAGAGTCACCAAAAAGGAATGCGTCACTGTCAACACCTTGATTTTAGCTCAATGAGACACACACCAAAAGCCTGACTCAAAGAACTATAAGATAACAAATTTGTATTGATTTAAGGCACTAAGTTTGCAGGATTTATTATAGCAGTGATATAATACAAATGCAATTATTATTATTATTATTATTATTATTTTTATTTTGAGAGAGAAAGAACACAAGTAGGGAAGGGACTGAGGGAGAGAGAGAGAGAATAAATCTTAACATTTATTCATGCCCAGCATGGAGCCCGATGTGGGGCTCGATCCCATGACCCTGGAATCATGACCCAAGCCAAAAGCAAGAGCCAGATTCTCAACTGGCTGAGCCACCTAGGTGCCCCCAAATACAGTTATTTTAATAATTAGAAAGCAGAAGTTAAAGATGAAAGTGTTAACTTTTTTTTTTTTTTGAGAGTGTTAACTTTTTACCATGAAAGCAGAAAGTTTAAAGAGTTTTAGGTGGGTTATACAGTCAGCTATCAATTCATTTCTTAAAATATTGTGAAAATGCAAATTTCAGACTTATTCCTATCCATTTCACACTACTTTGGAAATGATGGGTATAAAATAATGAGGTTTTCTGACACTACCAAAACACCCATTCAGAAGAACTAAAAACTTCTAGAGGCATTCTGTCGGAGTAGTCTGCAAAAATACGGGCCAAATGTCATTGGAGGAACACTGGAAAGATGGAAAACATCATCGTTGCTGCCATGGCGTAAGTGCTCTTCTGTTGATGGAAGAAAGCCATGTGTCAGGACTCCGTCTCTGACTCCTTACCTGACTCCCAGGGTAAGAGCAGCATGCACTTATGAGTCAGCCAACCCCGTCATTCTTTTGATAATCTCTCTGTGTTGTTTATGACTCTGGGCTGTGTAAACACGTAATCAATGCTGCTATTATTGTCTGATGGGCCCCCATGTGCGTGTGGGTTCTCCTTGCCCCATATTCGTGACGAATTCTTCGTCCTCCCTCACGTCTCATTCCACACCTCCATAGGTTTCCCCTTCAGATGGCATTGGAGGCGATGGGAGATGTGGGATCCTGCTGGGAGCGCATTCTTCTCTCTTCATAGCTGTGTGAGCTGTATCCTTTTTATTAAATTCAAAATTAGACCTCGGGAACAAAAGCAGCATAATGGTTGTATGAAGGAAGCACTGCTTTCGTCACACGTCATAGAAAATAAAGCCCATGAACTATGTACATCAGTAAAAGAGCATCTTTATGGAAACACTTAAAAACAAAGAATAGCCTCAAAATCGTGACTGGGGGCTATGTAAAGTATCTATTATTAAATAGATATCTGAAATCTAAAATAATTAGGAATGGACAGAAAAGAAGAAAAGGATTTTTTTTTCTTACCCCTCCGACGTGGCTAAAAGAGTTTTTTGGGTTTTTTGTTTGTTTGTTTGTTTTGTTTTTGCCTCTAACTGAGCCAATGAAGAATAATGGGAGTATTAATGTAGCCCCAAACCAGGACCTGAATGGCAGGGGGAACCATCAGGGGAGCCTCAATCTCTTCTGGGAGGCAAGAAGGAATTAAGAGAGCCTCAGGGCCAGAAAGCATCCCACAGAGCCATTAAAAAGCTTTCTTTGAGGGGAAAAAAAAAAATGTCCTCTTTTGATCTTATGGTTCATATCCAAAAGGGATGTTGTTTCAGCTGTTGAAACTTTTTGATATTTATTGTTTGTTTGTTTGCCAAAGGATTCACGGAAAATTTTGTCCTAATTACATGCTTGGGTTCCTCACTCCCGTTTTATATCCATGATGAAGAAATGATGGACATTATCACACACCATGTCATGAAATTTAAGTTGTTGCCTAAATATCGAGATCTAGAGCTTAGTACACAGTAAATGTTCAATATTGAGAAGCTCCAGGCTTATCTTTGTTACACCTTGCAAAAAACAGAGCACCCTATCAGTAATGCCCTCAGTTATCAAGAGGATATTCTAAGGGACTTAAAAAGTAAGGCGGAGAAGCTGACTTCCCAGCATCTCACAGAAAGATGATATAGGACAGGGCAGAAAAGACATGTTTAACTTACAAAAAAGTATCTCTGATATTTAACAACATTTAAATAAAACAGTATCACTTTCTCTGATTCTGTGAGTGCATTCAAGCCACAGGTAACAAGTTGTAAGTACAGAAGGTAAAAATGAAGACTCAGACTAGAATTACAACACTAATGGTCACTAGCAGAACGAACATCGACAAAGGGCTTAAACTCTCTGTGCCTCTGTTTTCTCATCTGTAATATTCTGTGACAATTAATGAGAATGCTTGGCTCATTCCTGGTACTTAGTAACAAGTTACTGACAGACTAAATGAAAAATGAATGGAAAAATCAATAAACGACTCATTTAGAGACTTCCAGATCTTCTTCCCAAAATTGCTCTACCCATAGCCTGCCTCATCTCGGTAGATAGCCACTCTGTTGTCACACTTCATATCAAACCTGTCAGGAAATGTGCAGCTCCCTGGAATTTGACTGTTTTTCACCAACTCCACTGCTATTCCCTAGTCTGAGCCATGCCTGGGATTTCTAATAATCTAATACATTTTCCCACTTCTAACTTTGCCATTCTGTAGTCTGATCTCAGGGTGTCTCTTTTAAAATAAGGGATGGGGTGCCTGGGTGGCTCAGTCACTTAAGTGTCTGACTCTTGGTTTCAGCTCAGGTCATGGTCTCACTGTTCGTGAGATGAAGCCCCACATCAGGCTCTGTGCTAACAGTGCAGAGCCTGCTTGGGATATTCCTTCCTTCTCTTTGCCCCTTCCCCGTGCGTGCACACGCTTTCTCTCTCAAAATGAACTTAACAAAAAAATAAAAATAAATAAAATAAAGGATAGATTAAATACCTCCTCTGTTTAAAATTCTATTTCAATTAAATTAAAAACTTAAACTCAGAATATCATACAAACCGTGTATGATCTAGCTCCCAGGTCTCTCCCTAACCTAATCTTCTGGTCTCCCCTGGACCCCCTCACTTGGCTTTTGTCCCCATGGCCTCAGCTGATTTTAGAACTTGCTGAGCATGCTTCTGCCTCAGAGCCTTTACTGGCTGTCCCTCTGCCTGAAAGTTTCTTTCCCTAGCTATCATACCTGTAGCTCCCTCTCCATCACCCTTCAGGCTTTTTTTAGCTCACTTTCTCAGGAATGCTTGCACGGACTATCCCATTTAATACTGCTGCCAGTCCCTACCCCTTTATTTCCCATTTTCTCACCCTGCTTAACTTACCCCCCGCTACCCTCCTTTTTAACATCCTAATCTTACTAAGCAGTATGCTATTTTGCATATTTATTTATGTTTGTTACTTGTTGTCTGTCTTCACCTGCTAAAATGCAAGCTCTCTGAAGGTTTACTGATGCATTCCAACATCCTGGAAATCTAGGATGTACTCAATAAATATTTGCTGCTTCTTCTTCTTCTTCTTCTTCTTCTTCTTCTTCTTCTTCTTAGTACTATTATTATTGATGATATTATCACATAGTAGTCACAGTGTTCCTCTGCACTACCTTTCTATCTTCCTAAAGAACAACAGTGACAAAAAGAAGTGGCTTGGGACATGAGACAAGTTATGACACAAGTTCTGTCCCTGATGGATAGAGACTGATTTTTCTCTTCCCTGGCATATGCAAATCAAGCAGTTGTCTTTTGATGCATATCCCCAAGGTTTTAGACACAGCACCAACCAACAAGCCAGCAAGAATACAGCTAATGAAATCAAGTCACATATCAATATCAAAGTCATCTCCAGAAAGAGAAAAAACAAGAAGGAAAACATCAAACTTTTGGCATCAGAGGAAAATTTAATAAAGAAAAACTAGTGAGAACCTCAGGGCAAAATAAGAACCAGAACAACTAATTTTTTCTCCAAGTTAAAAACATCTTAACAGTATTTTTTTTTCACACAGACCCTGATAATAGGCATGCCTGATGAAGTGACACCAGTATACAAAGATCTCCTTATAGGCAAAGACAAATTAGGACTCCAACATTTCACTGGGATGAGAATTACTCAATAGTTTTGTTTCTGATGATTGTGTGATCAGGAGTGATGACCAGCACAGATTCTTGGATCAGATTTTTTGGATTCCCTGTGTGACTCTGGGAAACTAGTTTTCATGGTTTCTTCATCAGTCATATGGGGATAGGGTTCTTGTAAAGATAACATTAGCTAATGTTCAGGAAGCTCTTAGGACAGCACTTATACATAGTTTTCAGTTCTAGCTTCTGAAATGCTCCCTCATGTTTTGTAAAGGCAAGACTCAGTCTTAAGCAACATGCTGTCAATACCGCACATTCCTTGGTCCCAAGGAGCCATTCTGCAACAAAAGTGGCAAAGGGAATGTGCTTAGTAATCAGAGACCATAGCCTTGGGCAAGCGATACAAACATAATGAGACACCGTCTCTTCACAAATTAAATAGGGATCATACTACTTACCTCATAGGAGTTTATAGTTGAGATAATACATACAAGAGCAGTGCCTAGCACATAGGAAAAGCTTAATAAATGGTTATTATTTTGTTATTATAATCACATCCACTAAAAGAATATTTCTTTGACTCTCTCTCCACCTGTTCCTAAACATAGATGTCGCTTCTTCCTTTCTTTCACTCGTTTTGAGTTGTTGCTGGGCTCCATGCCTTCAGTTTCAGTGCTGGCACTTGTCCCCATGTTGGCCAGACCAAGTTGCAGCCCAAACTACCTGCCTTTCTTCTCAGCTCTTCCATCAATTCTAATGCTGCCAGCAGATACCCCAACTCTTGCCCTAACTCCAATCTCCACTTTGCTGTCCACTTAGAGGGCTTTCCTGCCCTTGACTCCAACCTTTTCTAATCCAGAGGTCAAGAAGCATACGATCTGGGTCTACTTTACTTTTATGTCCATGTGAAGATCCACCATTGCTGTTCCCAGCAAACATAACGTTGCTTGTCCAGCAAACATGTCCCTTTATTTTGTGAACAGAGGGCTAGCACACCACTTTTCCTTCAAGAGCCATCTTGCCTCCACTCTGAGCCTTGTGATGTGGGTGGGAACTCCCCTACCACCTATGCCAAGAGGGGATATGTAATTGCTTTAATATCCACACAATAAAAGCTTGATGAGAACAAAGCAGATGGAGACATTGCAGAGAGATGGAGAGTCCTGATGACTATGTTGAGCCGCTGGATGAAGCCACCCCTGAAACCTGAACCACCTGAACCATGCCTGAACCACTTTTCAATTTCTCATTTATATCAGCCAATATGTTTCTGAAAACCCAGATGGGGAACCTCATCTTGATAGTATGAGGAAAAAAAGAGCATCATACAGCTATCAAGAGTGAGATAATTACTTCCTAACTACTTGGTATGGATGGGTTAAAATTGGAGAGTGGGTGTGGTTAATACCTTTTACAAAAATCCATAGAAGCTATGTAGTCCAAGATAGAAAATAGAGGGAAACCTCTGAGACTGCAATCTGTTGTGCAAGGCGTTCGTTAAATTGTGTAAAAACTCCATCAGATGCAAAATTAAATTGCGGTTAACTTTTTAAAAAAATATTGCTTTATTTTTTTTTCATTGAAGTTTAGTTGAAATACCATATCATATTAGTTTCAGGTATACATATTAATGTTTTCATACTTTTATACATTACAAAATGATACCCACAATAAGACTAGTTACTATCCCTCACCATACAAAGTTATTACAGTATTAATGACTACATGACTCATGCTGCACATTAGACCCCCGTGACATTTTTATTTTATAACTGGAATTTTGTACCTCCTAATCCCCTTCACCCATTTGTCTGTACCTCCCCCCTCCAGCCCCTCTCCCTTCTGCTAATCAACAAGTTGCTTTCTGTATCTGTGTGTCTGTTTCTGTTTTGCTTTTTAGATTCCACACATAACGGAAATCACGCAGTATTTATGGTTCTTTGACTTATTTCACCTAGCACCATACCCTCTAGGTCCACTCATGTTGTCACTAATGGCAAGATTTCGTTCCTTTCTTTGGCTGAAAAATATTTCACTGCATGTATGTGCACACGTGCACTTTCTTTCATTTAATTTTTATGGAAAAATCTTAACACATACGAAATAGACAAAGTACTATATGAATCTTAATATGCCCATTATCAAATCATAGCCAATATTTTTTCACCTCTATCACCACCTACTTCTTTTCTCCTGGTTTTTATTCTGTATTTTCTAATTGAGGTAAAATTCACACAATGTAAAATTAACCACTTTAAAGGAAGCAATTCAGTGGCATTTAGTACACTTACCAGGTTGTGCAGCCACAACCTCTACCTAGTTCTAAAACATTTTCAGCAACCCCAAAATTATTGTGTACATACTGAGCACTTGCTCATTCACCACTCTCCATTCTCCATTCTCCACTGGATCCCAGAACCTTATAAGAAATATGATTTTCAAATACTCTTTGCCATTCTGTAGGTTGCCTTTTCATTTTTCCTGTTAATGTTCCTTCTTGGAACAAGTTTTTAATTTTGATAAATCTCAGTGTAACTCTTTTAATATATATTTTACGAATAGTTTGTGCAATATGCTCACATTTACAATGCCATAGATCCTGGTATCCTGAAATTCTTTTGTTCCTTGTGCTTTTCATGACATATATAAGAATCTGTTGACAAATCCAAGTTCATGAAGATTTATCCTTGTATTTTCTTCTTCTAGCAGTCTTATTGTTAGCTTTTACATTTAGGTCATGGATCTATCTTGCACCTAATATTTTTGAGCACCTAATATTTTACAGCAGGAACTTAATACAAATTATCTCTTTTAATCCTCAAAAGAATCCTCTAAAATTAATTTAAAAAAATAAAAAGAAAAGAAAAAGAATCCTCCAAGTAACTGACTGAAGTACTTTTACTATTTCTCTTTCATAGATAAAGCAACCATGGCTTACAGACATTAAGAATTCGTGGAAGCTTGCAAAGCTGTTCAGTAGGAGCCAACAGGTGAACACAGCTCTGTAACTGCAGACCCGGAGTTCTTTACTGCTTTCAAAAACAAACAAACAAACCAAACCAAAGCAAAACAAAATGAGAAAGAGGAAGCACTGAAGAGGAAAATAGGTTTTTTGTCAGTTGTTCCTCACTCTTCAACTTGTTTTGTGTTCCTCTCATGTTTTACATCCTGAGTCAAGGGAAGGATATATAGATGTCCTCAAGCTCTCCCTTGTCTAGAGGTAAAGACTGGGGAGACAATCCAAACCAAGAAATATTATAACATTCATGATAATATAGATCCTGATGCCCTGAAATTCTCAGCCTGGACTATTGGAGCCTCTAACTATAGGGTAAATCTTTCATTATAACCTTTCATCATTGTCCACTCTTCCCTCCTCATCTCCATGCACTGTGCGCTGACCTTTATGGATTAAATCACCTGGGGTCATTTGACCTCCGCTCTCTGGAGTTTGACCAGTTAGAGGAAATGACACAGTATCAGAAGATGCAACTGGGATATTTTTTTTCTTCTGTGTTCTCTGTTTGCTTGAGCACTGTGTTAGAGCACTGGACATATCACTTGATGACCACAACTCCTTTAGGTGGCCTACCTTCTAAACTCCAGTCTGTTATCATTTACCACTGATAATGGTACTTCCCCCCCACCCCCCGCCTCATCAGGCCTAGAGATGGTAACAGGAATGGGCAGTAAAGAACTCTAAACACAGTTGATTTATTCTACGATGGAGGTAAATCAAAGCTGGTGACATGTAAAAGGACATAACCCTCATGTTTGAGACTCTTTCTATGGAAACTGACGTTCTAGATCTTAAACAAAACTTACATGTGAGCTTCTGGAAAGAAATCCATGTGTTGGATCAGGGTCCCTCTGTTATTCCCTCCTCTGCCTTTCTGTCTCTCTCTCGGCAGCCTGAAGGAAAGAGCACCCTGTACCTTCTCCAACAAAAAGCTGCCTTCAGAGAATGAGCTTGAAATATGTCAGCATTGAGTGGAGTTAGAAGAAACTCTACTTAGCAAGCTGTTAATTTGGGCACATTAGATGGTTCTAAAATGAATAAAACTAGAAGGAAACAAGGTAAATCCTTCCAAAATCTAGGAGTAAGGAAAATCTTTTAACTATGAATCAAAAATTTAGGAGCCATAAAGGAAAAAATGGTTAACTATATAAATATCTTTCAACTTTTGTTTGGAAAATAATACACTAGAAGTAATACATGACAAACTGGAGAAGGGGACTAAAATTTATAGTATAGGTAAGCAACTAATCTCTCTAATACATAAAAAGCCCTTAGGTAAAAATCAAGAAAAACAATCTGACAGAAAAAATGGCCAAGAGACATGAAGAGACTGTTTACAGACATACATTTCCATTGTATTCCTAACAATAGAAATGCAAATTAAAATCCACTAAAGTACTATTTTTTAAACCAAAGAGACTAGCAGAAATTCATAATCATAACAATGTGCAATATTGGCAAGGACATGTGATGGGTCATTTGTAAAACTGGCCCCAATTATTACTTCCCCTACAACCAGACCTCTTTGCAACGTGATTTTGCAACTCTTCTGATTAAGATATGGAGTCCATTCCCCTCATGTGGGCATTCTTGTGACTGAGCTTGACAAATAGAATTCAAGAGAAGTAATGATATGTGAGGTCTAGCCTAGCCCTCAAGAAGCCTTGTGTGATTCCTTCTGTTCTCCTTGAATTCTGCTCAGTCACCATGTGAACATGCCTGGGCTACTTTTCTGGATGAGAGACACTTAACTTGGTCACCTCCCTTCTATCTCAACTACAGCCAACCAATCTCAAAAGCTGATCTGCAGGTGACCACAGATCCGTGATGGAGCCAAGCTGACGCAAGAACTATTCACTTGCACCTAGGCTAAATCACCTACTTGAAAAATTATGAACTAAGTCAATTAAATGGTGGTTGTCAAGCAAATAGGCTTTGTAGTAATATTTTATGCAGCATAAACTGAAACAAGGAAATAGACACTCTCAGACACAGCTGATACGAGTATAACGCTTCCCTATAAAAGGAAACTTGACAAGAGCTAACGGAATTAAATATGCATTAACCTTTTGACCAGAGTACACCTGAAAAAGTAGGAATTTAATTATGTGTCAGGTTACTTTTTGTGGCATTATTTTTAATAGCAAATGATTGCAAATAATGCAAATGTTCATCAAGAGGGAGCTGGTTGAGTAAATGATGATAGAAGCACACATCAGAATATCATGCAGCTGTAAGAAGAGGGAGGAAGCACTCTCTGTGCTGACATGAAGTGAATTCCAAAATGCAGAGATAACCTTCTTTTTAACTTACATTTTTCACTGATTTATTAGGCTGCATTTTGTGTAAGAAAAGAGAGAAAATATGTATGCATATAGGATATTGCTGGGAAAAAGCATCAGTGAAAAGATAAATCAAAAACTAATAAAAATGGTTCCCTATAGAGGTGGGAGAATTGGTATAATGGGAAGAGAGAAGACAATGAGAATTGCCTTAGAGTACCATTTCGTGTATATAGTTTTAACCCTAACCATGCATTTTGTATATTAAAAAAATAGTAAACAAAAATATCATAACAGAGAGAAGTAATCATTTTGGGTGCCTGTAGAATGTGTTTCTTGAACTGAACATACAGAGTGAGATCTACACTAAGAACAACCAGAGCTGCAAAAAAGATAAAATTCATTCAGTACATGTAGCTGTAACCTAAAGATGTTTTACAGACATTGAAGGAAAATGTAAATAAACAATTATGTTAATGTAATTAGAAATCACAGATTTTCAAAACAATAGAAAAGGTAACAGAGACACAAGTGTAAAATCCAAGTAGTTGAATAAAAATTCAAACTAATATAACTGTTTTTAAAGATGCATAAATATATTATGCACATGTAAATGTACATATATTAAATGCATTTTTTAGTTTTGTCCACTGTTAAAAGAACCTAAAAGCAATGCCATTCCAACACCAGATTTTGGTCTCTAAGCACCAACCCTTTTGATGGAAATTGAGCTCTTTGGAGAAATAGTTGATTCCAGGTATGAAGAAGGTAAGAGGACTTAGATGTACCTGGGACATCTTTTGCCTGAAAGCAAGAACAGTTTCAGAGACTAATTGGGTTGTAGTAAAAGAATAGAGTTGATAAATGGAAGGAGATAATTCAAAGGAGACAAACGAGTATTAAAAAGAACACTAACTTATTTTAACACATTAGTACATTAAAATCCTTCATACTACATTTGTACTTAAAAAGAACCAAAACCTGGATGCCTGAGTGGCTCTGTCAGTTAGGCAACTGACTCTTGATTTCAGCTAAGGTCATGATCTCAAGGTTTGTGAGATCGAGCCCTACATCGGCTCTGCACTGACAATGAGGAGCCTACATGGGACTCTCTCTCTCCCTCCTCCCCCCCCCAAAATAAACAAATAAACATTAATAAAAAGAACCAAAACCAAAAGAAACACATAAAAATCCTCATTTGTTACCATTTCTCTAAAAAGTTATGCTTAAATGAAAATCATTGTTTATCTTGCCTTTATAATAGATACTAGAATTCAGGGTGATCAAACAGCCCTAGTTTGATCGAAGAGACCTTCACAGATGAATTGTAGTTGATAAATGTGTAAAGCATTAAAAAATCAATGCCTAAAATATAATCAATTCAAGAAAGGAGCAATAATAAGTGTTTAAGCAATTAAATAAGAAGTTATTGGAAAATCACACATTCACAAGATGCAAAATATCAATCCGTCATCTTTCTGGTCATAAAGTGAGAAATGTGAGTTTATTTATTTGTTTGGTTATTTACTTTTGTTTTTTGAGAGAGACAGACAGACTGTGAGCAGGGGAGGGGCAGAGAGAGACACACAGAATCTGCAGCCGGTTCCAGGTTCCAAGTTCCGAGCTGTCAGCACAGAGCCCGACCTGGGGCTCAAATTTATGAACAACTAGATCATGACCTGAGATGAAGTCAGACGCTTAACTGACTGAGCCACCCAGGCATCCCAGGAAATGTAAGTTTATAACAGAAGGACCTAGCCTTTACCACCTGAATGCAGGCCTCAATCTTATAACCACTATAAGTGAGAAAAACATGTGTTATATGCCTCGACATATAATTCATTATGAAATTAATGGTATTGCATACAAACAATTCTTTTTTAATTTTTTTAATGTTTATTTATTTTTGAGAGACAGAGAAAAACAGAGCATGAGCAGGGGAGGAGCAGAGAGAGAGGGAGACACAGAATCAGAAGCAGGCTCCAGGCCCTGAGCTGTCAGCACAGAGTCCAATGAGGGTTCAAACCGACAGACCGTGAGATCATGACCTGAGCCAAAGTTGGATGCTTAGCCCACTGAACCACCCAAGCATCCTCAGGCAATTCTAACAAAAAGATTTTAATTAAATTTTATACAATCTGTAGGTCTAACTTACATTTACAGGAAAAACAAAAACAAGTAATAAGAAAACAAGGAAATAATCACACAAATCCAGAGAGTGGGACATTTCTGAAAGATAATAGGCCTAATGTTTTCAAGAAGTCTTTTCAGGGGATAGGAGGGTGGAGAAGGTGGCAGGGAGTGTGCTAAATTGAAATTTTAAGAGATATACCAATCAAATGCTAGGTGTCATCATTGACTGCATACTAGTTGGAATAATCAAGGTGAAGTAGTCATTTTTGAGATAATTATGAAAATATGATTTCTTAGGTATAAATTCATTTAAGTTATATAAGAAAATGTCTTCATTTGTAGAGATGCATAGTGGTGAATTTAGAAGCAAAATGTTATTAATTCTTTAATTTATCTTAAAATACTTCAGTAAATATACACACATGTAATACATGTACACACAGATCCATATACATATATGGAAAATTATTGTCTTGGAGGTTAATATATGGGTGATAATTTAGTACTTCCCTCTACTTGTCTATATTCAAAAATATTGACTATAATTAGATGTAGAAGATGGGGCAGAGTAGGCTCATCTTATTGCAGAAATACAACTATATAACTATCAAATCATCCTAAATACTCCAGCAAATGACCTGAGGACTGGCAGAACAAACCCTACAACTAAAGGTAGAGGAGAGACCACATCAAAGAAGGTAGGAAGTGCAGAGACCCAGTTTTGGAGAGACACAGAGAGGTGCCACTGCAGTGGGAAGAGGACTGCAGTCATGGAGAAGGGCGAGAGACAGACAAGCACACAGGGCAGCACATGGGTGAGACAAACCCCCCTAACAGTTGGCCTGGAAAGCAAGAGGGGCCAAATTTTGTGAGTTCTTGAAACCAGCAGGACTTAAAGACTGGAGTTTTAAGAATAAATATTTATGGGGCGCCTGGGTGGCGCAGTCGGTTAAGCGTCTGACTTCAGCCAGGTCACGATCTCGCGGTCCGTGAGTTCGAGCCCCGCGTCGGGCTCTGGGCTGATGGCTCGGAGTCTGGAGCCTGTTTCCGATTCTGTGTCTCCCTCTCTCTCTGCCCCTCCCCCGTTCATGCTCTGTCTCTCTCTGTCCCAAAAATGAATAAACATTGAAAAAAAAAATTAAAAAAAAAAGAATAAATATTTATGCACCAAATGTGAGCACGCCCAAATAAAGAAAACACTCAACAATAAACATGAAAGAACTAATAGATAATAATGCAATAATAGTAGGGGACTTTAACACCCCATTTAGATCAATGGGCATATCATCTAAACAGAAAATCACCAAGGAAACAGTGGGTTTGAGTGATACGCTGGACCAGGTGGATCTAACAGATATATTCAGAGCATTCCATCCTAAAACAGAATATACATTCTTTTCAAATACACATGGAATATTCTCCAGAATACACCACATATTAGTCCACAAAACAAGCCTCAACAAATTTAAAAAGATCGAAGTCATACCATTCATCTTTTCTGACCACAACAGTATGAAACTAGAAGTCAACCAAAAGAGAAAATCTGGAAAGGCCACAAATACATGGAGGTTAATAACATGCTGCTAAATAATAAATGGGTCACTCCGGAAATAAAAGAAGAAATTAAAAAATAAAAAAAGGAAACAAATGAAAATGAAAACACAATAGTCTAAAACCTCTGGGATACAGCAAAGCAGCTCTAAGGCAAATTTTTAGCAATACAGGCTTACCTCAAAAAGCAATCACAAATAAAGTACCTGGGGCACCTGGGAGGCTCAGTTGGTTGAGCATCCAACTTCGGCTAAGGTCATGATCTCATGGCTTGTGGGTTCGAGCCCTGTGTTGGGCTCTGTGCTGACAGCTCAGAGCCTGGAGCTTGTTTCCGATTCTATGTCTCTCCATCTCTCGGCCCCTCCCCTGCTCATACTCTGTCTCTCTCCTCTCAAAAATGAATAAACATTTAAAAAAAATTTTAATATTAATAAAAAATAAAGAACCTAACTTTACATGCAAAGGATCTAGAAAAAGAACACTAAACAAAAAACAAGACCAGCAAAAGGAAGGAAATAATAAAAATTAGATCAGAAATAGGTGATATAAAAACTAAACACACACACATACATGCAAAACCCCAACAACAGAACAAATTAATGAAACCAGAAGCTAGTTCTTTGAAAGATGAACAAAACTGATAAACCCCTAGCAAGATTCATAAAAAAAAAAGAGGATCTAAATAAAATTACTAATGAAACAGAACAAATAACCACCAACACCACAGAATACAAACAATTGTAAGAGAATATTAAGAAAAACTACATGCAATAGTTTTCCAAATGAATTGAACAACCTAGAAGAAATGGATCAATTCTTAGAAACATATAACCTATCAAAACTGAAACAGGAAGCAAGAGATAATTTGAACAGACTGATAATGAGCAAAGAAATTGAATTAGTAATCAAAAAAGTCCCAAACAAAAGTCCAGAACCAGATGGCCTCACAGAAGAATTCTACCAAACATATAAAGAAGAGTTAATACCTATCCTTCTCAAACTATTCCAAAAAATAGAAAAAGAAGGAAACTCTCAAACTCATTCTATGAGGCCAGCATTACTCTGATACCAAAACCAGATAAAGACACCATTAAAAAAGAGAACTACACGCCAATATCCCTGCTAAACATAGATTCAAAAATCCTCAACAAAATACTAACAAACCAAATTCAACAATGCATTAAAAAAAAAAAAACATTCTCCACAATCAAATGGGATTTATTCCTCGGTTGCAAGCATCGTTCAATATTTGAAAATCAATCAGTGTGATACATCACATCAATAAGAGAAAGGAGAAGAACGATATAATCTTTTTAATAGACATAGAGAAAGTATTTGACAAAGTACAACACTCAGGCATGATAAAAACCCTGAATAATGTAATAAAGGCCATCTATGAAAAATCCATGGCTAACATCATCCTTAATGGAGAAAAACTGAGAAATTTTCCTCTAAGGTCAGGAACAAAACAAGAACGTCTACTCTCAGCATTTCTTTTTCAACACAGTACTGGAACTCTTAGCCACAGCAATCAAACAACAAAAGGAAATAAAAGGCATCCAAAAGAGTAAGGAGAAAGTACAACACTCATTATTTGCAGATGACATGATACTACATATAGAAAACCTGAAAGACTCCAACAAAAAAAATTGCTAGACCAGATAAATGAATTCAGTAAGTTGCAGGATACAAAATCAACATACAGAAATCTGTTGCATTTCTATACACCAATAACAAAGTAGCAGAAAGAGAAATTAAGGAAACAATCCCATTCACAATTGCACCACACAGCTAGGAATAAACCTAACCAAAGAGATTAAAGACGTATACTCTGAAAGCAATGAAAGAAATTGCAGACGACACAGATATGGAAAGACATTCCATCCTCATGGGTTGGAAGAAAAAACATTGTTAAAATGTCTCTGCTACCCAAAGCAATCTCTACATTTAATGCAATCCCTATCAAACTACCAACAGCATTTTCAGAAAGCTAGAACAAGCAATCCTAAAATTTGTATGGAACCAGAAAAGACCGCCAAAAGCCAAAGCAACCTTGAAAAAGAAAAGAAAAGCTAGAGGTATCATAAGTCTAGACTTCAAGGTATATTACAAAGCTGTAGTAATCAAAAAGGTATGGTAATGGCACAAAAATAGACACACAGATCAAGGTAATAAACTAGAAAACCTAGAAATGGTCCCATAACTATTTGGTCAACTAATCTTCAACAAAGCAGGAAAGAATATCTGATGGAAAAAAGACAGTCTTTTCAACAAATGGTGTTGGTAAAACTGGACATCAACATGCAGAAGAATGAAACTAGACCACTTTCTTACACCATCCACAAAAATAAATTTAAAATTGATGAAAGACCTAAATGTGAGACAGGAAAACATCAAAATTCTAGAGGAGAACACAGGCAGCAACCTCTTTGATATCAGCCATACCAACTTACTAGACATGTCTCCAGAGGCAAGGGAAACAAAAGCAAAAATGCATTACAGGGACTTCATTAAGATAAAAAGCTTCTGCACAGAAAAGGAAACAATCAACAAAATTAAAAGGCAGCCTACAGAATTGGAGAAGGTATTTGCAAATGACATGTCTGATAAAGGGTTAGTATTCAAAATCTATAAAGAAGTTAAACGGGGGTTATCTGGGTCGTTCAATTGGTTAAGCATCTGACTTTGGCTCAGGTCATGATCTTGTGATCTGTAAGTTTGAGGCCCGTGTCAGGCTTTGTGCTGACAGCTCAGAGCCTAGAGCCTGCTTTGGATTCTGTGTCTCCCTCTCTCCGAACTTCCCCCACTTGCAGTCTGTCTGTCTCTCTCTCAAAAATAAATAAACTTTAAAAAAATTACAAAAAAAAGAAGTTATACAGGGGCGCCTGAGTAGCTTGGTTGAGCTTTTGGCTTTCGCTCAGGTCACGGTCTCACGGCTCAAGGGTTTGAGCCCTGTGTCAGTCTCTGTTCACAGTTCAGAGCCTGGAGATGCTTTAGATTCTGTGTCTCCCTCTCTTTCTGTCTCCCCACCCCCAATCACACACACTCTCTCTCTGTCTCTGTCCTTCTCTCTCTCCCTCTCCCTCCCTCCCTCCCTCAAAAATAAATAAATAAACATTAACAAAAAAGAACTTATACAACTCAAACCCCCAAAACAAGTAATCCAATTAAAAATGGGCAGAAGACATGAACAGACATTTCTCCAAAGAAGATGTACAGATGGCCAACCGACACATGAAAAGATGTCCATCATCACTTATCATCAGGGAAATACAAATCAAAATCACAATGAGCTATCACCTCATTGTTGTCAAAATGGCTAAAATCAACAACACAAGAAACAACAAGCATTGAAAATGATGTGGAATGAAAGGAACCCTCATGCACTGTTGGTGGGAATGCACAGTGGTGCAGCCTATGTGGAAAACCTTATGGAGGTTCCTCAAAAAGTTACACATGGAACTACTCTATGATCCAGTAATTGCACTAGTTGGCATTTACCCTTATGTTTATAGCAGAATTATTTACAATAGCCAAAATATGGATGCAGCCCAATTGTCCATCAACGGGTAGGATAAAGAAGATGTGGAATACACAATGGAATATTATTCAGCCATTAAGAAGAATGAAATTTTGCCATTTGCAGTGACATGGATGGAGCCAGAGAGTATAATTCTATAGGAAATAAGTCAGAGAAAGACAAATGCCACATGATTTCACTCATGTGGAATTAAAGAAACAAAACAAATAAGCAAAGGGGGAAAAAGAGAGACAAATCAAGAAAGAGACTCTTAACTATTGAGAATAAACTTATGGCTACCAGATGGAAGCAAGGAGTGAAATAAGTGATGGGGATTAAGGAGGGTACTTGTGATGAGCACTGGGTGATGTATGGAAGTGCTGAATTACTATATTGTACACCTGAAACTAATATAACACCATAAGTTAACTAACTGGAATAAAAAATATATTTATTATAAATATATACAACTGAGTGGGTAGAAAAAGTAAGAGAGTTGTCATCCAGCACTAATTCTACCATGTTTTGTGCTGGCTGCAAAGTTCAACTTCTAAGGGGATATGAAATAAGATTTAGCTTAACCCTAGCTCGATGACCTTGGATGAGGAAGTAAATTTCTGTTATATAGTTTCTCAACCTGCAGCTCTTTTTATGATTCATTAGGAATAAATAGTACCAAATGCTGACCACATGACAACCCTTCAATTAATTTTAATTATCATCCTCCTCCTCTTCCCCATCATACTAAGTGCATCTTCTTCCAATAGATATGCTATTGCATGTATCAAATAGATAAATTAATCCTGCTACTATTTGCAAAGGTGAATGGATTTTCCAAAGGACTAAATTTAGCTCTAATTCTCTAGGCCAATGTTTCTCAGGGTTTATGTTCTACATGTACCTAATTTTAAGAGATATTAATATATGCATGGCAAATAACAATTCTGCAACAAACATCACAAACAAAAAAGAAATCTATGTATAAATAAGTTTGAAAAAAAGAGTATCTCATATATGAGAGGCTCTAAGAAGTCTGCAATAAAGACAACTACACATTTGTGTTTATTTTCATTTAACTCAGAGTTTTCAAACTTAGCATGAAAGTATTTCTGAATTTCTTACTTCTTAATACCATGGAGGAAAGTTCTCCATGAACACCAATTTGGAAAACGGATCCACATGAGGAATGTAGAGTCAGTTGTGACTGAGGGTTTGATTTTTGGGGTGATCATTACCTACAGAACTCCAGTAGCTTTAGTTCCTAGTGTTCATTAAGCTGTTTTCCAAACCAAATATGAGCTTGGGTCCATTGAAGTGTCTATATTGTGCTCTCATTTTTTTTTTTTTTGTTTTTGTTGAAGTGAAAACACTTAACATATCAACTACCTGAATAAATTTTGATGTGCTCAATATGATCTTGTTAACAATAGGCACTGTATTGCACAGTATATTTCCAGAACTTAACCACCTTGCTTAATTGAAACTTTATACCCACTGAACAGTAATTTCCCATTTCCCCATTGCTCCAGCCCCTAGCAACTGTCATTCTACTCTCTAATTCTATGAGTTTGACTTGTTCAGATACTTCATATATGTGGAATCATGTGCTATTTGCCCTTTTGTAACGGGCTTATTTCACTTAGATAATGTCTTCCAGGTTCATCTATGGTGCTGCAAATGGCAAGATTTTCTTCTTTTTTATAGCTAAATAATACTCCATTGTATGCAGGTAATCGATTTTCTTTACCCATTCGGCATGAGCTCTTATTTTTAAGCAAGTCGATATCCAAAATACCTTTGTTTCCTTTATTAGCATGTTGCTTTTATACATTCATGGGTTTATGCATTCATTTACAACACTATCTGAATATCCATCACAAGCAAGACACTATGCTAATGGTTCTGACAGAAGTTAAAAGCATGTATTACCTATCCCTTGCCTTGAAGAAATTTGCAATCTAGTTGTTTTCACCCAATTGATACTCTATAATTGTAATTTTATTAACTGTCATTTTTTCTCTCCTAATATACATGAATGAATTGGGTTAACAGTTCAAAATGCCACCAAAAAGAGAGAAAATCTAAACTCATTCCAAGCCCAGAAGTGACTTTAATGTTTAAGTATAATCAACAGTTGATTATCCTTCCAGAATTATCCATTTTAGTTTTTATTTTGTTTTGTTTTCTTTTTTTTTCTTTAATGATCAAAGTAGTTTGTTTTATGTTTGTGTAAATAGGCCTGGGAATTTTTCCCAAAAATTTATAAGTATTTTCACAACATGTAATACATATTCTAAATGTACTATTGAGCACAACAAAAGGAAAATATAACTCATCGCTGAATTCCAAGATCAAAAATAAATCTTTGACTGCATCTGCTTTCAACCAACAAGCCACACTACCTCACAGTGCAAAAAAGAAGAGGGAAAGAGGGTTATTTTTAAGACTTCCCTAATATGAAATACGATCCTTGCAGTGACATACAGCATAGGTTATGGGAAAGACTACAAACTCAAAGGCTGTGATTCAACTAGGTAAACCTTATATGTCACTTCAGAAAAGCCACTTCCTTTATTTCTCAGTTTCGTCACGAAATTAATAAAATCTAAAATTATATTGCTAAAAATTGCAGTTCAGCTGTCTTTTCTGTGGAGACATTTGCTACAATAGTCTAAACCTGCCATTGGTCTCACTATGATAATGGTGGGAGCATAATAGAGTTATTCTGTATTCAATCTTATTCTATTGGTGCAGAGTTCCACTTACAGTGGCTACTTAATGAATTCTCTCTGCTGAAGTATTTCATTGGAGACAGAAAATTCTTGATTTTTAATTGAAATTTAAATGCTTCATCCTCAGAGTTCAAAGATGATAGTAAAAGCTGGTTGTAAAGTAGAATCATAATTGGTTTTAAGATAGAGAGCCTCTCATCAGCCAAATGTTTCTTGCAATGTTGGAATATAAAAACTCATCATCAAACAACTTAATTTTCACCGAAATGTAGCATATACATGTAGTCTTGCCTTAAAATTTTGACTAATATTCATCTAACCTGTATGCATTTTTATAAATATTACACCTTTAGAAAATAAGTTTTGAAATAAACTGGAGATTTTCCACTTAGGACAGCAAGTGTTCAAGATGGGAGGAGATCTGGGATGAGAAAATGTGATAAAGCTTTTCATGAAGATAAAAATACTTCTGAGTTTTCAGAGCCTAGGAATCCCCATTTCCCTTCTGTAATAATTGCACAGTGTAAAAACCAGAGTGAAACACGTGTCCTGGTGACTACAGCTTTGCATGCTAACTGGATCATAAATGCCGTAGTCTTCATCAGAGGCAAGAGTGCAGAAAATAAGAATATACAGACACTGAAATTTTACTACACGCCACACGGGAGGCTGTGTTTTACTCCTGTCCCATTTAAAGGACACTTTTGTGCATATTCTATATGTGAAATTATAAAGGTAAGTAACATAGCATTTTCCTTTCTCCCTTGCAGGGTCTTATTCTTGGCAATACACATATTATTAAAATGTTAGTAATACTTATGAATCCTTTTGAAGTCGGCAGAATTTCTGGGATAGATTTCAACAGACTAATAAGATATTGTAGGATGTATGTTTGAGAAATGTGAAGTCCAATGTAATGAACTAAAAAAAAATGAATTTAGAGTAAAAATTTTAAAGATTTGTTGTAGCCTAAATGTCTTTAGGATAGATCTAACAATTATCCTATACTATGAAAAACACAAGGAAAGATTATTAACTGCCTTCTGGCTCCCATGAAGTATGCTCACATTGGGATGTCTGACTATTTGACATAATTTCCAGACCTGTCCTACAACCCCATTCCCTTCCACTACTGTTCATAATACACTCAAACCCCTGCTTTCAGGGGAAGGTGCTATCCCCATATGATAGGATCACAGTACATTCTTTCTTCACTCATCATACGTACGGCTCCAATTAGCTAAACCCAATCAGATGTTTTGTCCAGATTTTTCTAAATCAAGCTAGAAATGGAGAAATTGTCCCTAAACAGATGGAAACATGAAACCATGGCCCTGCTGTGTGAAGAACACACATTTACAATAGAAAAGATTGAAAACCTAATATGCAGAGACCAGCAGATGAAAGGAGGGGGAGCAACGTTGACTGAGTCCTACTTATATTTGATGTCAGTTCCCTAAACAAACCTACACCAACCTCATTCATGTCCAATTTCTATCACTTGCAACCAATAGCATCTTGTCACAGACACTCAGCATTTTAGAACTGGTTGTCGATACTGGCTAAATCAAGTATAGATTTTAAGCAATTACATAGATTTTTCACAAAAACCTGGGATGTGATTCATTACCAGTAGTAATTACATTCACAGGGAAATCATATTGAGTTAGTACTCTACCATTATAGCTACTTTTAAAAATTTAAACCTTAACTCCCATTCTTACATATACTTTTGCTTTCTTATGTTTGCAATTATACTTATTATCTCAATTCTCCATGCAGTCGAAGTCTTTTGGTTTCAGAGTCTTTTGTTCACTCTGATCTATATACTTAAGTCACTAGACAATTAACAATGTAAGAAATTGTACTAGCAACTAGTGTGATGAAGCCTACCTATGAGCCAGGTGTTTGCCAAGCTCATTTGAGGCTCCATTTGGTTGTCCCAATACTCTTACGAATCAATTATTATAATCCCACTTTCTAAATAAAGTGAAATATAAAATGTTAAGTAATGTATTCACAGTTATGAACCTAGTAAATATGAAGGAGCTGGGACTAAAACCCAGGCAATTGGACTCCAGAGATTGATTGATTGATTGATTGATTGATTTTTATTTTTTATTATATGAAATTTATTGTCAAATTAGTTTCCATACAACACCCAGTGCTCATCCCAAAAGGTGCCCTCCTCAATACCCATCACCCACCCTCCCCTCCCTCCCACCCCCATCAACCCTCAGTTTGTTCACAGTTTTTAAGAGTCTCTTATGCTTTGGCTCTCTCCCACTCTAACCTCTTTTTGTTTTTCTTCCCCTCCCCCATGGGTTCCTGTTAAGTTTCTCAGGATCCACATAAGGTGAAAACATATGGTATCTGTCTTTCTCTGTATGGCTTATTTCACTTAGCATCACACTCTCCAGTTCCATCCACTTTGCTACAAAGGGCCATATTTCATTCTTTCTCATTGCCATGTAGTACTCCATTGTGTATATAAACCACAATAGTTTTAAAAGGGCATATTCAGGAGCACCTGGGTGGCTCAGTCAGTTTAGCAGCCAACTCTTGATTTGGACTCAGGTCATGATCTCATGATTTAGGAGCTCAAGCTCCATGTCGGGCTTTGTGCTGACAGCCTGCTTGGGATTCTCTCTCTGCCCCTCCCCTACTTGTGGTCTCTCTTTCAAAAGAAATAAGTAAATAAACTTTTTTAAAGGGCATATTCAGACATAAAGAAGTGTTTATAAGATGGGTTCTGAAGTCACAAAGTAGTAGAAAACTATGTATAGTAAAACCTTGGTGTGTGAGTAACTTGTCCTGTGAGTGTTCCACAAGATGAACAAATATTTCTAATAAATTTTAACTTGATAAACGAGCGATGTCTTATAATACAAGTAGTAAATGATGCTGAATGTCACATGATCACAACTGAGTCAATGGTTCTCTCTCTCTCTCTCTCTCTCTCTCTCTCTCTCTCGCTGCGGAATTATGGGTGGCAGTCTCCCATGCTCAGATGATCAGACTCAGGCCACGGTATTTGGCAGAAATCAATTATGTTTCAGAATGTTGGAAGGTGCCCACAACTGGCACTAGTGTATTTTTTGTCATTTCAGAGTACCTATGGACATCTTTTGCTTTTCCAAAAAGAGTAAGCTTAGGAATGCTTTGCTTCATTCTATGTCAGGCTGCCTGCAGATATAGACCCTATCTTCTACTGCCTTATTGCCAGTTACATTAAATACAGTAAATGACAAGAATTTATTAATACTGTACTGTAGTCGACATCCATGCAAGTGTATACAATGGCCACCATGCAAAGGTTGAAAAGAAAGGTGGTAAGAAAAAGAAGATGATTACAGTGGAAGTTAAGAAGGAAATCATTGAGAAGCATGAACGAGGTATACAAGTAGCTAAAATTGCAAGATTGTACAAGAAGTCTATGTCGACCATTTGCACAATATTAAAGAAGAAAGAAGGGGGCTAGATGCAGCAAAAGGAATCACAAGAATACCAAAGGTATGGCCACGTGTTCTGGAAGATGTAGAAAAGTTGCTTCTAGCTCAGATAAATGAGAAGCAACTAGCAGGTGATACTGTGACCGAGAACTTTATCCAAAAAAGCAAAGGCCTTGCACACTGACCTTGTTAAGTAAGCTGCCAGGCATGGCAACAGAAAACAAAGAAGGCTCCAAGGCAAGCAGGGGATGATTTGGTAACTTTAAGAGGAGAAGTAGCATCATCCACAGTGTTGTGAGGCATGGAGAGGCTTCAAGTTCGGATGCTAAGGCAGCTGAGGTATTCACTACTGAGTTCCAGAAGCTCATGGCTTCCAACCATTACCTGCCACAGCAAGTTTTTAACTTTGATGACACGGGGCTTTTTTGGAAGCAGATGACAAGGAGGACCTACATTACAGAAGAAGAGAATACATTGCCTGGTCAGAAGCCCATGAAAGACCCTCTCACCATCTAGTTTTGTGCTAATTAAAGCAGGGATTTCAAAGTCAAGCCCCTGCTTGTGTACCATTCTGAGAATCCACCAGCCTTCGTGAAATGCAAGGTGCAGAAGAGCCAGTTAACGTTATGTGAAGGCCCAACAGCAAGGGTTGGGTCACTTGTATCCTATTTATTGGGTGGATCAATGAGGTTTTCTGTCCTACAGTGAAGCAATACCTTTTAGAAAAGAATCTGCCACTCAAAGCCTTGCTGGTTATGGATAATGCTCCTGCTCATCTCCAGGCTTTGAGGACGACTTACTGGAGGAATTCAAGTTCGTTAAGGTCAAGTTCCTTCCTCCCAACACCACTGCAATCCTCCAGCCCATGGATCAGCAGGTCATTTCGAACTTTGAAAAGCTTGGGACGCCTAGGTGGCTCACTTGGTTGAGCGTCCGACTTCTGCTCAGGTCATCATCTCACAGTTTATGAGTTCGAGCACCGCGTCGGGCTCTGTGCTGACAGCTCAGAGCCTGGAGCCTGCTTAGGATTCTGTGTTTCCCTCTCTCTCTCTGCTCTTCCCCTGCTCACACATTATCTCTCTCTCAAAAATAAATAAAGATTTTTTAAAAATTAAAAAAAAAAAAGCTTTACTCCAAAGCATTATTTCAGCAATGTTTCGAGGTAAATGAAGGAACAAATCTAACTCTCCAAGAGTTTTGGAAAAATCATTTCCACATCGTGAACTGCCTCAAGATCATTGATAAAGTCTGGCATGGGGTCACCAAGAGAACCCTCAATTCTGCTTGGAGAAAACTGTGGCCTGATTGTGTTCTTGGACATGATTTATGGGAGCCTGCTCATAAACAGGAGCCACCAGTTGTCAATAAATTGTGTCCTTGGGGACAACCGTGGTGGTGGAGGTGGATGAGGATGCCATTCAAGATCTGGTGGGAGAACACGTCCAGGAGCTGACCACCCCCAAAGTGACAGATCTGCATCGCGAGCAGCAGCAGGAGATTATGGAGGAGATCTCGGCTGTGGAGGAGGAGCAGGAAAAGCTGGGAGAATCCTTCACTTCAAATGAGATTAGGGAGATGTGTACAATGCAGGAAACAGTGACAAATTTGTAGAAAAAGCCACCCGAAGAAGGCTGTAGCAGTGTGAGCAACAAATCTAACAAAAATGCAATGTCAAATTTCCACAAAATCCCCAAAGTAGGAAAAAGCATGTGTCATTGGATAGGTTCCTTGTTAAAGCTGCACAAAAAGAAAAAGATTCCATTGAGCTAATACATAGAAGTGATTCATTAGTGATAGTGAAAGTCATCCTACACAATAACCCTCCTCTCTCTCATTTCTGTCACACCAGCCACAAAGATTTTCAAAGGTAAGTGCAGGTTCATTTGTTTATTTTTCTTTATATTTTGTATTTTCTTTATTATTTTTATTATATTGCAGTACTGTCATCATTTTATATTAATATTTTTGGGTTGTGGAACACGCATCATCTAAGTTTCCATTATTTCTTATGGGGAAATTCACTTTGATATACAAGTGCTTTGGATTACAAGCATGTTTCTGGAATTAATTATGCTCACAAACCAAGGTTTTACTATATATACATATACACACACATACATAAAATAAGGTAGGGAGAAGAATGCAGGTGGTTTACTGTCATGACACTCTAGCTCACTCCCATTGACAAAGGAATTGTCAAAGTGACATTGTGGCAGTTGCTTAATATCTCATCCTCTCTCACAGTTTCTTAATTTTTGTAATATTCCTACTGTGTGGCATGGTGTTCAGGACATAATAATTAACAAAAACTAAATGAATGAAAGAGTAGTGTCATGAAATGAATGAATCAAAGAATCTAGGGGGGAAATGACAGTAGAAAACCAGAGAGTATACAGAAAGGTTAATTCAAGTATCTGTGAAGGGCACTGAAGACAATTAAATACCTTGAGAAGAACTCAGAATCAGATTGCACTCCATCTTACCACTAATCCCACCATAAGACAGTGCACTACTGGGCTATTTTCTCTCTTCTTTGGGATGTTGAAGAGCTTCAAGGCTATCATATTCTTAAAGTCCCCCTCTTTGTTCCCAGCACTTCTTTAGCAAGGATTGACTATGTCGATGTAGGGTGTGTATTTTAGATACAGCTCTCTGGCCTCCCAGCTACAAGCTTCTGAAGACCAGTTTGTTTTCTGCACATTTAAAGAAGCCCACAGGCTTCTTTAAACAGCATAGAAAAACAGCATAGAAAGGAGGTCAGGCCAAGAACTTTTTCTGCCTCCTTTAGCAGTGTGGTTTACCTGAGAGAGCTAAGAGATAAGCAAAACCTTAAGGTGGAGAATCTTTTCCTATTTCTCCTTCTTAGCTTCTTTGTCAACAGAACATGAGTGTTGCATTAAGGGTCGGTTCATTGCTACACTTACATTCTTTACTTGTCATTATTGGCATCAGGGACATAGTATTTGGAGTTGGAAGGGGGGTGGTTAAGAGAAACAAACTCCATCTAGCCCATCACTAATTTCTGAAGTGGTGTCTTATTCTGCCTTCCATGACGTAAGATGATTATGTGTAAGCTGAATTACCATTGGGCTTTCTGTTGACAAATGATTTTAATATCTGAGGTCAGAACTCCAATTGGTACCCTATGCTCTCAATCTAGCATGCACAAGTAGTTTATTTTCCTGGTATTGTCTTTAAAAACTCTGAGCCATGATTTTCAAATTGGGAGGTTTTTCCTACTAAGATCAGGTACAAGGCAAAGATGTACCTTATCTCTCACCACCCATTTCAAACAATGCATTTTAAGTTCTAGCTAATGTAGTAAGATGATAAAAGTGTATAAAAGCCATACAGATTGAGAAGGAAGAAATAAAACTGTCTTTTTTTTTTTTTTTTTGCTGAGGACAGGATTGTACATTTAGAAAATCTCAAAGAATTAACAACAGCAACCAAAAAAAAAAAAAAAAAGACCTCTTGGAACTGGAAAGTGATTACTGCAAGGTTGCAGGATACATGGTTATTATATAAAACTTAATCACTTTCCAATATACCAGGAATGAACTATTGAATTTAAAATTAAAAACACAATGCCATTTACCTAAGCATCCAAAAAAATGAAAGTCTTAGGTATAAATTTAATAAAGTCTGTAGAAGGTCTATATGAGAAAAACTATAAAACTGACGAACAGAATCAAGGAACAATGAAATAAATGGGGAGAAATGCTACAGTCATGGATAGGAAGACCCAATATTGCCAAGATACTATTTCCTACAATTTGATCTATGGATTCAACCCAATACCAATCAAAATCCTAGGAAGTTATTTTGTGCATATTGAAAAAGTGATTCCAAAGTCTAAATGGAAGACAAAAGACCTTAAACGACCAGCAAAATGTTGAAAGAGAAGAAAAAACTCGGAGGATAAAAGTAACCAACTTCAAGACTTACTATAAATCTAATGTAATCAAGACAGTGAAATATTAATAAAATAATAGACAGTGGATGATGCATAGGAGCACTTGTACCCCAATGTTTATAGCAGCACTCTCAACAATAGCCAAATTATGGAAAGAGCCTAAATGTCCGATGAATGAATAAAGAAATTGTGGTTTATATACACAATGGAGTTCTACGTGGCAATGAGAAAGAATGAAATATGGCCCTTTGTAGCAACATGGATGGAACTGGAGAGTGTTATGCTAAGTGAAATAAGCCATACAGAGAAAAACAGATACCATATGTTTTCACTCTTATGTGGATCCTGAGAAACTTAACAGAAACCCATGAGGGAGGGGAAGGAAAAAAAAAGAGGCTAGAGTGGGAGAGAGCCAAAGCATAAGAGACTCTTAAAACCTGAGAACAAACTGAGGGTTGATGGGGGGTAGGGGGGGGGAGGGTGGGTGATGGGTATTGAGGAGGGCACCTTTTGGGATGAGCACTGGGTGTTGTATGGAAACCAATTTGACAATAAGCTTCATATATTGAAAAAAAAATAATAGACAGTGGAAAAGAATACAGAACCCAGATATATACCTATAAAAATATACTCAATTGATCTTTAATGAAGGAGTAAAGGGAATAAAATGTAGCAAAGAAACTCTTTATCAAATGATGCTGAAAGCAGACATCCACATGCAAAACAAAACAAAACAAAAGTCAATCTAGACACAGACCTTATATCCTTCACAAAAATTAATTCAAAGTGAATCTCAGACCTAAAACTATAAAACCATAAAAATCCTAGATGATAGCATGAGAAAAAACATAGATGATTTGTGACTTTTTAGATACAACACCAAAGTCACAGTCCATAGAAGAAATAATTGAGAAACTGGACTCCATTAAAACTAAAAACTTTGCTCTGTGAAAGACAATGTCAAGACAAGACAAGAGTAGGAAAACAAAATATCTGCAGAAGACAAATATGATCATATACTATTACCCAAAAATATACAAGGAACTCTTAAAATTCAACAACTTGACTTAAAAATGGGATAAAGACCTGAACAAACGTCTTACCAAATAAAACATACAGATGACAGATAATTATATGAGAAGATGCTCCACATAATGTGTCATCAAGGAAAATCAAAATAAAACTGGATACCACCACACACCTATTTAATGATCAAAAAAAACAAAAAAACAAAAAAAACAAAAAAACAAAAAAAACAAAAAAACAAAAAAACACAAAAAACAAAAAAACAGAACACTAACAACACAAAATGCTAGTAAGGGTGTGGAGCAACAGGAATGATTATTCACTGATGGTAGCAATGAATGCAAAATGGTACGGCTACTTTGATAGACAGTTTGATGTCTTCTTACAAAACTAAACATACTCTTACCATGTGACCCAGAATTGCACTCTTTGGTATTTATCCAAAGGATTTGAAAAGTTAATCTGCACAAAAGTCTGCACATGATGTTTATAGAAGTTTTATTCTCAAGTGCCAAAATTAGGAAGCAATCAAGATGTCCATCAAGAGGTGAATGGATAAGAAACTGTAGTACATCTAGACAATGGAATATTATTCAGTGCTAAAATGAAATGAGCTATCAAGCCATAAAAAGACATGGAGGAACCTTAAATGTATACTACTAAATGAAGGAAACCAACCTGACAAGGCTACATACTGTATCATTCCAACTACATAATTTGTGAAAAAGGCAAAACTATGCAATTAGTAAAAATATTAGTGATTGCCATAGAGAGCAAATGGAGGAATGAATAGAGAGCACAGACTATAGTTAGGGCAGTGAAAACACTCTGCATGATACCATGATGAAGGATAAATGCCATTATATGTGTGTCCAAAACAGTAGAATGTGCAACATTAAGAATGAACTATAATATCAACTACAAACTTTGGGTGATTATGATTTGTCAATGTAGGTTCATCAATTGTACAAATAAACCACTCTGGTTGACAATGAAAGAGATACATGGTGGGGCAGGAGGTGTATGGAAAATGTCTATACCTTCACTTCAATTCTGCTGTGAACCTAAAACTGCTCTTAAAAAATTATCTTAGTAATAAAAAAAATTATCTTAGTAGTAAAAATTAAGAAGCTTCATATGCAACCCTGAAACTATAATTCTCCTCAAAAATCCAGTTTTCTCTTAAAAAAAAAAAAAGGCTTAGCAGGATTTGGCCCATATTCCTGTAAGGCAACCAGCAGCAAAACTACAAGATGGCTGCTTTCCTCCCTGAGAAACTAAGTCAGAATCACTTGCATTTGTCACTAAGCTTCCACAGCTGTTTTGCTCAGAGTAGAGAAATATCTTTCTCTATAAAAAGTAGGACTGTAGGGGTGCCTGGAAGCTCAGTCAGTTAAGTGTCAGACAGCTCAGGTCATGATCTCACAGTTTGTGGGTTCAAGCCCCATGTTGGGTTCTGTGCTGACAGCTCTGAGCCTGCTGGGCATTCTCTTGTCCTCTCTCCCTGCTCCTCTCCTGCTCACTCTCTCTCTAAAAAATAAGTAAGTACTTTCAAAAAACCCTCAAAAGCAGGATTGTAAAAAGAGATTAAGAGTGGAAAATGGCCTAGGCCCACTCATACTTACTCATGTTACATGCTTGCCCCACAGACTTCTGAGTTTATGAGTCTTAGATATGGATGGTAAAATGATGCCTATTCATGGAGAAAATACCATAGTAGTCACAATGAAACTAGTAATAGAAGCATTTAATTGAGCACTTTGCCTTACTAAGTTCTTTATATGCAATGTGTAATGAACACCGTTATCATCTTTGTTTTACTAATGAGGTAAACAGGTTAGAAAAGTTGTTTAATTTCTCAAGGGCATATACCTCATTAGTAGTTGATTTAGAAATCAAACGCAGGATATTGTGGCTTCTGAGGCCATACTTTCAGATAATATGCATACTAGTTCCAAAAAATGTAAAATGTTCAACTTAAATATCCAGAGACTCTGGATAATGTTCTTAATAATTTTATATGTATGACTCCTAGGACCCTTATCAGTGATATCTCTACAAGAACACTAATCATCACATCATGTAAGCTCAGCATACATGAAAAACATAAAACGTAAGAAATACATACTCAAGAAGTTTCCATTATTAACTCTTTTGCCTGATTACCATTTTGGTTAATTAGTTTTACTATGCTGTGTTTGATTGGTTGTCAACAAATTCTACCTGAATTGAAATGATCTTTTCCAAAGCTATCAGTTCTAGGATATTACTTGATATGTGGTTAGATTTCTTGGGTCAGAATCCAAGAGCTCAATCTTTGAACACTACAGCCTTAGCAAGAGAGTGTAAAAATACCTATCTCCACATTACTTCAGATCCTGGAACAGATGGTACACACAAATTGATTACTCTAAGAAGAGTCACAATGCAGGCAGGGTATTGGGCAACCACAAGAACTTGCATTATTATCATTCCTAAAATGTAAGGGAGCAGTTACCAGAACCTGGTGATAGAGAGCTCTGTAGAAAGCACTATAGTTTTGCTTAAAGGAAGCAGTCAAACCATAGTGATGTCACAGGGATGAACACAGAGAAGTGAATACCAGCACAACACTCTGCAAGCCTCCAATCTTTTACCAACTCTTGGGATAAGCCAGAGGGAAAGAGAACCCACTGATGCCACCTATATAGGTTCAGCTTTTCCAAAACACAGAGCATGGTAGAAAAGCACGAGGGAATGTCTAGAGTGGAAATGGGAGATACTCACCACACCCATCTTGGCTAAAATGACTAGGATTTTCAGGCTAGCAGACATATTTTCAAATATAAATCATGGACAACTGTTATGCATCTTGCATTTAGCTGAGTAGGAGACCCCCAATATGAAAAAGGCTCTCGCAGAATTTTAATGGAGGAAGTAAGCATAAAGATCTAGTTTTATACCCTGTCTAAAGCATGAGTCACTGCTAACAATACCAACAAACAATGGTCTGAAACACCCTTAATTTGAGCATCTGAAATTGATCAAGAATTTGCTTTTCACTGACTTAGACAGGATTCCTTAAGTTCCAAGTAATGCATATCCAA
Organism: Acinonyx jubatus; assembly: GCF_027475565.1. Lineage (NCBI taxonomy): Eukaryota > Metazoa > Chordata > Mammalia > Carnivora > Felidae > Acinonyx > Acinonyx jubatus. Next base: position 118,824,970 of record NC_069380.1, on the reverse strand, counting down.
TTTTGAGCACTGATCTAATTAAGAATTCCAAGTGTGGCATTCATACAATGTTGGATCCAGGAGTTCAAATCTTATCATCAGATGCAAGGCTTTCTCTGTATTGGATTCACTCTCCAGCAGGCTCTTTTAGCAGTTGGTAAGATGGTTATCAATAGTTCCAATCTTATACTTTATCCACCTCGGATGCAAAGCTTCAGCAAAATCCATGACTTGAATTCACTGGACTTCTCTGTCATGTTTCCATTCTTGTCCCACGAGCAGTTTTGAAGAGGATAAAATAATGTAATCAGACAGGCCCTGGTCAAGTGCCCACTTTGAAGGTGGGTGAGGAGAAAGTTTATCCCACCCAAACCACCTGGATTTAGTTAGGGAGAACCACTCTCAAAGACAAATCCATATGCTATATTTCCAGAAGAAGGGGAAATATATACTTGTCAGGAAAAAAAAATGACAACGATACTCACATTTCTAGAAAATCCTTCCGAAATCATCTTCTTGGTTATATGTATTTGTCCTAGCTCTGACTGGTGAAATCATTGAGAGATTTATCTACTCCTGCTTCTGCACCAAGTTCCTCATATATCGGAGAATATCCCTCATACTCATATTACTCTGAGTCCTCACTAGTCAAAACACCATCAGTAGCCTTTACCTACTCTTCATGGAATGTATTTCTATGTGTCCTGTCATCCTGGACTCTCTTTTGTATTCTGTGCAGTTTATCAATGGTTCTCTTAAAGAGTAGTGCCCAGAGAAGGATGCCAAAGGGGTAACTCACAGAAGAATTTGATGTTTATTGAATACTTTCCATTTTCTAAGCACTTAGAAAATGATCCAAGAATGTTACATATTTTAACATATTTGGGTTTTTTTAATTTTTAAAAATGCTTTTATTATTTATTTTTGAGAAAGAGAGTGAGTGTGTGAGCAGGGAAGGAACAGAGAGAGAAGGAGACACAGAATCCAAAGTAGGCTCCAGGCTCTGAGCTGTCAACACAGAGCCCAACGCAGGGCTTGAACTCTCAAAACACGAGATCATGACCTGAGCCCAAGTCAGACGCTTAACCAACTGAGCCACCCAAGCGCCCACATACTTTAACATATTTAATCTTCACATCAATCTTTTGGAATAAGTACCATTATTACCACCATTTTACAAAGCACTGAAAAGTTAAGGGACTTGCCCAAGGTTACTTGGTTAATAAATGAAATACTTTGAATTCAAACCCAACAATTTTTCCTCCCACATTGGCACTATGATCCACTTTGAGAATCAAAAGTCACAGCACTGGTATGTAAGACTTGGAGGGAAAATTTTTAAATCATATTAGTAAGTTAAGAAATGGATATTCTCTCAATGTAAGAGACCACTTTCACCTATAAAATTGGCATGTTTTAATAGCAGCCAAAATTTGTCAGTGGGAAATGCAAACTATCTTATGTTGCTGGTCTAAGTGGTAGACCAGTTTGCATTATGCTAACTAGAGTCACAGAAGCATATTCTTTGAATACATAACCTATGGATGTGTTCAAATCTATAACTACCATGATGTAAAATGCTATAAATAACAGAAAACATCAGAAACAATCTAAACATAGAGCAATTAGAGATTGGTTAAATAAATTTGGAGACACCCTCTCAATGAAATATGAAGTAACATTAAAAATGTTGATATACAATGGTTAATGATACACAAGCATTTATTTTTCTAATTCACTGAATGAGCACCAAAAAAAAAAGTGTATTAAGAAAAATTGGGATAAAAGAGGAGGAGTTACTTATCCTTCATACAGATTCCCAACAGAATGAATTGATATAGCTAGCTTTCTCCACAATGCAATTCGTAGAAGTAGGACTCCTACCAATCTTTCTAGAAGCATATCTATTACAGAGGAGGACTATATTGAACTAAGCGAGAGCTAACTGTGTCTGTACTCCACATTGCCAACAGCCATCTTCTATCAGCCTGTGTTAATCTCTGGTGGATACCAGCATCACAAATGAAGGAACATTCCACCTTCTACCTTCCTTCAGCAGTTGCATGTGAGAGAAAATCTCTATTAGATCTTTTTATGTTAATTTTGGGAAGAATTGCCAGCTTTTGCATCTCTAATTCTTTCAGAAAAGGATGTCTAGAGGCATAAAGGAATTATTTCTGTCTTGTCTGAGATCTTCCTCATTTCTCTCTGAATTTAGTTGAAAAATAAAGCCTTGACCATAAGTAGGAGACTTCTCCTTCTGCTTGTACTTATCAAGCCATATAACTTGGAGTACAGTATTTTTGTATATGAAATGCCATGTTCATTGTGAAAGATGTAAAAAACAGGACCAACTTTTGAAAAATGAAAGAAGAGAAAATAATTGATAATCCTACCATTGGAAGTACCACCTTTAACATTTTATGTACATATTTCTGTAATTTTACCACAGAAACACATACCTTTTAGACATATGTGAAATAACACTCTGCATCCTATGCTATAACTCTTTTACAATTACTGAAATAACAAAAATATCTTTGCCTATCATTACTTATCCTAAAGCAGGAGGTTTACCATATAGATTGCAATTTATTGTTGAACAAGAAAAGTTAAGGATTCCCAAGTGAAGAAACTAAGAGACCTTTGATGCTTTCAATATGTGCTAATATTACAGTCACCACTAAAAGCAATTATAGATGAGGAATGAAAAGGGAACGAAAGGGGATCTAATATTTATTATTAATAAGATCTTTTACTAAGATGGACTCATCACAATCATAACCCTGGAGGTAGGAACGTTTATTCCCCTTTTCCCACATGAAGAAATTGAGACTCTGAAGGTTATATACGTTGCCCAAGGTTGCATTACTATGAAATGGGAAGCCAGGACAGAACTTGCTTTTGTCTGATTCTAATCACATTACTATAAAATGGGAAAACCAGGACACAAACTCAGTTGTGTCTGACTTCAAAATTCTCATTGCATCCTGCAATTTCTTTACACACGAATTCATTTAATCTTTTTTGGACAAATATCTATTAAATGTTTATCAGTTTTCAGGCACTGGATGAGAAAGTGTTCATGCAAAACTAAGCCAGAATAGGTCCCTTTTTGATGAAGTTTACATGCCAGAAGGGGAGACAGGAAATAGACAAGGAAACACTTACACAACTGATATCAACAAATAGACCCTCCCACCCAAATACTCCCAAAGGAAATGAGGTCCAAACTTTGTGCTTTTTTAAAAGGGGTCTCTGAGTCACATGGCTGTATCCTGGAACCCATTAGGCATAAGGTCGGTTCAGACTTCAGGGCTCTCACCTAGGAAGATCTTTAACTATTCCAGCTTGTGTTCTCTTAGTATTGGCTGACAATACATACCCTGGATAGAGTTCAGTCATGAGAGGTTTTCCTTCCAAATTAATGGTCATGAGACCTTGCGATCAAGAGATAGGAAAACACCATAGCTATATTGTCACAGTATATTGCATAATGCTTTAAGAGCTTGAATTCTGCCTCCAGACTGTCTGGGTTGAAAGCCTCCACCATTAGCTAGATGAGAAGGCTTCAGCAAGCTATTCAACTACTCTTGACTGTGATCTTCTCATTTATAAAATGGACATAATAACAAGTAGGAAAAGAGAAGGAAAAGAAGAACTTACCTGATAGGTTATTGTGAGCAATGATGGAATTGAAACATGTGGAGAACCTTGAACAGAGCCAGGTACATAATAAACGCTTTGTAAGTGCTATAACTGTGGCATTGTAATATGATACCCTGGGATCTGGGGCACTGGAGGCACATATCAAATGACAAGCACTGGAGTCAAGCATGTGAAGGCATTATTTGATCCCCACCACTCACTACCTGAATGATACTGAATACTTCTGCAAATTTCATTTCACTCAACCTTAAGATGGGGATTTCAACAGGACTTACTTTAGAATATTGTTTTGAAAATAAAATCAGATAATGTGAAAACATATACAACAATGTGCTTTACATATGGTCATATTCTACAAAATGTTAACTATGATTAACCTTACAGTACCAGAACATATATGCTCTCACCCACTGTTTCACCATGTACCACGCTTGCCCTCTTACGGGGACGGACATCAGGGCCTCTGGTTGCTAAGTCACCTAAGTCTCCCATGGTGTAAAGAAAAACATCTCATTCTATCAGGTGAGATATTTTCTTTAAGTGAGCTAAGTCAGGAAGCAGACCCATAAGAATTTTGAGAGAGAGACAGAGAGAAAGAGAGAGAGAGAGAGAGAGAGAGAGAGAGAGAAAGAGAGACCAGGAGTGAGCATATGTTAAAGAAACAGATGAGCCTTAGAGTCTGAGAGTGCACCTCTCTACTTGTAGTTTCCTTACATTCTGCTTTCTATTGTCATATCATTTTTTGAATTTCCCTGGATATATTATAGCATCAGTATCCTCTTTTTGATATTCTAGATCTATTATGTAAAAGAAGAAAAGAAATGAGTTCTGTCATGAAATTTTATATGGTGCTTTCCAGGTGTCCCCATAGAACTGTGTTATTCTAGACTGGGGGCCAAGTTCCTATTGATTCTAAGTTAGGACTGTTGCTTTCTTTGCTATCCTATTACACCAGGAATACATTTTCCCTTAGAGTGTCAGACAGTCTCTGATAATTGGCCAAAGCCTATCTCTTGTTTTGTCTTTTTAATAATTCCCAGCCCCTGGCACCAATTCTCGAGTATAGATGTAATTGATATGCTAGAAAGCTAAATTTTCTATGGAGGTGTCAGAAGCACCTGCTCCCATGGTATTTCTCCTCACTCCAATATTCACTGGCACATTCAACAAGCTCACTGAGTGCCTACTATGTACACTGTACTGGGTATCCAGCATTGAACAAGACAGGTAAGTCTCTGCCTTACTGACTATGCTTTCCCGTAGAGAAGACAGATAATTTACAAAAATACAAACAAATGTGAAAAAAGCTATGCATAAACTGCAAAATCATACACAGTGAACAAAGGTGAAAATGGCAGGAAAGGAGTATCAGGAAAGATCTCTCTCAGCAAAGATAATACCTGAACTATCCTAAGACTTGGATCTAAGAAAGACATTGTAAGGTAAAGTCCAAAAGAAAATGAGCCAGGGAAAAGTACAAAGTGCAACATCCTTGAGGTAGGAATAAATCTGACCTATTAAGGCACAAAAAGAAGGCCTCTGTGGCTGTTCCCTGGCTAGCAATGGGGAATGATGGGAAGGATACATCAGAGAGGCAAATCATCAGTTCTACTTGCTTTTGGCATAGAAATAAGACTGTTTGTGGTGTCTTGTTTTTCTCATTTGTGAATAATAAAGTAACAGGAGGTGAAGTGAGGACGAGCATGATGCTGAAGGTTCCTATTTGTCCAACACTGCATTTAGACCATACAGACCATGGCTCCATGACATAATCATACATCTAATTGGAGTCCACACTCACAATCTCACACTATGATCTTCAAAGGCAGAATATAGAAAACTTACCCTCCAATGGGCTTTTTCTAAGCCTTAGGTTCCTCATCTGCAAAATGGGACTAATAGTAATAGCGTACCATTGTGAGCACAGGATATTCACAGTACCAAGGTCAACATGGTAATGAACACATTAAGACCACAGAGTTATCTATAACCCCATTTTCCCTACAGCACCATTAACAATAGCCAAGATAGGGAAGCAATTCGAGCGGCCATCAATAGATGAATAAATAAAGAAAACATAGGGGACCCCTGGGTGGCTCACTTGGTTAAGCGTCCGACTTCGACTCAGGTCATGATCTTGTGGTTCATGAGTTTGAGCCCCGTGTTGGGCTCTGTGCTGACAGCTCAGAGCCTGGAGCCCGCTTCAAGTTCTGTGTCTCCTTCTCCCTCTACCCTTCCTCTGCTAATGCACTCGCTCTCTCTCTCTCTCTCTCTCAAAAATAAATAAACATTAAGAAAAATTAATACAGAAAGAAAACATGGTACATATATGCAGCTGAATACTCCTTAACCTTAAAAAGAAGAAAACCCTGCCTTATGTGACAACATGGATGAACATGAAGGACATTATGCTAAGTGAAATAGCATTTCACTTATATGAAGAATCTAAAATAGTCAAGTTCATAGAAGTAGAGAATACAATAGTGGTGTCCAGGGACTGGGAGGTGAAGGATATACAAGGTTGTTTTTCAACAGGTATAAAATTTCACTTATGCTAGATGGATAAATTCTAGAGATAGGCAGTAGAGTATCTATAGCTAACAATATGGTATTTAGTACTTCGAAATTTGTTTAGATGGTAGATCTCATGTTAAATGCTCTTAGCACACACACATACACACAATAAAAGGGACATAGAAAACTGTGAGAGGTGATGGATATGTCTATTATTACCTTGATTACGGTGATGACAACATGAGTGTTTACCCATGTCCAAACTCATCAAATTGTACACATTAAATATTTTCATATTTTTGTATATTAATTATACCTCAATAAATCTATTTTTAAAAAAGACAGCTAGACTATCAAAAAAAAAAAAACTAGGGACATCTGGTTGGCTCACTTGGTAAAGCATGTAACTCTTGATCTCGGGGTTGTGAGTTCAAGACCCATGCTGGGTTTAGAGATTACTTAAAAAAAATTTTTACAAAAAAATAAATACATACAGAAGGAAAAATTAAAGAAATAAAAAAAACAACCTGCATGTCTGAGAGAGCGGGGTGTTAATCTATATTTTTCTTTTTGTGCTTACACAGCAGCTGAGAAAACTGCCTTCCTAGAAATCCAGCCTTGTGTCTATGGGCATGACTGACTCCACAATACATTTTCAAGGCATAAATCATTTTCTCTTTACCTGTTTTATGCTTCATAATGATGCTAATGGCTGAAAGGTCACCAATTTCCTGGCTGTTTATAGTCAGCAGGGTTAATTTTTTCAACTGGTCAGAAAATGTCAAGCCCATCAGCAGCATTATTCACTTCATTAGCTAATGCAGTATAATTTAGTGTTTTGGGGATCAAAGAAAAGACGCATTGAAAGAATACCTTGGAATAAGATCAAGAATATTATTCAAAAGGGAAGTTCTCTACTTAAATTACTATCATCACTATAGCTGATTATCTTTTCTCAGAAAATGACCCCATATGTCTGCATGTCAAATGACTGTATATGTCATTTTCCAAATAGCCCTGAGCGATGCTTTAAAAAACCTTTAGAACCATTATATAATCATTCCGATAGCAAATATTTATTAAGCCCTTAATATGTGCAAGTCTCTGAGATGAGCATTTGAAATAAATTGCCTTACAGAATACTCATGACATCCTCATGAGGAAAGAACCATTGCTCTCATTTTGCAAATTAGAAAATGGATGCTTTGAAAGTCTAACTGGAGGAAAGTCACCATGCCTCTGAGGCCTCACCTCTTGAGGTATTTGGGTGTGAATATAGGCCCTGGCCTGGCTGGCTGTGATTATGTCTTAAAGTCAAGGAAAGGGCTATTTCAAGGTTGAATGGCAGTAAAAGAACATGCTATCACCTTCAGCTTTGTGCTCAGCTCCGCACCAGCTTTGCAATCAGCCTTCCTTGTTTCCTCCCAATCTATTTTACTGGAACATTCATTCTACTGAGAGAAGAAAGATGCCATTGCCCTGTGATTTCCCTACCAATATCCCACATGCCCTAGTCCATGGCTACTTCTTAGAACACATTACCTGAAAACGTTTCCCTTCACACACTTTTCTCCTGCCACCCTAGCCTCTATTTCTGGATTGTGTTATAGCACTAGCACATGGTAAGTACTCAATAAAAATGTGCTAAATGTATTATGAAATCCTACAGTGGAAAACAGGTAACCTGGTCAGTTACTTGTAATCCCCTAATTAAACACAGTTTTCAGAATTTTATTTGTATTCTTATTTGAACATCACATCCAGGGCATGGAAATTAAGAAAGGCAAAAGAAGACGCACAGTTCAGTCAATTACTGAAGTAGAGGTTGTCATGTGACACTCTAAATGAAAACTCATTATGTAATGTGACAGCAAAAAAAAAAGTGATAGTAGCGTCTTAAAATCAATAGGAAATAGACGTGTAAGTAAGACGTCTTCAGTTCAACATCATGGAAACTTACAGCTGTCTCAAAAAAAAGTCAGCTAATTTCTTTACTACTTTTACACAGGATTGCCAGAGTATCTTAACTGGGGGAAAAAAATCATTGTGATATAATTCCCAGGAGAAAGGTAACCAAAAATAAAAGGATAATAACGTTAGAGAATAGTATCATTTTAACGATTCCTTAAATAGGTTAGGTGAATACTCCAGCAACGTTTGTCCCATTTTTTCACTAATTATTTTTTCCCTGCTGATGAAATGCTAAGGCCTAAGCCTTTGAAAAAGTTTGTTGTTTTTTTTTTTTTAATTTTTTTTTCAACGTTTATTTATTTTTGGGACAGAGAGAGACAGAGCATGAACGGGGGAGGGGCAGAGAGAGAGGGAGACACAGAATCGGAAACAGGCTCCAGGCTCTGAGCCATCAGCCCAGAGCCTGACGCGGGGCTCGAATTCACGGACCGCGAGATCGTGACCTGGCTGAAGTCGGACGCTCAACCGACTGCGCCACCCAGGCGCCCCATAATCAGTGTTATTTATAGCCCAGTAAATCTAATATCCCAGAGCTGATGCTAAAATGTTTGTCTCAACAAAGCAAAAGGCAAATTCCCTACTTTCGTATTTCGATGCTGTGAGCAGGGGCAAATCACACCTAAGTGCCTAGAATGGCAAACATCACAAGATAGGAGGGCACCAAGGTGGTCATGAGTGTCAAAGGAATATGGGAAGAGAAACTACCTATTTTACAATTTCCTCAAAAAGTAGCCCTTAAAAAACTGATCAAAAATATGTGTTTATGGTTAGGTCAATAGTCCACATTAAAAGTAAAGGAGGGGAGGAGGAGAAGGAAGAGTAGGAGGAAGAAGAGGAGGAGGAGGTGGAGGAGGAAGAGGAAAAGGTGAAGGCGAGTAGGAGGAAGAAGAGGAGGAAGTGGAGGAGGAGGAAGAGAAGGAAGATGACAAGAATGACAGTCTTGGATTGCTGACATGGTGACTTGTATATGGTATCGGGAGACCACCAGGCCTGCAGTCTAGACACCCTCTCTGCTACCTACAAGTGGGAAGCTTAGGGACACAGTTTAAGCTCTCCAGAACCCAGCTTTTGCATCTGTAAAATAAAATAATAGCAATTCCTACCTCAGAAGCATTTTTAGTGACAAACGAAACTTGTTTAGGAAGAAAATTCTCCATAGAGTAAAATGGCAAATGACTGCTTTTTGTGGCAGTTTCCACTGAATGACTAGACTTGGTTCATTTTTGTTGAAATCCCAGATAGTGAGCTGAATGCCTTTGGGCAGGTGACTCCTGCTCTCAGAACCCTGATTTTCTGATCTATAAAATGGGGATATGACAGTAGCTCCTTGGGCTGTCGGTTTCCTATTACACCTAACAATTGCTCTCCAGTTTGCCCATCCTGCTTTCTGCTCTGGAGAGGACTGTGGAGCAGAACAACAGGCTACCTTGTATCTAACTTCCAGTCCAATGTGGCCAGTGGCAAGCACAGATGAACAGCGGTGGGATGTGAGGTGTTCCTCTGGAACCCTTCCTATTAGGGAGGACTTGTCTGCTACTCACTGTTCAAATCAAAGCTTCAGTTAAATGGTCCTCTCCTATAACCACAAACACTCTGAATTCAGCCAACAGCTCCCTCTCCTTGCCCCTGTAGGCCTACGGGTGGTAACGAATACTGCATTTGCAATAGTTAGGGTGCTTCACCAGCCTTTGTTATCTTCTCTCAATTGTGATCACAGCTTTGTAAATAGTCACTTTATTAAAATCTCTTCAGTGCATGTGAATGTCACATTTTTCTTGCCAAGACCAAAATCGTAGCTGATAGAATAGGAAGGGCCTGAGGAAATAAACTGTCCTAGCAGAATTCTGAGATTAAGTTGCCTATATATTTAAGGAGAGCATAGATACTTTCCTTGTAGGTGGTAAATGAAACACCAGTATTCCATGTGGCACAGTAGCATTATCATTATTTGGGGTATAACTGAAGATGGCTTGGCATGAAGTGCAAATGGAAAACAAGGGATTGGGAGATTAAGTGGCTGTGGCACTCAGTTTCTATGGTGACAATATTGTTTAGAATGTTTTGGGGGTTAGTTAGTTGCTTCTGACAGCCCTGGAGAGCTAACAGTCGCCCTGAGAAAAGAAAAATTGGAATCTTTAACTGCCCAGCTCATAACTCAAGTGGAAAATCAGAAAGCCATGATGATACCTTTGCTGTAGTGCTCTTTTTCCAGGAGTCCTAGAGCTGATATGTCTGGGACTGATTGTAAGTAACACTGAGTTGGGAGACCAACTAAATGCTTAACTGCACCAGAAATTGTATGTAATGGCTCTAATGGAGAAGCAGTAAGACCCTGCTAGGTGAGGAGGCTACATTTAGGCAGAACAAAGATGAGGGTCACAGCCCTTCATCCCTAAGTCTCTTGGACAGAAACAGATATCCTGAATAAAAGGAAAAAAAGAAAGAAAGAAAAAAGAAAAGGTAACTCCTAGCATGGCCAAGACAGAGAATTCAAAGCCTGGTCTGGGAAGAATATAGATAGATAAATAGATAGATAGATAGATGATAGATAGATAGATAGATAGATAGATAGATAGATAGATAGATGTCAAATAGTATATATGTCAAAACAAAACTCTAGGACATTGCCAATTTTCACAAAGGGAAAGGAGTAAGTTGGGGTACCATGCCTGGGAGCAGACACTAATAGTGTTAGATATACCAAAATATGAAACTTAATTTAGGGCAAATTTATTGATATTGGTATACTCACCTCACTGGGAGTAAAGTTAATATTGTGCTTGACTGGCTAATTCAAATGGGATTCAGGAATTGCCTAAGGGTAATGAAGTTGAGATGTCAGAACCTATATATAAAGGAGTCAGAATGCTCAGGGAGATGGGAATGACAGTATAAACCTGTGTGTAACCTGCTCATCCATATCCTAACCCCATAACCAGAGAAGAACCCAGAGGACACTGCCTTCAACAAAATATTAAACATGTGTCTATGAGGGGGCATTGGTCTCCTTTGAAAACAATTTGTTGGCTGTCCTCCTAGGCTAGAGATGATGGAAGTGTTGCAAAGGAAGTTTCTTTTCTGACCTCAGTGGAAACAATGGGATTCTGGAGTAGTAGAGTTACAGGAAATAATTACTGTTATAAGCTACAGGGGAAACAGAACCTTTGAGTGTTTTGATGTATAGTGATAAAATGGCCATGGTTAATGGGCTATCAGATCATTAGGCGTTAAATAGATATGTAGCTTTTTGAGTTCTACTTCATATATGTAAGAAATTTCTAGGTATTGGTGGTGTGGTAAGAAAGCTAATTCACATCTTTGGGGCTAACCATGGCTTTTTATACAGTATTCAGACATAAGCTAATTCATAAATCTAGACTCTCTTGAGCATGGTGGAAGATACCTTCCTCTGAGGACAATCTCAAACAAGTGGCCATCAATGTGTACTATAAACATTTATCCAAGCCTTTCTTAAAGGAATCTATGAACATTTACCAGACTCTCTGAGAATTATTAGATATTGACTCTGCACTGAAATTGATCCCCCAAGATCCCAAAACACAACTATGATCTACTGTTCTTAATGGAAGACTGGTGATTTATTCTTGACCCCAAACCATCTCACAGTGGGTCCAATGGGAGACTGACCCAAGTAGTTTCTTCCTCTCGTCCTAGAACTTAGAGTGGAAAAAAGTAGAACTTCCAATTTTGTTCCTTGACCCACTGAGTGAGAGCTACCATGGTAAAAAGGACTTAGTGGGAGCCCCTGAAACTATCCCCCACTCCAACATATGCTGACATACTTTCTCCACAGGGTTACTGCAGAGATTAGGAGTGAGGAAGTAAGATTCACCAAAGACTTCAAGATGTTTGAGTTGGTGTTACTACCTTACCCGCATTTGCTTCATATGTTTGGCCAGAGCCAAACCTAGGGTAATGATATTTAAATTCACAAACATGTGAAGTTATCATACCACAAATATTACAGCAACAGTAATAATGATGTAAAATTGATGTGGCTTTTTTGATCGATCACCTAAAAGCCATAACTTGTGTCAGTATAGGAAGGAAATCAAATCAGCCAGTTGAATAGAAGCTTTTATTGAGAAGGGTAAAAAAAAAAAGAAGACTTTATAAATCTATTTCCAAGATGTGTTCAAAGAATATGGACTAATTTGTGACTGGGGTCAATAAACCAATATTCCCCTTGCAATGCCAAGCTCAGCAGCCATCACAGGAGGACCTTCCCTAAATGAATCATTATTCCTGTGATCTCATTTAGTTCTTAACATTACATATGAAATCTAAGAAGGAGAGAATCTAAGGAGAGCAATGGCTTTAGATAGATTGACACTTAACTTAATTCTGCAGAATTTTTTTTTTAATTTTACCCAATAAAAGACCTAGGAACTGTGATATTTGAGATCTACCAATATTACATAAGGTTAACCACTCAAATTTGGAGTAGAGCTTCATTAGCAACCTAAAGCCTATAAATTTTTCCTCCTTTTTGCTTTGGGATCTTTAATAGTACATTTTCTTTGTTACCAAATAGCACTTAGATTAGTTTTATCCTCACCTTAACTTCCAAATCCCCAAAGTGGATTAATGACTTTTTCAACCAATATTTGGGTACCAGTGAAGACTTTTCCTTTCCAGACCTCTATCTTCCTAGAGAACTCTGCCTCAGATATTGTGGCCTCATCTTCCCACTAGTCAAAAGAACTTAGAATAGTTGACCTATTTTCTGGTGAAGGCTTGGTTTCTCTGGAAATGAAGCCCTTAATCATGTGGGATGTCTCTGAAAGTACATGCTCTATTAGGTAATCCATGATATCTCAGGTGTACCAAGAGTAAAAAAAGGATGGCATCTTCACTAGAAGGAAAATACAAAATAAGCAAACAAAACACTTAGAGTCCCAAAGCTAAACCTTCCAAGGTTGTAAATGCATATAAGTTTCAGATATCAGGGAACTCTTCATGGTTGCTAAAAAGCACAGGTTACTGTTAAAAAGAGATCTGGACACAATCCTCAAGGTAAACATATCGAATGGTTCATTTATAATTTTCTGTAGAATCTAACAGCTTTCAAAACCTATGACTTGAACTACACTAGAAATTGGGAAGGGAAGGGAGAAGTCATTCATGTAATGAGAAACGGGGAGCCCCATTAAGGCAGAGAAAATGCTGATCCTCTTAACCACTACATCTATGACCAGTGGCCAGCCTTGGCACATGACATACCATAAGTGTTTAATACATGTTGCTTGAATAAATGCACACAGAAAAGAGAAAGAGGATAGGCTGAAAATTTTCCGAAGACGATCCTTGCCTACATGATTTACCATCTCCCCATAAACTGAGCTTCAGGCCATCATGAGGTACTTCCTCTGGAAAAATACAGCTCTTCCAGACACTTTGTTAGATTTTGCTTATAACTCAAAAGGAAACAAAGAGCAGACATGCAGGACCTATTACTATCTTTGATTATTTGTCTTAAAACAATTGTGCTCCAAAGAATGCTCTCCAGGATTTTGTCCAGGAAGTGGTTTATTTGTCTCATATATTAAATTGTCCACAAACAAACAAACAAAAAAAATAAACTTAGGGAAATACACATACATTATTGAGTGTTCCAATTATATGCGTTGGTATATTACAATAAGCTTTTCCACCCTCTTTCCTATCTCTTTCTCCCCCCTTCCTCTTTTCAGTCCTTTCTTTCTCCCCCTCTCCTAGTCTCATCAAAGCATTTCTTTCCCATCTCTGTTCTTTTATGTGTGGTAAAACATTTCCCATCTCTTCTGTTTCTTTGATTTCAATATCATCCATGTCTTCTTGATGTAACAATTTAATTACTTTTTCTAGCAAAAGCCGTATCTAATATTAATTTTTCCCCCTTCCTCATAATTGGATAATTGCATATTTGGTAGCTTAATCAGTTAATTGTGCATGTGCAAAAAAAATGCTTTAATATGTTAAAGATTCCTTTAGCAAAAGGAATTAATGTTTGGTTTTAGAGGATTTGTGAATAGATTACTTTATAGCTTCCACATCCTGTGTAATGGCACCTGGGGCCAATACGACTTGTATTCTTAATGAAGGAATGGCTTCTTACAGACAGACTGAATCCTAAGAAAAACTGAATGGGGCTTATTTCTCAGAACTAAAAAGTCTGTGATTTTACTGACATGGCATCATTGTGGTAGTTTTTTAGTGGACTGTCTAAAGCAACAACAACCTTTGTGAAAGTGGTAGCAAATACAAGTGACATTTCTGGCAAAGGTCAAAGAACCTAATTTATAAGGGTTCCTCATTCAAGTTTCATGACTGAAGTCCCTGAGCCTTGGAAGTTAGTTTATTAGTTAATTAGTTTAATAGTTTACCACCACGGGTAAAACATATTACCAGAAATTTTTAAATGGATCCTTCCAACACTAATCCTGGACCCAAGGAATTGTTTCTATAGGAAATGGATTTAAGGGGAACCATTAGCTACATCACCCCACCCTGTAGCCCACAGATGTAAAAGTGAATTCCGCCCATGAGCATCAGGTAGCTCTGATAAAAACTGATGCCCTACTATGGCTATAAAAATTTTGTCACACTCTATTCCACCCCCTGCTTCTTGAAGATGCTGAGGAGGAAAATGAGTCTGTTGCTTAGACTCTGAAACTCCTACACACCACAATAAGGGAAATTCTATTTTCTCTAAGATTTAATCAACTTTGAACACCCTTGAGGATTATACATGTCTCTTATTTGTCTTGGTGTCTGTAACATTAAGGACACACAACATGACCGATGATGAGTACATGACAAGAATGAAAAAAAGGCAGGAAGATAAAGAGGGACCGGTAAGCAGGCAGAAAGAAAGGAAGAGAGGAAGACAGAAAAAGGGCAAGAAAAAAATGAGATTGGGGTAGAAAGAGAAAAAAACAAGGGAAAAGAGAAGGATAAGAAGTAAAAATTCTATAGCATTAAAGAATTAGAACTTAGCAATAAGAAATACTTTATGATAATTACTTCTTCATCTGGAAACTGGGGCTAAGACTATGTACCCTGTGGAATTTTTGTGACCATGGGAAATTATTTATTTTGAGTCGTTCTTTTTACATTGGTTCATTTCTACTCTATTCAGGGTGAAATTTCACTTCCCTCCTCCCTTGTCTTTATTATTCCTAAAAATATCTGAGATACCAGTTGGAAAAAAGAAACATTTGTGAATCTTCAGGGCTATTAGAAAAGAAGTAGTCCGAAAGGGATAGGTCAGATAAGGGATTGAGAACCAGTGAGAGGCAAAGACAAACATCTAGAGAACCACGGATAATCTACCAGGTAATTAGCTGGTCATTGGTTTTAACTGGAACTCCATGGAAAGCCTCAGGAAGAACAACCTGGTGCAAAAACACTCCTTCCTCCCAACAGCCCTACAGAGGGCAGTTCTCAGCCCAGAGAGGTGGAGTCTCAAAATGTTACTTTCTCCTCCCATATGATTTTTCTTCTTCATCTTCCTCTCCTTGACTTTAACCAAGTGAGTTTTGCTGATGTGTTTGATAGTTGTACATTTGCAGTTTTAGCTCCTGACTTACTACTAGGGGTACTCAATCACACTTAACTATTCACTGTGAGGGCAAAAAATACCTCACAGAGTGTAAGGGATTCAGTGAGATGGGAAGAGGTAGGAAAAAAATCAACGTATTAATACCTTAAAACTTTTGCTTGTGTCACGTAAAAGAACCAACACATGATGGATGACTCTGTCAAAGGTAGCTTATTATTATTCACCAAGACAGGATGGACCCAATATCTTATCTGCCAAGACAGATGGACTTAGGGTAATATTGATAGAATACTCAAACACAAAAATAGGTAGCTGTTATGGTTATCTTCTGAAACATACATACCCCTACCCACAGACATTATTCTTATGTCAAGACATGATGCCATACACACACACAGCTAAGAAAATGTTTGTTACTTATATAATTGAAGTCCCTGGGGACAGCAGGGGAGCCATCTCAAGTAGGTTTGAAATGGCTTGATAGAGCAAGGAAAACAGATATCTCTGAGTATGTGCCCCACTAGCAAGTCAGAAGCTAACACTGCAAGGGTATGACCATAAAGCAAACTCAACATCAAACGAAACCTTGGGTGGAATCTACCTGGCTCTGCAGGTGACTATAGTGACAATCACTGTAGAGTAATACAGGGGAGTGCCAAAGGAGAAATAGAATTTGTGGTATGGTCAATAACTTGTAAGAATTGAAAGAAACCAACCTTCCCCATGAACTAGAATTGTTAGGAGTGGTGTGGCAGAAAATAATATGCATTGGATACATTCATTCCAAATCATCTATTGAGTCAAGCCCTGTGCCAAACGTCATGGATAGAAAATTAATATGTGACACAGATTTCCTTTTGGAGGAATCGAAAGTCCAGCAGTAGGATAAAAACAATAAATGTAATTATAGTAGAATAATATGCATGTGATGAATTATATGTTAGAATTATATATAACATATACTCTATACATAAACACCTATATAATAAGCATCATGACAGTAGTATGAAGTTGGTATATAGAAGGATCATTGAGTAACTGATTAAAAAAAGGGTATAACTGGGTAGACAATCTGGCAGAATATAAATCCATGACATGAGCAGGCTCTGATGGGGCAGAGCATCTCTGTGGATCCCAGTTCACTCTGGGCACTCAGGCCACCACCATAACCCCCATCCAGCTCCTGGGGTAGAGTCATGTCTGAGAATAGTCTAAAGGAAAATTCTAATCTTCCCCTTCCCCCAACACAGAAGTATGTAAGGGCACATTAGTACCCTGACATGGGCCAAATCCTCTGCTTATGGAATAAATACTACTCCATTGGAAATATCCCAGAATTTAACAGGTATTTTAAATGCTATCTCTTAAAACTTCTAAAATTAAAACTCTAACGTGTTTATGTATGTTTGCCCCTATCTTCTTACTGACTCACCCAAGTGTTCTTTTTCTCTGGAGGTGGTCAAGAGAAAAGCAGCTCTAAAATACTCTTCAAATTCCCACTGATTCAGGTATTATCATCTAAGCTCTTTGAGACACAGAAATGGTTTCAGATTACAATTTCAGGATTGTACTAGCTAGGCACTTCATTATCTAATGGTATTGTCATGTGTTACTAAAAAAAATGCCAAAGAGAAAGTCTAACAAAATCCCCTCTTATCTCCCTCAGCACACACACATCAAGAATATCAGCCAAAGAGAATATGTGAATAGGCAAACAAAACTTAGGCCACTTGCCCCAACATCCATAAGCATACGAAATAAAATGATGAATAAGACAGCTATAAAAAAGCAATATTGAGAACACTCTAGCCTAATAATATTAACCCGGCAATAATGTCTGTTACATTGAGACAGCAAAAATCCCATGAGTGACGAGAGTTAAATCCCTTTGAAGATCCCGGAACTTTATAAGCAAAAAGACAAAGATCAAGGAAAATAACTATTCACTGAGCTGAGCACTAATTGGCCTCAGTCAAGTTCTGACGGAGGCAATGGAAGACTGCGCCAACTCTCCAACTCTTTCTGAAGAAAAAGGGGCTGCTGTTTTTCTCCTCTCTGTTGCCCCACATGACCCTCAGTTCAAACAAGAGGGGATCTAGTTACAGACAGGACATCTGTCCTGGTGGGCCAGGATGTTTGAATCCTTAGCTACTGCCTGAGAGGCCTGCAGTGGCAGATGAGGAATGGCACCAAAAGTAAATAAGCAAATTAGCAAAAGCAATTCAACGGAGGATGGAAATCCTTTTTAATAAATGCTGTTTGTTAGAGCAACTGGACATCCATAAGCAAAAAAAAAAAAAAAAAAAAAAAAGTTGACCTCAACAGCACACTTTATACAACATATAATGCAAAATAGATCATAAGTACCAATGTAAAACATCAAACTATGAAGCTTCCACAAGAATGAACAAAACAGCATAGGAAAGAATCTTCTGTAGCTATGAACAGGTAAAGAGTTTACAGTGATACCAAACACATAATCCATAAAAGGATAAAATTTAAATATGGATCTCATCGGGGCACCTGGGTGGCTCAGTTGGTTGGGCGACCTACTTCGATGGGGGTCATGATCTTGCAGTTTGTGAGTTCGAGCCCCGCGTCGGGCTCTGTGCTGACAGCTCAGAGCCTGGAGCCTACTTCGGATTCTGTGTCTCCCCTCTCTCTGCCCCTCCCCTGCTCACTCTCTGTGTCTGCTTCTCAATAATAAATAAATGTAAAAAAATTTTTAACATTGGATCTCATCAAAATTAAAAGCTTTTGCTCTGTGAAAGATCTTATTTAGAGAATACCAAGACAAATTATAGAGTGGGAGAAAATATGTGTAAATCACATAACTCACAAAGTTCTTTTATCTAGAATATATAAAGAACTCCCAAACCTCAACACTGAAAAAAATCCCCTTCAGAAAATCAGCAAAGTCGAGGAAGAGACATTCCACCAAAGAGGATATGCCGATTACAAATAAACACATGAGGGGTGCCTGGGTGGCTCAGCCGGTTAAGTGTCGGACTTTGACTCAGGTCATGATCTTGCGGTTCGTGAGTTTCAGCCCCGTGTCAGGCTCCGTGCTCACAGCTCAGAGCCTGGAGCCTGCTTTGGATTCTGTGTCTCCCTCTCTCTCTGCCCCTCCCCAGCTAGCACTCTCTCTTAAAAATAAATAAACATTAAAAAAAAAAAACAAGTAAACACATGAACTCATGTTCAACATCATCAGTCATGAGAGAAATGGAAGTAAAACCACAGTGATATATGAATTCACACCTATTAGACTAAAATCAGAAAAATAGTGACTATACCAAATATTATCAAGATGCAAGAAAGCTCAATCACTCATACACTGGCAGTGAGAGTGTAAAATGGTAAAGTCACTCTGGAAAATAATTATAGAGTTACCTTTAAAATTAAAAATGAACTTACCATACAAGCTAGCAATTGCAATCTTGGTCATATATCCCAGCGAAATGAAAACTTATTTTCATGCAGAAACATGTACACAAATATGTGTATCAGCTCTACTCAAAATAATCAAAACCTGGAAACTACACAAGTGTCCTTCAATGGGTGAATGGTTAAACAAACTGTATATTCATACCATGCAATACTATGCAATACTACAAAGCAATAAAAAAGGACACCTTCGGGGCACCTGGATGGCTCATTGAGTTAAGTGTCCAACTCTTGATTTCAGCTGGGGTCAGGATCTTACGGTTCCTGTGTTCGAGCCCTGCATCAGGCTCTATGCTGACAGTGTGAAGCCTGCTTGGGATTCTGTCCTTCTCTCTCTGCCCCTCCCCTGTGCTCTCTCTCTGCCAAAATAAATAAGCAAACTTAAAAAAAAAAAAAAGACACACTTTGGCTGCATACAGTAACTCAAATGAACCTCAAGGAACTTTTGCTGAGCAAAAAAAAAAAAAAAAAAAAAGCTCACCTCAAAAAGATACATACTTCATGATTCCATTGATAAAATATTTGTGAAATAGCACAGTTGTAGAAATGGAGAACACATCACGGATTGCCAAAAGTTAGGAATGGGGGAGAAAGAATAGATATTTCTTTAAAAGGTACAAAGTTAACTATCTTGACTACAGTATGGGTTACATGAAGCTACAAGGGAGATCTAACTACAGAGAGCCATACGCACAAACCACACTTACAAAGGAATGTATATATAAATGGTAAAATGTAATTAAGCTCTAGGAGTTGTACCAAGGTCAAATTTTTAGCGTTAATATTTAGCTTTTACAGTGTAGTTAGACACAACATTGAGGATGCTGAGTAAAGGACCACAAAACCTCCCTGTCTATGTATTTCCAACGTCCTGTGAATCTTCAATTATTTCAAAATAAAGAGTTCTTTTTCAATTTGCAGTCCAGACAAGATAGTGCAGACCCATTTTTTACCAAGCTACGCCCCACTCGTGACAACTATAAACCTCAAAAATGGTAGAACAGGAAAGAGAGGTAGCAGTCTGAGCAGAGCTGAGAAGCTGAGCTGGTTTGGGATGGTGGGATTGGAGAAGTGACACTGGGAGGGGATCTTGGTGGCCCATCCGATAGGAGACCACACAGACACGGGATTCCCCGACCCCTGACTTAGCAGAAGGCAGCCCACGTGGTTCTTTTCATCCCCCAGATGGAATGGAAGTCTCTTGATGACATCAGGCACACCTGACACCAATGATCAGGAGGATCCATTAGGAGTCTCACTAAAAATAAGCATCCAGGGAAAGCACTCTCCTTCTCATCCTGGTCAGGGACTCCCCCTTTATGCCAAGTGGTACCCAGGTGGTAAGTGCTATCAGCAAGAGGAAGGACCTCAGGCTACAGAGCCACTTTGTTCGTTCAGGCCCCCAAACTCCCCTTCCCATCACAGAGACAGTGGATCAGGCAGACGGACGGTCAATGAGGACTAGTCTCAGTGAGCAGCCTGCTGTGTTTTGTGGCCAAAATTTTCACCCCCACAAGAAGGTGGTCAAGTCTCTTAATATGGGAGGCCTCAAAAACAAAACAAAACAACACCTAAAAGCAAAAAAAAAAAAACACACACACACACACACACACTGGAAAACAAAATTAGCAGTAATAAAAACAGTACAATTAAAAACTGGGGGAAAGAAATCAATAGTATTTCACTACAGAAGACATCAACATGGTAAATAAGCACCTGAAAAGATGCTCAGCATCACTGGCCACCAGGGAGATGTAAATTAGAACCACAATAAGATATCACTGGCAGTCCTACCAGAATAGCTGAAGTGAAAAAAATAGTGAGAACACCAAAAGCTGTCAAGGATGTAGAGAAACGGAAGCACTCCTATATTGCTGGAAGAAATATAAGATGTTACAGTCACCCTGGACAACAGTTTGTTAGGCCCTTGTAAAATGAAGCATGCAGCTACCACGGGTCCCAGTAGTTGTAGCTTGGAGCATTCATCCTCAGGGAAATGAATACTTATATTTCCACAAAAAAGTAAACACAAAAGCAGATTTATTCATAATATCTCCAAACTGTAACCTGCCCACATTTCCTTCAAAAAGTGAGCACATAGGGACACCTGCCTGGCTCAGTCAGTAGAGTGTGCACCACTTCAACTCGAGGGTGTGAATTCAAGCCCCAGGTTGGGTGTAGAGATTACTTAAAAATAAAATCTTAGGGGCACCTGTGTGGCTCAGTCGGTGAAGCGTCCGACTTGGGCTCAGGTCATGATCTCACAGCATGTGAGTTTGAGCCCCACATTGGGCTCTGTGCTGACAGCTCAGAGCCTGGAGCCTGCTTTGGATTCTCTGTCTCCCTCTCTGTCTGACCCTCTCCCACTCATGCTCTGTCTCTGTCTCTCTCTCAAGAAAAAATAAACATTTAAAAAAAATTGTAAAAAAAAAATGTCTTAGCCAACCAACCAACCAAACAAACAAAAAAACAAAAACCAAAAAACAGGGGGCAGGGGGGTAGTGAACAAGTAAATAAACTACAGAACATCCATAACAAGGAAATCTACTCAGCATTGAAAAGGACTGGAATAGTTACACGTATAGCAACCAGCTGAATTTCCGGGTAATGATGCCAAATGAAAAAAAATAAAGTTCTTAGAAAAATGAAGGGATTGCTATTTACACAACAGTTTATTACACACCAATTTAGTAATCCCAACTCTGTGCCTCATACTGTTCCACATGTTGGGAACCAGCAGTGAACAAAGTCCCTGACACCGAGGAGCATAAACTGTGGTGGGGAGAAGCCGACCACCAACATGCATACAGGACGCCAGAAACTATATATATTGGGAAAGAATTTTTTTTTTTCAAAAAAAGCAGAATAATGGTGAAGTAGTCCAGAACAAAATCACGAAGTTGTATGTAGAAGACAGGATTGATGGGTAAGGCCTTGGCATTTTATTATCATCTTGCAACTTGCAAGACTTTTGTAAAAACCTGTCTGTTTGAGGGGCACCTGGGTGGCTCAGTTGGTTAAGCATCAGACTTCGGCTCAGGTCAGGATCTCACGGTTTGTGAGTTCGAGCCCCACATCGGGCTCTGTGCCGATAGCTCAGAGCCTGGAGCCTGCTTCAGATCCTGTGCCTCCTTCTCTCTCTACCACTCCCATGCTCGCACTCTGTCTCTCTCTCTCTCAAAAATAAATAAACATTAAAAAAAAAAAAACCTGTCTGTTTGAGCTTGTATCATGGCTATGGCTTCAATTCTTTGCATGGTATGAAGGGCATAAGGCAATGAGCCAAATTTACAACTACTCTGGGCTTTTACATTAAAAATTATAAATTTACCAAGTGGTGTTATTTTCAATACATATTACCCTGGACTCGTGGTGCATCTGGAGGGCGGGCCCTGATTGGTGTATTGGTGGCTAAATCAGTAACAAAAGGAAGGTTTGGGAAACAATACCGTATACTGTTCCATGGTCAGTTTGGATTTTTCTCCTTTGTACTTGATCACAAAGTGAAAAGTGTTCTGTTATGATCCCTATGTCCTCCTTTCTGCTGTATTCAATCTTCATCACCCTTTAGACCTTCAAATTATTTCCCACTCCTTTCTCTACTTCTGTATAAAACTAAAAAGAAAAAGAAAGCTGCTTTCCCCGGCACCACTTGCCTTGCCACTCACCACTTAACATCTCTCTCTCTTATTTTTTTTTTAGTGTTTATTTTTGAGAGAGAGACAGAGACAGAGACAGAGTACAGGCAGGGGAGGGGCAGAGAGAGAGGAAGACACAGAATCTGTAGCAGGCATCTAGGCTCTGAGCTGTTAGCACAGAGCCTGACATGGGGCTCAAACTCATGGACTGTGAGATTACGACCTGGGCCTAAGTTGGACGCTTAACTGACTGAGCCACCCAGGAGCTCCATCCACTTAACATTACGTGTCCCCTCCTATTTCCTCCCAACTGAGGAAAGACGCAGCCTCCACTGTCATGTTGGATTTCTTGCCTCTGCTCCCCAAACTTGCAGAGACTCCAGCCTCCTCTCACTGCTAAGGCTACTCCTCTCTACTCTCTGCTTTTGCCTGAATGAAATATCACTTCATCTTCTACAGCCCCCGCTCCAAGAGATTTTTATTAACATTACTGAGATTATCAGATGCCAAAGATGTGAAAGGTGAAGACATTCTATTGATGTTCTCTTAACTAATATACATGCGTCCCTTGGGGAAGATTTTTTCTTATCAAATTGCTTCCCTGTGCCTTCAAAGGACAAATGGAATGAGCTGAAACAATTATTCAGGAACTCCAGACCTTAAGAGCAACACCTCCTACTGATAATGAAGTAGGATTTTGTTCTGAACCATGTCACCATTAATCACATTTCCTAGATAAGTTCTTGACTCTCTACTTGGCCTCAGTGGAAAGAGACAGTGAACAGAACACTGGAGTTGGGAACGGTTAAGAGATGCAACTCGGTGACTTATCAAATCAATGGAAGCTGCTTTTGGATTTCAGTCTCTGAATACAGCAGTGGTGATTAATACCATGGAACATGTTTCTAGTAATTACAAAGCTGAACAAGAGCATATCTATAGTCTGCCCTATTTGGGGACATTTTTAAAAATATTTTTTAAACTTATTTATTTATTTTGAGAGAGACAGAGAGAGCAGGGGAGGGGCAAAGAAAAAGGGAGAATGACAATCAGGCTCCGTGTTGTCAGTGCAGAGCCCAACACGGGGCTTAAACTCACAAAAGCATGGCATCACGACCTGAACCGAAATCAAGAGGCAGACACTCAACTGACTGAGCCACCTAGGTGCCCCTATTTGGGGCATTTTCTTAAGCTCCTACATATAAACATATTTTTTATAAGTAAAATAATGAGAAAAACTGTGAAGCAGTTCTAACTTTGATTAATTATTTAGCTGTTCCAGATAAACAGTGTGGGGGACCTGGAATTGCTTGCTGTCTCCACTACATGTGACTGGAAATAACCAGTGCTCAGAGCCAAAAATCAGTCACCCACCATTCTGTTGCACCAAAGAACAGACCTATGCAGATGACTGTACACACTATTTTTGTTTTTGCTTTTGTTTTTGTTTTTGTTGTTTTTGTTTTTGTTTTCACAGCCAGTGTGGAGCCCAATGCAGGGCTTGAACTCACAACCCTGAGATCAAAACTATATATCAAGGCCTGAGCTGAGATCAAGAGTCAAATGCTTAACCAACTGAGCCACCCAGGTGCCCCTGTACACACTGCTTTTTTTTTAATTTTTTTTTTAACGTTTATTTATTTTTGAGACAGAGAGAGACAGAGCATGAATGGGGGAGGGTCAGAGAGAGAGGGAGACACAGAATCCGAAGCAGGCTCCAGGCTCTGAGCGGTCAGCACAGAGCCCGACGCGGGGCTTGAACTCACGGACCGTGAGATCACAACCTGAGCTGAAGTCGGCCTCCCAACCGACTGAGCCACCCAGGCGCCCCCACACTGCTTTTTAGTAGTTGGACTCAAGTGTCCCAGCAAGAAAACTTCAATCTGGGGGTCACTGGATCGCGTATCAGCCACTTGGTAATACAATTCATGTATCTAAACTGGGAGAAATTGTTGTGGTCACTAACTGCCAAGTCAAAACCTAGGTCAGCGTACCGAAGCTTAGCCCTTCATAAACTTCCCTCACGTCCGCAAAGAAAGTGTGTAAGGCCTCTAAGAGGGAGATATCTGAGCTGACATTTTAATTTTCTTAAGTATGTTCATTTATTTTGAGAGAGACAGAGAGAGTGTGAGTGGGGTAGGGACAGAGAGAAAGGGAAAATCGCAAGCAGGCCAGAACCTGATGCAGGGCTCAAACCCACAAAACCATGAGATCTTGACCTGAGTGAAAATCAAGAGTCAGAGGCTCAACTGGCTGAGCCACCCAGGTGCCCCTGAGCTGCCATCTTCATGAATAGGAGATGCCCATGGGCAACTGTTAGGAAAGGTAATTCCTGGTAAAGGGGACAGAATGTGTGAACACCTTGCAGTGAGAAAAAGCTGTGTGTGTTCCAGGATCAGAAATGCCAAAAAGGCAGAAGGGTAGTGTCAAAGCAAAAACTGCACTGGACTGAGTTAAACAGGTAAGAAAGACATGATCCAAGTCCACTGCAATAGAGAAGAGAGACCACAAGGTGGTCTAAACTCAACTCCACATAAAGGGCAGGAGAATTTTTAAAAGCTAGGGTGAGGTAGTTGTAGGGCATCTGTGTTTGCTAATTGACCTTATCCACAATAACAATCAACTTTCTCCTATTTTCATGAGAGGAGGGGGTTTTAGAACTTTGACAAAGTGCTTCCAGAGGTTAGATTCCTACCCTCCTACAGAAACTGGGAAATAGGAATGATATCTT
Organism: Acinonyx jubatus; assembly: GCF_027475565.1. Taxonomy (NCBI): domain Eukaryota; kingdom Metazoa; phylum Chordata; class Mammalia; order Carnivora; family Felidae; genus Acinonyx; species Acinonyx jubatus. The sequence continues at coordinate 118,799,457 of NC_069380.1, read as the reverse complement.
CCTATTACATTTCAAAGGGATGGCTCCAAGTTCCCTGAGAAAGACCGACCAGTTTTAAAACTAACAAGAGACATTTTAGAAGACTTACATCTCGAAAATTCAGAGAAAGAATTCACAAGTTCCCTAAAGAAGATGCTCTAGAAAAAGAGAGGTCAGGCTCTAGAGTCAGGAAGACAGCTATTTAAAGTTTAGTCAACTAGAGAGGAATGTGAAACCATCTCGGTCATTCCAAGACCAGAGAAAAAGTGGAATGGAGGGAAATTTTACAGACAGTGGGACACCACTAAGTACCATGGTTATGACAAGAAGGTAGACTTCACTCCAAGTGCGTCAGGAAGCCATTGAAGGTAGTAAGCAGGACAAAATAATTATCCTTGGCAACTCCCATTTAAGCCGATAAAATACTTCGGTAAAAGGAATTAACATACATGAAGTACTTACAACATGTAGCACATGCATTACTTCTTTTAACCCTTATAACCTTGATGTTACATTAAAAAGACAAGCCCTAGGTAACTTTAGGAGTTCTGGCTAATTATCTCGCAATCTAACTTTTATCCTAATTTTGGAGTTGAAGGAATGGAAGGTAGGAAGGGTTAAACAACTTGCCTAAAGTTACTGATTGCCCTAAGTTCTTAATAATGAAGAATCCTGATGATTTCCATTTTCTGTCAATATCCAGTTCATTGGTGATCTCATCTAGTCTCACGACTTTAAATGTCATCTCTGTGATGATTCCAAATTTTTACCTCCAGCCCACTTCTCTCCCTCATAGCTGGGTGATGATGGTGTGTGACGTAGACGTAGTCCTTGAGATGCAGAACAAAACCTTTCAGGAGGAAGTTCTGAAAAGTAATTTCTATTCTGATAAAGAGAGATATAGGAGGACAACTTTCTGGAAAACTTATTCTTACTTTCACATTGTTAGATAAGGATGTGATGATCACTATTATTTGATCCTTGCCAGCACACTGAGGATAATGGAATAGAAAGACAGGGGCACCCTGGGTCTCTGATGACTATTGAGCGAGTAGAACAATCCAGGATCATCGTTCAGTCTATTTTTTTTAATTATGTAATGGAATATCAAATACTATTTAAGTCTCTTTTACCTGGTTAACATGTCAGTTGTACCCGAAAGTAACCACAGGTTGTCAGAATGATTAATCAGAGCCTGTGATCTAGCCAAACCAGCTTCCTTACTCTTCAGTATTATTATTATATGGCTTACTTACTAAAGCACACTCCAATTAAGTCCAACTGCCTGCCATACCAAAAGCCTCCACCCCTCAAGAGGAAATAACCTCCAGGTGATTTTTTTCTACATTAATTCTACAAACTGGGCATCCATTACAAGCCAAGAAATATTCAAGTCTCTGAGGATACAGCACTTGTGAACTCAAGTGGTTAACACGCCTGAGTTCATGGAATTTACATTCTACTAGGAGAAAACGGATCAGCATGGTTCAGACTTCTAGGAATCACCTATATACGATTCTTCTCTTTCTAGCCTAACATTTATTGATACCCTAGCAGAAAGAGTCACATGACTAGTTCTGACCAAGTCTTGCTAATGCTTTGTGAGCACAACTGATAGGTGCTCCTTCTGGGCCAAAACATTTCATTTCAGTGCAAAAGACACTCTCTTCTCCTTTTTTCCATACATAAAGGAATATATATTGATATGGACTTACCTTAAGAGTTCTGAATTTCAAAGTCATCTTTCAGAGAACACGTGTCCTAGAGCATCATTCTGATCCTCAGTTCACTTTACATAAGGGAGAAACTTCATCATGTTTGTCCACTGAGATTTTGTGGCACATTTTGCTTGCCTCCGCTAATTTAAAGTGTTAGATGGTGCATTTGACTATAAGTCTCTATTTTTAAATATAATTTTCTCACATAAATGCAGCTTATATAAGCATTTACAAATTTTTCTCGGCTACATTTAGAAGTTATCTTCTCTAAACAGTGTGCATCACTTTATTTTTAGTGTGTGATACACAAACACACACATCGAGTAAAATTATTACAAGCAAAGTCAGATTCTGATTCCTATCAGTCATTGATCACAGCTTCCCTCTAAATTCATTCTCTTCCATTGTAAAAATCACTAGGAATCAAATTTAAAAGCCCATACCTTTTTAAAAACAATCCAGGGCACGGGACAAGTATACATATATTTTAAAAAGCTAATTAGTTCATATTTAGGATAGAAATTGGAATCACATAGAAGAACAGGGAATTCAGTCTATTTGCAGTAGAATGATGATGGAATCCCCACCATATTTTTTCAGATAATCTCTGAATGTCCCAGGAAACCAAGTGCCCATCTGTCATCCCAGGAGATTACTGTGTTGTGAACAGTGTTCTTTTTCAGCTGTTTTCCAAGAGGTATTTGCTCTAGAATTTTTCTATTCCCAATCATTTACCACCGCGCTCTTTCTACAAAAATTCAACTACCAAATTCATCACGTCATGATGTGTTTTGAAAATGGTTATTAGATTAAGTCTCAATAAGACACATTTGATATTATCATTTTTCTTATACTGATAACAAGGATTTCCTTCTATCTCTAGGAGATCTCTGTGGAAAGACCTCTTTTTGTAAAAAAAAAAAATGGATAAAGTTCTCTCAAATGCTCTTCTAGAGTTTCCTCAATAGGATGTCCTTTCAGAGACTATGGGCTGTGGCTTTATGAGACCAGGGAACATGTTTGCATCACCCACTGCTTTATCCTCAGGGCCTAGTTTAGTGTGGTATATAGTAGGTATTCAATAAAACTGCTTATGTACTAGCCCATCTCAATTCCCCTTAAATAATTAGTTGCATAAATACCACTATAAAGAATTGGAAATCCATTGCCATTAATTTAATTTTATGGCATCCTAGCTCAATCTTCCAAAATTAATAGCATTCTAAAAAATACTAAAGATTTAAACACAATTCTTATCACACATCTCTGGAAATACTAGAACACACATTTGACCCTTGAACAACAGAAGTTTATATTGCCCAATTTATAGGTGCCTGGGTGGCTCAGTCAGTTCAGCATCCGACTCTTGATTGTGGCTCTCTCCCTTTCTCCCTGCCTCTTCCCAACTTGCGCAAGCTCTTTCTATCTCTTTCTCTCTCTCTCTCCCTCTCCCTCTTTCAAAATAAATAAACTAATTAATTAATTAATAACATAAGAAGTTGCAAAATTTATATGCAGATTTTTTCAATGAATACAGCACCATACTGTAAATGTATTTTCGCTTCCATGTTTTTAATAACCCTTTCTCTAGCTTACATTATTATAAGAATACAATACATATACATATAACATATAAAGTATGTTGATTGTTATGTTGTTGATAAAAGAACAGTAGACCATTAGAAGGCAAAGTCATATACAGATTTTCTACTAGGCAAGAAGTCAGTGTCCCCCACCCCCACTTTGTTCGAGGGTCAACAATATATTCTGGATATTTTACATGATGTTTTCCTTCTTGTTGCTTCATTTTACTCAGTACTTTACAGATGGCCTCCCATTGTCTTCGGGTCTCTCTTGCTTCTTATGATGTCAGCTATAATTCTTACCAAAATTCTTGCATAAATGTAAACTTTTTATTTGACTGTTGTTAAAATATGTTCTATATTTTGTTGTCAGCTGTTTATGAGCTGTTTATGCTTGGTTCTCTTTGGGTTTATTCTGCCTTTTTCTTTTATTGGCTTTTTGGATCTATGCATTGCAATTTTTATTTTTAATTATTTTTTTAAATAGCTAGTATCTTCCAGGTGCCTGGGTGGCTCTGTCAGTTAAGCGCCTGCCTTCAGCTCAAGTCATGATCTCACAGTTCATGAGTTCAAGCTCCATGTCAGGCTCTGTGCTGACAGCTCAGAGCCTAGAGCCTGCTTCGGATACTGTCTCTCCTTCTCTCTCTGCCCCTCCCCTGCTTGTGCTCTGTCTGTCTGTCTCTCTCTCTCTCTCTCAAAAATAAATAAGCATTAACAAAATAAATAAATAAATAGCTGGTATCTTCTCAATTTTTGTTTTTTTTTTTTTCTGTTCCATTCTCCCTTTTCTTTTCCCAGTCCAATTGCATACATGTTCAATCACTTAACATTGTTCCAGGATCATTTTGGTTTTTTGGGGTTTTTTTCTCCAATGTTTTTTTTTTCTTTGTGCTTTATAAAAATTTTTTAATGTTTTTATCTTTGAGAGAGACAAGGTGTGAGCGGGGAGGGGCAGAGAGAGAGGGAGACACAGAATCCAAACCAGGCTCCAGGCTCTGAGCTGTCAGCACAGAGCCCGACGTGGGCTTGAACTCATGAACTGTGAGATCATGACCTGAGCTGAAGTCAGATGCTTAACCAACTGAGCCACCCAAGCACCCCTCTTTTATGCTTTAGTAATTTCTATGCTCTACAAATTCACTGATCCTTTCTTCTGAATTTCATAATCTGCACTTAAACCTGGTCATTGCATTTTTAATTTCAGGCTTTATTTTTTTAGTTCTAGGATTTCTGCTTGCTTCTCTTTTAAAAATTCCCTGTCTCCTTTAATATTCCCATACTTTACTTTCATAGGTATTTTGTTACATATTTTGTTATTTTGAAGTCTTACCCCAGATGATGAAATTATTAGGCAATCTGTGAATTTGTTTCTATTGTTTATTTCTCTACAGTCCATTGTTGACTTTTATTCTGTCTAGTAATTGTGTGTTAGTGTGCTGGACACTACAGATGATACATTGTATGTACTCTGGATTATCTGTGTTCATTTGAGTCATGTGGAATTTTATTCCAGGGGAAAATTAAATTAATGATAGATCACCTATATCCTCTAGCAGCTTGGTATTAAGCTTTATTAGCAAAGGTCTGTTTTGGATTTTTCCTTAGTCCTAGAGCACAGCCCTTAGTTTTGCCATGTAGTTCTTAGTCCTAAAACATGAACCTTTGGCATTTTACTCAAAAGGCCAAGGTGTTTACTCTTCTGTTAAAACTCAGGGATGACTGCACCCCAAACCCTTTCCAGCACCAGCAAACTGCTCAATTTTCATTTGTTTCACCCCTGTAGTTTTTGTAATTTCTTGAAGTTTCATCCCATTCATGTCCAATTTAGGAAACTATCAAAATTTTTGAAGACAACATATATGCTGATTTTGCAGCTTCCATCCTCCATGACTTTTTTTACTGGATTCCTTTCAATTTTCAGCCATTTTTGCAACTAGGGAAAAACCATTTGAATCGGAGTCCAACTATTATATGTCCCTTTTTTCAAAAAGTTACTCAAATTTCTGCCCGTAGAGCATCACTCTGATTTGTTTTCACATAACTCTTATTTATATCTTGTTTGACATTATACATTTATAATTGTTAATAGCAAAAAATATTAATCTAATAAAGTTCACACCACCATTATTCAAAATAACTTACAAAAAAAAATACCTGAAATTTAAAACTGAAGCAAAAATAATAGACACACACCACAATGAATAGACATTAAAAATAATCCAGCCTCTCTATCCACCTACCAACTTATAGGAAGAAGGAAAAAGAAGATAAGCCAGCCACGAGGAATCAAGTAAATACATAATATGCAACATTCTGCAGGACAAGTGATCCTATTCCTCCAAGGAATCAATGGCATAAAGAAGGAATGAGAACCAATCAGATAAAACAGACTAACGACACCCAAGAAGGAAATGTTACAAATTGTCCTGGTTTGTAGTTTGATTTTAAAAACTTTAAGAGAACATTTATGAGACAATTAGAATCACTTAACATGGACTGGAAATTAGACAATGTTAAGGAATCATTATCTTTATGTGTCCTGAAATATTTACTAGTAAAATAATGTTACATCTGTAATGTTTTAAAATTTAATAGGGAAAAATAGGTGGGGAGTATAAATATGAAAAAGCAATGGAATCACATTTATATTTTTTAGTAAACATAGTTCAAAATAGTAACCCCCTGACAAGGGACTCAAGATGCATACTTAAGTCAGGGATGACAAGAGTGTGGTGTATGTGTCACTGCTTCCACATTCTGAGCCTAGAGAAGACAATGGTAAATGATGAAGGTGCTTTTCCTGCTAATCAAGATTAACTTTCTTAGCCAAGTCATCTGGACAATTACAAAACAATGAATTGACACTAACACAAAAGATAAAACATCCCTACAAATGTCCTCCTCTTCCATTTTATTTTCTCTTTGTCTCTTTATGACCCAGCATTTTCCCGTTTCATGAGGTTTTTAATACGTAGACTTATGAGTCTACTAGAAAGAAGGAGATTATAAAAGACAATACTAGAACTCCCTGGTACCCATTTTACACACAGGATCCGTGGAAATGTCTTCTTGCATTGAGTTGGTGGGGATTTTAAAAAGCAATGCAACTTGCAACTGACCATGTAAAGGACAGCTGGCCTGAGGCCTCACTTGGAATCACAGAGACTTTGGTTCAACAAGAAATTATATTTTGTTGTATTAAATGACTGACATTTAAAGTTTGTTGCTATTAGTGATTTGCCTATAAACCTAAATTAACTCAATTAATAAGGGAGTAGAAATGCCAATAATTCTAAGTATGGGATGATCAAAATGAGGTGTTTTTAAATTGTACACCATAGCATATTTTAGCAATAATTGCCATTTATTAGGTGCTTATTATATGTTAGTGATTGCATTGTGTTTTATAAGAATTACCTTATATTCATTACATGAATTCATTCATAAGAACATATAAGGAAGGTGTTACATTTTATACACAAGAAATGAAGCTTAGAATTAATAATTTCCCCATGTTCATGTAGCTAGGAGTCAAGGAAGCCAGAATTTTAAACTAGGTCTGTATAATTTGAAGCCTGTGCTCTTAACGATTGTACTGTAGGCTCTTTGAGGGTAACATGGGACCTTGTATTTTTATTATATTCTCCAGTGGCCCTGGTAGAAATATGAAGTCTGTATTTTATTCGGCGTGAGTTGAATACAATGAATGAATACATTTTAATGCCGGAAGTAAAGGAGACAGTTTTAGGAGATAGATTGGGTCAGGGAATTCCATTAGTGAAAATTTGTCTCTCTTCCCTATTTTAAAATAATTCATAACAACTTGGAAGCTGTTAATATACTGTTACATTGCTAAGTATACCTTCTTTTCAAAGCATTTGCAGTTTCAACAACAATGAAAGGTGTAAAGGTGAGAAGAGGTCACGAATACTAGGGAGAGACTCTTTTCTCCATCTGATTTCATACGCTGCTCACAAATACTGGTTTGGTCTTATAAGGATTACAGTAATAGAGTCATGTCTAATATTTATGGAGCATTGATAATGAAGTAGGCAATGTAATCAACACTTTTTATATATCAACTCGTTTAAAACATGAGCACAGAAGTAGGATACCAGTACCATCGCTATGGACATCTTACAGATATGGAACCTAAGACTCGGAACTGATACGTGACTTGTCCAAGGTTATAGATGAGTTAAGCGACCCAAACACTGATCTAAGTCCAGTGTATAAGTTCTTAACTACTGAATACTCTGTCTTCATTATGGTTCTTTCTGCTTCTCTCTGCCATCTAGATCAATGGCAAAACAGGTTTTGTTAAAAAAGAAAAAGGCTTTCAGGAGAAGTTGGATTCTGGTAAAAACCATGAAGTTTCTGGATTTATTCATTTTTCACAGGTTATCCTTTTATGAAAAAATCATTCATTGGCCTTTTCCCTTCAGCCAACATCATGGCTTATTCTGAAAACTATGTCTGAGTTTCCAGAGCATCTCAATAGGGATGGGCAAATTTTAGTAATTAAGGTTCCCATGTGATTTAGAGTATTTGGGGCTCCCTGTAAGAGCAGTCAGCAAAAGCAAAACCTAAATTAACACTGACATTACCTTCTCACTTAACTCAAGCTTCAGCCAAGCCCTTCTTTAGCATCTGTTGTCCAATTCTGACTTCTAGAAAGATTGGCTGGAAGCAGAAATAAAAGATTTAAAAATAATTCCTATGAATCATAACATCTTAGACTTAGAAAGCACTTTACATTATCATCTACTCCAACTTGCTCATTTTATAAGTGACAAATCTGGGGCGCCTGGGTGGCTCAGTCGGTTAAGCGTCCGACTTCGGCTCTCGATTCAGGTCATGATCTCACGATCCGGTCCATGAGTTTGAGCCCCAGGTCGGGCTCTGTGCTGACAGCTCAGAGCCTGGAGCCTGCTTCGGATTCTGTGTCTCCCTCTCTCTCTGACCCTCCCTCATTCATGCTCTGTCTCTGTCTCAAAAATAGATAAACATTAAAAAAAAATTTAAAAAAATAAGTGACGCATCTTAGAAGGTTTTTGTGACCAAAATCTCAATGGCAAATTAACTTTTTTTTTTCCCAGACACACAATCAGTGCTCTTTCTACTTCCTTGCAGGAGAGGGATGGGGAAAGAAGTTACTTAAAGAGAAGCAAACTGAGAGGATAGAATAAATACATGAAGCTTCTTATCAGTAGAGGAGAAAAATAGGCCTCAAGCTTCAGTTTAAGCATCAGAGGATTTCAACTGGGAAAAAATTGTAAAATTCCAGTTGTGTGAGATGATTTAGGGCTAAAGTATAGCATGGTGAATATAGTTAGTCATACTGTATTATATACTTAAAATTTGCTTAAGAGGGTTGATCTTAATTGTTATCATGCACATAGAATTGTAAGTATGTTGAGGTGATGAATATGTTAATTGGCCTGATTGTGGTAATCATTTCACCATGTATATCAAGACATCATGTTGTTCACCTTAAATATATACAACTTTTATTTGTCAATTATACTTTAACAAAGCTGGGGGGGAATATAAGTACACTCTGAGGTATACACACACACAAAAACTGCCTGCTAAAAGTACTTAAATAAGGGAAGAAATAAAGAAAAGAGTTAATGAGTTTCTTTCTCTGTGAGCCTGGAAACTCCAAGTGATTTTCACCAATGTAAAATGCAATCCTTATAGTCCCCATCATAGCCAAACAATTTTCATTTCCTCCTTCATAAATATTTATGTAACACTTTTCACATGCCCAATTACTTTTTAAGTTTAAAGTTAACACAGAATAGATAGACGACCTCATGAAGCTTACATTTTAGGGAGATTTTCCCCCCCAAAAAAATGTAATTAAAGATACAAATTACTGTGACTCGTGGGTGGCTCAGTCATTTGAGCCTCTGACTCTTGATTTCCGCTCAGGTCATGATTCCCCAGTTGTGGGATTGAGCCCCTTGTCAAGCTCTGCACTGAGCATGGAGCCTGCCTGAGATCCTCTCAGTCTCTCCCTCTGCCCTCTCCCCCACTGATTATATATACACACATATAAGTACATAACATATATATATATAAATTCTTTAATGTTTATTTATTTTGAGGAGACAGAGAGATAGAGTGTAAGCTGGGAAGAGGCAGAGGGAGACACAGAATCCGAAGCAGGCTCCAGGCCCTGAGCTGTCAGCACAGAGCCTGACCCAAGGCTCGAACCCAGGAAGCGCAGGATCAGGACATGGGCTGAAGTCAGATGCTCAACTGACTGAGCCACCCAGGTGTCTATACATATTTTAATACAAAACAAAAATGAACCTAAAACTATGCAAATAAAGTAAACGCACATTGTGATGTTAAAGAGGACATAACAGAACAATGAAAGAGTAAATGAGAAGGTCCAACATTTAAGAGGTCATTGAGGCAAGTTTCTTGGGCTAGATCTCAAGTGCAAAAATATGGTAAATAGGGAAAGGGGCAGGAACAAAGCAGTCCAGGGAAGAAGGTACAGCAAATGCAAGCAACAATCCCTAAGGAGTGTGGCTTCAAGGTCAGCTAGGCAACAAAATAATCTTCCACTGGGATTCATCAAATCCTGGCATCCTCACCATGGTATTTCTATTTTCCTACTTTTATGTACTTAAGTTACTAAATTCTCTTTTTTTTCCCCCTGAATTTCTTCAGTGCTTTTAGGTAGATGACCATCCAGCCCAATTTAAAATCTCTAAGGGGACTCTAGTCCTTTATTAATCACTAAAGGTATTCTCTGCACACGTCTAATTCCAGCACTTCTATACTGATCATTCTGATTTCTGACACAGGGAAAGAGCCAACACCTCTGTATGCATAGACAGATGGAAAAGAAATGTCTACTATCCTACCCCATGGAAAGTCTCTTCAGTAATTCCCTGATCACCTTATCTGTAGGACAAGAATAAAGACATCATGATTTCAGTGCTATTTTGATAGAACAAATAGAGTGATAGACTGATTAGCATGGTCAGCATGCATTGTCATGTATTGTCAATATGTCAGCTTGATTTTCTACTCGGACAAGCATTTAGCACTTTGAATGGGCCTGTTCTAGGTACCATACAAATTACAAGTAATCTTCCTCCAAGATTATAATATTTTTTTGGTTTTGAAGGTAGAAAATGGGTTTTTATGCTACTCATAGAAATCTGTATTTTTCCTCGTTAGCACATATGTTAACTATAATTAAATAACCTTGTGCAAAATTATTTAACATCCTGCACTAAACATTAAGTTCCTTAAGAATAGGGGCAAGTTGGGGCACCTGGGTGGCTCAGTCAGTTGAGCATCCAACTTCAGCTCAGGTCATGATCTCACAGTTTGTGGGTTCGAGCCCCACATCAGGCTCTGTGCGGACTGTTTGCTCAGAGCCTGGAGCCTGCTTAGGATTCTGTGTCTCCTTCTCTCTCTGACCCTCCCCCGCTCATGCTTTGTCTCACTCTGTTTCTCAAAAAAAATAAATAAATGTAAAAAAAAAATTAAGAATAGGGGCATGAAAGTCATGCTTATCAGTGTATCAGTGAACATCTTTCAGAGTGGGTAACGCATAGTAGGTGTCAATCAAGATTTTTTGGATGTATAAAAAAATTAAAGTCTGTGTCGTTGTCTCATTCACAATCTAGAAGGGTGCTAGTCTGTTTGGATTTGGAAGAAGCAAGACAAACTCATGAAATGTTTAGAAGGTGATGCATTAGCCGTTCATTCAGCAAATGTTTGAGTAACTATTATGTGCTTGGCATCATGCAGGGATAGCTTAGTGAGCAAAATTAGAAATGGCTTTAGTTTTACTGAGCTGATCACCTTGTTGTAGAACCAGATGCTAGTTAAATAATACCACAGATAGAAAAGCACAATTCAGACTAATGCCATGAAGTTGCCATATAGAGGCTCATTTGGATTTTAAGAGCTCTAAACAAGAAACTGCCAATGTAAAAGTGCAAACAGTAGCCCAGTCAAGCAATTAGAGTTTTGCTTTGTCTTCAAACTATTAATAGCTTCCTCTCCATCCATGACCACCGATAAGCTAGAACCTGTTACTACATCTTAGCCACTCTTTTGGACTTTATAGCTCACCAGCCTTTGGAATCGTTTTACCCAGGTCCCTTACTCCTGAAATGTATCTTTTCACTTAGCCCTTTGGATGGATATCACAGTTGGAAACTTGACTTGGTTTGATTGGACCCTGTATCTTGTTGCCCTCCTCTGGACCCCTGCTTGGCCAGTGCTCATTAATCCCATCAACCAACCTAGAACTCAGGATCCCAATGACTGACTGGGTTTTGTTTATGCTGGAGGGAAATTGTGTCTTGTGCTATACTTTCCTGCCTCTTTACCTGTGTATGCTCCTCCATGCAGCCTCCATCCATTTTCCCCAGCTCCTCTAAATTCAATCCAAATTTTCCAGGTGTAGTTCAAGCCTGATCTTCCCCAGATTTCTGATCACTCCATTATCCCTGTACTTTGCAGTTTTCTGTTACTTTACTCCGAAATAGAAGGGATAGTTTTACAATGTAAATTACTTCATGTTGCTCCCTGCCTAAAAGTCTCTAGAGGCTTTCTTTTCTACTGAAAATAAAACCCAAGATCCTTACCATGCCCTGCAAAGTCCTACTTGATCTGTCTCTACAATTCTATCTGGTGACATCCAGTAATCTTCCATCACCACCACTCACCGAGTTTCAACACACTGGCTTTCTTTGGATTGCTAAGATATGTTGACCTCATTCCCACCCAGTGGTCCTGATGTTCGCTACTCCCTTTACCTGTAGAACCTTCTCAGGATTCAGAACATGACCCGCCTGCCTACCTCCTGCCGATCTACTATTACCTGCTCTGAGAGACCTCCCTTCAGCATCCACTCTCAAGTTACTTCTGCTTTATCCTAGTCAATATCTATTAAGTTGTCCTAACCTATCTCCTCATGGCTTTTACCACATGCTCAAATTATCTTGTTTACTGATAGGAGTATAAATGAAATCTCTTTTAAGCATCTCAACAGCTCAGTCAATATTGATTACTGATGAATATGAATACATTTCTACTGCAGCTATCTACTTACTCCTTCCTTGGACATAGGTATCAACTGGTACCTCAAGATCTTTCTTCTGATGTCTATTCAATCTTTCTACAGCCCTCCCAGAAACACCCCTCCCCTTGTTTCCATGCATACTTTGTCCATGGGGAATATTTAAGTATTATATTCCTCAATAAAGTCAAGGGATGCAGGCCACTCAATACTCCATCACTCCAGTACCAAAGCAGCTAGCTGACCTATCTTTCACTTTCTGGATCTTTCAGAAGGAATTGGCTCAAGTGTACAGGGTTCCCCAAAACAAGGGAAATCATATTTAACTCTGAATGGTCTCCTTAAAGTACATCTTTCTTAATGTAAGCAGAAGAAGGAAGCAGACCCACCCTTCCCATCCTTAGGGGAAAAGGTAGCACTTAGAGGATCCCAAATGCTCTCAACAGCATTTTTTTTCTTTTATCTTCAAGCTGACATTTAGTTATACTCAATGCATGAGAAGATTTTAATAGATACAGAAGTGGATTTCAACACCACTTTTGAATTGTTTATATCATGACCTCTCATTTCACTTTGGAGTATGGTATTTATTGTCATGGTGCCTCACCCAAAATGTCCCTTTCAACATAATTTGCTAAGTATCTGTACACAGAATTACATTCACTATCTTTAACAACCAAAATGATGTAGGAACCTATGGATTAGAAATTTAGCTGAAAACAGAATGGAAATTTATCTGAAAATAGGAAGTGGTACAGCCATGGTATTGCATAACAAGTTAACATCAGCCCTTGGTCTCCTCCCACTAGAATCTACACCTTGTGAAAGTAAGGCACTTGTCTGTCTTGTTTACCAATGTGTATCTTTTGAGCACACAAAAAAAGTATCTGAGCACAGAATAGGTACTCAAAGAATAACAGTTAATGTGCATTAAAACACACATTTCAAAAACAGTCATTGTTCTTTGTTAGATAAGAGAACTGAGGTTCAAAGCAATTAAGTAATTTGTCTGAAGTCATATATGTCAAAGCTGGGATTCAAATCTAGCCAGACTGACTATAGAACCCTTAAACTTCTATAGCAGACTATCTATTAGGAGCAAAGCTAATAGGTGTAGTATACTGCCAGCCCCCAAGGGCTGCATCTGAGACTGACGCTTCTCATATTTCAAAAAAGGAGAGAACCAAACAGGGCCCCCATAACTATCATGCTATATAGATAGAACTATATCATACTAGATAGATTTTTAACAAGAAATACACATGCTATAGCATTTCAGGAGAAGGCAATCTCAAATTTTATTGGGCAAGCTGCACTTTCAGAAGGTTCTTAGAGATCATACCTTCTCAGAGGACTCTGAAAAGAGGTTTTAAATTTCAAAAGTTGTAGATAGAGAGTAAAGGTATTCAAGGAAAATGGAAGAGAGAGGTTGTAGTAAAAAGGGAAGGAAGAGGACCTATGAAGCCAAATCTAACAAACTTGGAGCTCATAAGATACTGTATATAAAGAGAAAGAAGAACTGACTATTGATAATAAGGATTTAAGAGCTTCAAACTGAAAACAGAAAAAGAAAGGAAAGGTCATTACCATTAAGGCACAAGGAATGTGATGGCGATATGGAGCCTAAAGGGAAGAACAAGAGTCTGTAGTATGCATATGTAAATGCATATGTAAAATGAGCTAGAGTCTAAGGGAGTTTACCCCTAGTAGTGGACTTCAAAACTTTGTAGTGGACCCAAATAGCATCTTTCAAGAGATGCAGCTCTGTTATGAAAAATGGAGAAATTAATTAAGCTTTTCTACTTCTATTAATATAATGAATAGATATCTAGTATTAGCTTTTCACAGGAAGATAATAGATGGGAATAAGTCCAAAATAGTTGTTGCAGTTTCTGGTAGGTCATTAACCATCTTTGGGCTCTTCCTTACAATATTTGGTAAATATACAAGACCATGTTTGATTTCTTGGTATCTGGTTGCCTAAAGGTGATATATAATCTTGGCCTTCTACATGTGGCTACAAGAGAAACTCCCCACAGGAGGGGTTGAGAATTATCCATCCTACCCATGGGCAACGTAGAACAGAGAGGAAAAGCTAGAAGCAGTAACATATGTGTTTAACATTTAAATTTTCCCATAATACTATTTTCCAATATCATTCACAATTGAGAGTGTAGTTAAAAATCATGAGGTATTTGTGACCTTTCATATATCTATCTGTATCTACAGCTCTAGATGCACTTAAATATCTTTCTTTTATTCTTCTTCCAAAATATGGAACAGAGATTTATTCCTTAAAGTTCTTGAGTCATTTGATGTGTCAAACCAGGGACATATCTCCGTATCACCAAGGACACGTTGAAATGGTAAGTATGCCTTGATTGTACTTTAGGATTCACCTAAGGGTCTCTAGTTCCCAAAATGGAATGATCTTTGTGGTACTCAGTTGCCAGCTCCAAATTTTACTGTTCAAATGGGAGCAGCTACCTTTCCCAAAGTTAAGAAGAAATCTCAGGGGCACCTGAGTAGTTCAGTAGGTTAAGCCTCTGACTCTTGATTTCTGCTCAGGTCATGATCTTGTGGTTTGTGGGATCAAGCCCCATGTCGGGCTCTGTGCTGACAGCATGGAGCCTGCTTGGGATTCTCTCTGTCCCTCTCTCTGCCCCTCTCTGACTCACGCTACCTCCTTCTCTCTCTCTCTCTCTCTCTCTCTCTCTCTCTCAAAAATAAATAAACATTTTTAAAAAAGAAGAGGAAGAGATCCCAGCATGTTCACAGTTTCTTTAAAGGATGAAAGTACAAACTCTGGGGATTTTCAGGCCATTCTTTGCCTCCTCTTTGGCAATCAGCAACGTCTGTCTAGTGTCTCAAATTAGGCCAATGAAAACAACAAGAACGTATGGAGTAATAGCTGAACCCACGGCTGCCATATCAGAAAGATGGAGTGGAGACAGCAAAACCCAGCAATCAGAAAATATAAGTTCCAGGTCCATGTCTGCAAGGTAAGAATGATCATTTTTATTCTGCCTATTTCCTGAAGCTGGTCTGGGAATTAAAAAGTTTATAGAGGGTACAGAACTGCAATCAATAGAAGAATTTTATCTGGCCATATATTTGTTTCACTTATCAATTCAACCAATATTTACTGTGTATACCTTAGTGCCAAATGCTGAACTATTCTCGGTTGGTAGAACAGAAATCGTCTCTGTTCTAAGATATCTATCTACTGGTATATCCATGTGAAACATTACTATTGGTAATATGTCAGGCATAGACTTTATTCTAACCTAAGAATCCAACATATGTATGTGTGCATATATGTGTGTCTATATTATTCAAAGCTCTGGTCCAACATGTGTGTGGGGGGCTGTGTATGTGTGTGTGTGCACGTGTGTGGTGCGTTTTCAAGCTCCAATCAGAGGTTATGCACTTAGGAGAGAAGATTGGAAATGGAGTCAAGTAGACCTGTATTGGTAAGCAGGTTCTATCACTTACTAGTCGTTGCCTGGAAAATTTACTCCACTTCTACTATTCTTAGGAGTCTTTATATGCACAATATAGGTAATGATAGTTGACCCACCTTAGGGTTGCTAGAATTTGAAGAATTAAACGTATTAAGCACATCATGTAGCAGCTGGCACACCTAGAATCCTATATAAATTATGGCTGAAAAATTTCACTTGGAGATGCTCTTTTTGCATGCAGCTTCTGGAGAATAGGCTATCACTTCTCCCACTCTCTCGGTGAAGCTTGTCACAGAGGGCTACAATGAGCAATTTCTAAATAATTTACATGGCTAGTGGCAGGCCCAGACACAGGTACTGGTACTTATTGCTGCCTTCCTGATTTTACTTCCTTCCTATGCAGGATTCTCAAGTCCTGGTGCCCCCATAAATAACTTGAAGCAAGGGAAGGGAAACATCCCCTGGAAGATACCCTGCCAGGTTCGTGGTAGTGTGTGACCCCAGCAGCAGCCGGAAGTGCAAGCAAATGAGTCAAACACTACCTCCGGGAAAATCCTGAGGCAAGGTGGCTGTTCCACGTTCGGTGGAAGGAGCTAACCTTCCACAGGCTCATCTCCAGGCACCTGACTGGGAAAGGGAATGCTGGTCAACAGCTCCCTTCCCCACCAGCCTACATATGAGGCACGGACGCAACCCCTGTGTTGCATGAGAGCTGGCAAACGGCCCCGCAGTCACTAAGGGTCTTCAGGCTGGCGAGCAACATCCCACCTCAGAGGGCCAATTAGGAAAGGTACTGGGTCTGGTTCAGGAGGGATCGCTGAGGTACGCCTGCCAGTGTCAAGAGTTGCTTCCTCAGGGTCTCACTGGGTGTGCCGCACTGTGTCAGCTCCTGCTAGTTGAAAGTAATTGAAGCAGGTGCCACATTAATATTTATCATTCCTCCTTTAAACAGCATTTGATCTGAGAGTGTGAAATGGCACATACAGAAACTTTCCCATGAGTTCGTTCTCCAGCGTCCTACTTCTCAGTGACACCCGCTATCTGAAAACTGGAGGCTAGAATTTCCAGTTAATTAGCAGAGAGGACTTGCCAATTGTGAACTACCATGATGCATTTGATCAAATACCGTTTTCTCACAGATCTTTTTGGAGTTTATTTTTCTGTGGGATCTCATCAATGATACTACCTTAAAATGTTAAAGGGTGTGTGTTAGCTTCACAGGGCTATTGTAACAAAGTACCCTGAATGGGCTGGCTTAAAATAGGAATGTATTATCTCAAAGTTTTGGAACACTAAAGTCGAAAATCAAGGTGTCTAAAGGGTTGGCTCCTTCTGGGGAAGACTGTGTTTCATGCCTCTGCCCTAGCTTTTGGTACCGGCCAGCAATCCTTGGGCTCTTTGGCCAAGTCCAATCTCTACCTCCATCTGTAGCTGGTCTTCTTTCCTATAGGTCTCTTCTCTGTCTCTAGATCTCCAAGTCTGTCTGTATGTAAGGACACCAGTTACTGGATTTAGGACTCACCTGGATCCAGTACAACCTCTTCTTAATTTTATTACATCTTCTAAGACCCTATTTCCAGCTAAAGTCACATTTGCAGGTACCGGGAGATAGAACTTCAGCATAATGTTTTGGGGGACACACTTCAAACCACCACACATTAGAAGGAAAAAAATAACTCTCTTCTATACTTAGAGAAGCTTCTTTGGAAAGACTCTTGGTCTTGCATACAGTGAGTATATAGTGGAGCTAGAACCAGAATTCAGGGTCATGACTGCACACTCAGTGACTGCAGGAAGTCCTAGGAAAATGGCACAGTAAATTCTCATTATTCATGGTAATTAATGTTTTATCAAGTAGTTACAAATATAGAATTCACAAATATTAAACCATTACTTCTAGGAGAAATACAGGTTTAGGTTCTCACGAGCCCCTTGGCCACACCATTTTTATCAACGGATCAATATGGAACCTTGTTTTGTGTGTGCGTTCGTTTAAAGAAACCTTATTTCACATGTAATGCTAGCTAACTCACCTGATTTGAACCCACAGCCAACAACGGCTTAACTCAGAACTGAATGCAGCCTTTCTAACACATGGCATTTTCTCAATAAGGCATTTCACAGCCTTCTCGTAATTAGGAACACTCGACAGTACTATGCTTCGAGTCCATTTTAAACGCAACATTACCAGAAAAAAAGCTCAAAAATGTTGGGTAAGCCAGCACTACATAGACTCAAAAAGGACCCCTGCTTATAGCAGGAAAAGTAACACAAGAACACTGAGCATCACTATATTCAGCCCCAACTGGGATTATGCACAGCGGATTTTTTCACTGCTCTAATCATGTTTTTATGGGACCACAAAATAGTGCCAGCTATTGATTTTAAGATTCTAAACCAATCACAGGAAGTATGAACATTCACAATTGTGAAAGCTGCAAATAATGAGGACTAGCTAGCTGTATACTAGAGGCTATCTTAGTTAGTTTCATGTAGGGGTGTACAAATGCCACAGGGGATGGAGGCTGCCTATCACAAAGCACAACAGTGTTGTTGCATTAACTGATGGGCACCAGGATACATGGATCCAGACCAAGCAGTAGGGTACCCATCTCCACTGGTACTCTAATCTTGAGTCAATCCTAGATGATAAAATCTGTACCAGGGAGAAGAAAAGGAAGAAACCCTGAATTTTATCACTTACCTATAAGTAGAAAAACAATGAAATTACCTAGAATTAAACTTATTTATTTATTTATTTATTTATTTGCTGACAGGTAAAAGGAAAACATGACAGAGATTAAACAGAGGTACAGAAAAATAGTTAACATTTTGGGTCACCTGTACTCCAGACTGTGAAGAATATATAATACACAAGTATTTATTGAGTGAATATTGCGTAACAGGCACCTTGTCAGGGGCTGATTTAAGAGTGAATGATACAGGGGCTCCTGGCTGGCTCAATCGGTTAAACATCCAACTCCAACTTAGGTCATGATCTCACGGCTCATGGATTTGAGCCCCAGGTCAGCATGGAGCCTGCTCGGGTTCTGTCTTCTCTCCCTGTCTCTCTGCTCCTCCCCAACTCACACTTTCTCTCTCTCTCTCTCTCTCTCAAAAATAAATACACTTAAAAAAAGGTGAATGATATAGACATTAAACTCATAAAAAAGAATATCCAAAATTTACAAATTTATGACTAATTCCTATTCCATAGCATATAACAGATGTTTAAAAGTAAGTTCAAATGTAGGTATCAATGAGCATGTTATTTAAAAAAATGATATTTAGCTTATATCTGAGTATATGTTACCCTCACAGTTTTGAGGGAAGTGGTGTTCCTAGTTGAAGAAAAAGTATGTGAATAGTCACAGGACCTAGAGAAAACATAGGGAGTTAATAGATACTACACTTGATCTTAGCCAAAAGGCTGAGAAGCGATTCATAGGGAGTTAATAGAAAGATTAGTGGGACTACAATGTACTGGCTCATCAAAATGGGCCATGAGAATCACAAAATCAGAGATGTGTAAGCAACAGTAATACATTTGGCATCTGAATTGGTCACTCAAAAAAGGAGCACAGAATTGAACTGTTCAAACTCTAGCTACTCAAGAGAAAGGCAGATTGGATTTAAGGCAGCAATTCTAAGAACAGCAAAGTCCCCAAGACATTTCCAGGGCACCCATGAGCTCAGAACTGTGTTCAGAGTATACCAACACTGCCTTGTTCACACTGGGTTGATATTTGTACTAACAGAGCAAAAGCTATGGCGTGTAAAATTTCTGATGCCTTTGTACAAATCAAGTCAGTACCACCAGACTGTACTACTGGGAAACACTGTATTCTCTACCATAATGTATGTATGTATGAATGTATGTGTGTGTGTGTATATATATATATATATATATATATATATATATATATATATATATCACCAAAGAATATCCTTGTTGAAGATGTATACTTTATTTGACTGACTCTCAATCTTGAATACACGTCTTTTTAACACTGTATGTGAAGAAATGATGAATCGCGAGGTATGCATGAGACATTAATGCTGCACACCCAAAGTGGGATTGTCTTGAGCAAAAATGCTTATGTGAATGTTTGAGTTTCAAAGTTTGTTTTTTCCTCCCCTTATTAAACATAAACTCTAGTCATTAAGACTTGGAAATGTGGCATAAAGATAATTTTCTTGAGAATTTCTTGAGAATAATGAAGTGAGCCTGTAACTTTAAGAAAAACTGGTATTTGTTAAACATGAAATTTGAACGGAAAAATGAGAATTTTGAAAACCATGTGTCTGAAATCATGAACTTGAAAGCTTCTCAGTATGTCAGGACCTTTCTGGTAAGATCAGTAGTTCCATTAAAATGTGTGATTTTTTTTTTTGAGAGTATACAATAAATTATGATGGTATTTGAAAAAAACTTCACAACTCAGTAAGTCAGTATTTTCCAAATAACCAGAGCATGATTTTATCAAATCATGCATTGGTAAAATACTCATTCAAAATGCAAGTAGACCACTGTATTTTAATGTAACAGAATACAAAAAGTTCACTGAAAAGAGTACACATTCCATATCACAACTGGTTTTCAACAGACTATCACCGGTTGAGTTCTGGTGTAGTAACAAAGAAAAACATCCACAGTCATCTTTAAAGTATATTAAAAACTGCCTTCATTTCCAACCATGTATATCTAGATGGTCAATTTTTTTTCTACACCCATCAACCAAACCATTCCCTTGAAACAAATTAAATGCAAAAGAAAATGTGAGAGGCTACTTGTCTTCTATTAATCCAAACCTTTAAAAAATATTTTCAGATTTACAAAGACATAACATTTTTGTTGTTTTTGCAAAAATACTGTCATTTTTTTGTTGTTTTGCCAAGTATTTTTTAAGTAAAAAATACATAGTTGCATTACAGTGTGATTGGTTTATTTATGTTATTTTTTTTTAATTTTTTAATGTTTATTTATTTTTGAGACAGGGAGAGACAGCATGAACAGGGGAGGGTCAGAGAGAGAGGGAGACACAGAATCTGAAACAGGCTCCAGTTTCTGAGCTGTCAGTACAGAGCCTGACGTGGGGCTCGAACTCACAGACCGTGAGATCATGACCTGAGCCGAAGTCGGATGCCTAACTGACTGAGCCACCCAGGCGCCCCATTTATGTTACTTTAAATGAAATACTTTAAATGAAATGGAGTGCCTGGATGGCTCAGCCAGTTAAATGTCAGACTTCGCCTCAGATCACAATCTCATGGTTCGTGAGCTCAAGCCCCGTGTGAGGTTCTGTGCTCACAGCTCAGAGCCTGGAGCCTGCTTCAGATACTGGGTCTCTCTCTCTCTCTCTGGCCCCTGGTCTCAAAACATGAATAAACATTAAAAAAAATTTCAAGATAGGGGCGCCTGGGTGGCTCAGTGAGTAGAGCAGCTGACTTCAGCTCAGGTCTTGATCTCACTGTTCATGGGTTCAACCCCGCATCAGGCTCTGTGCTGACAGCTCAGAGCCTGGAGCCTGTTTCGGATTCTGTCTCCCTGTCTCTCTCCCTGACCCTCCCTCACTCGCACTCTGTCTCTCTGTGTCTCAAAAATAAATAAACATTTAAAAAATATTTTAAAAAAATTTCAGAAGATAGCAGCGTAGGAGGACGCTGGGTTCACCGCGCGTCCTGCTGATCACTTAGATTCCACCTACACCTGCCTAAATAACCCAGAAAACCGCCAGAGGATTAGCAGAACAGAGTCTCCGGAGCCAAGCGCAGACGAGAGGCCCACGGAAGAGGGTAGGAAGGGCGGCGAGATGGTGCGCGCTCCACAGACTGGCGGAAGGGAGCCGGGAAGGAGGGGCGGCCCGCCGGACAAGCAAAGCCCCCGAGACTGCCTGGCAAAAGCAGAGGGGCCGGACGGAGTGTGTTCGGACAGCCAGCGGGACTTAACATCTGGAAGGTTATAAGCTAACAGCTCTGCTCGGAGAACGGGAGGGCTGGAGGACAACGGGAGGGAGAGTTGTTGAGCCCCGGAGGACAGAGCTCAGCTTGGCGGGAAACAAAGGCACTCGCCAGTGCCATCTCCCTCGCCCATCCACCAGCCAAAATCCCAAAGGGAACCAGTTCTTGCCAGGGAACTTGCTTGCACCACACAAACACCCAACGCTGTGCTTCTGCTGATCCATCCCTCCGGCAGCGGGTCTGACTCCCTCCTGGTGCCACAGGGCCCCTCCAGAAGTGGATCTCAGAAGGAAAACTGAGCTGAGCCTGCCCCTCCTGCCCCTGGGCACCCTGCCTATCCACCCCAGCTAATACACCAGGTCCCCAGCATCACAAGCCTGGCAGGGTGCAAGTAGCCCAGATGTGCCACGCCACCCCACAGTGAATCCCGCCCCTAGGAGAGGGGAAGGGAAGGCACACACCAGTCTCACTGTGGCCCCAGCAGTGGGCTGGGGACAGACATCAGGTCTAACTGCGGCCCCGCCCACCAACGCAAGGTATTCAAGACAGCACAGGGGAAGTGCCCCGCAGTCCCACACCACTCCAGGGACTATCCAAAATGACAAAACGAAAGAATTCCCCTCAGAAAAACGTCCAGGAAATAACAACAGCTAATGACTGATCAAAAAGGATTTAAACAATATAACAGAAAGTAAATTTAGAATAATAGTCATAAAATTAATCGCTGGGCTTGAAAACAGTATAAAGGACAGCAGACAATCTCTTGCTACAGAGATCAAGGGACTAAGGAACAGCCAGGAGGAGCTAAAAAATGCTATCAATGAGCTGCAAAATAAAATGGAGACAACCACGGCTCAGATTGAAGAGGCAGAAGAGAGAATAGGTGAACTAGAAGATAAAATTATGGAAAAAGAAGAAGCTGAGAAAAAGGGAGAGAAAAAAACCCAGGAGTATGAGGGGAAAATTAGAGAACTAAGTGATGCACTAAAGAGAAATAATCTACGCATAATTGGTATCCCAGAGGAGGAAGAGAGAGGGAAAGGTGCTGAAGGTGTACTTGGAGAAATCATAGCTGAGAACTTCCCAGATCTGGGGAAGGAAAAAGGCATTGAAATCCAAGAGGCACAGAGAACTCCCTTCAGACGTAACTTGAATCGATCTTCTGCACGACATATCATAGTGAAACTGGCAAAAAACAAGGATAAAGAGAAAATTCTGAAAGCAGCTAGAGATAAACGTGCTCTAACATATAAAGGGAGACCGATAAGACTCGTGACTGATCTCTCTACTGAAACTTGGCAGGCCAGAAAGGAATGGCAGGAGATCTTCAATGTGATGAACAGAAAAATATGCAGCCGAGAATCCTTTATCCAGCAAGTCTGTCATTTAGGATAGAAGGAGAGATAAAGGTCTTCCCAAACAAACAAAAACTGAAGGAATTCGTCACCACTAAACCAGCCCTACAAGAGATCCTAAGGGGGATCCTGTGAGACAAAGTACCAGAGACATCACTACAAGCATGAAACCTATGGACATCACAATGACTCTAAACCCATATCTTTCTATAATAACACTGAATGTAAATGGATTAAATGCGCCAACCAAAAGACATAAGGTATCAGAATGGATAAAAAAAACAAGACCCATCTATTTGCTGTCTACAAGAGACTTATTTTAGACCTGAGGACGCCTTCAGATTGAGAGTGAGGGGATGGAGAACTATTTATCATGCCACTGGAAGTCAAAAGAAAGCTGGAGTAACCATACTTATATCAGATAAACTAGACTTTAAATTAAAGGTTGTAACAAGAGATGAAGAAGGGCATTATATAATAATCACAGGGTCTATCCATCAGAAAGAGCTAACAATTATAAATGTCTATGCGCTGAATACGGGAGCCCCCAAATATATAAAACAATTACTCACAAACATAAGCAACCTTATTGATAAGAATGTGGTAATTGCAGGGGACTTTAACACTCCACTTACAGAAATGGATAGATCATCTAGACACACGGTCAATAAAGAAACAAGGGCCCTGAATGATACATTGGATCAGATGGGCTTGACAGATATATTTAGAACTCTGCATCCCTAAACAACAGAATATACTTTCTTCTCGAGTGCACATGGAACATTCTCCAAGATAGATCACATACTGGGTCACAAAACAGCCCTTCATAAGTATAAAAGCATTGAGATCATACCAAACATACTTTCAGACCACAATGCTATGAAGCTTGAAATCAACCACAGGAAAAAGCCTGGAAAACCTCCAAAAGCATGGAGGTTAAAGAACACCCTACTAAGAATGAATGGGTCAACCAGGCAATTAAAGAAGAAGTTAAAAAATATATGGAAACAAATGGACATGAAAATACAACAATCCAAATGCTTTGGGATGCAGCGAAGGCAGTCCTGAGAGGAAAATACATTGCAATCCAGGCCTATCTCAAGAAACAAGAAAAATCCCAAATACAAAATCTAACAGCACACCTAAAGGAAATAGAAGCAGAACAGCAAAGACAGCCTAAATCCAGCAGAAGAAGAGAAATAATAAAGATCAGAGCAGAAATAAACAATATAGAATCTAAAAAATCTGTAGAGCAGATGAACGAAACCAAGAGTTGGTTTTTTGAAAAAATAAACAAAATTGATAAACCTCTAGCCAGGCTTCTCAAAAAGAAAAGGGAGAGGAACCAAATAGATAAAATCATGAATGAAAATGGAATTATTACAACCAATCCCTCAGATATATAAGCAATTATCAGGGAATACTATGAAAAATCATATGCCAACAAACTGGACAACCTGGAAGAAATGGACAAATTCCTAAGCAACCACACTCTTCCAAAACTCAATCAGGAGGAAATAGAAAGCTTGAACAGACCCATAACCAGCGAAAAAATTGAATCAGTCATCAAAAATCTCCCAACAAATAAGAGTCCAGGACCAGATGGCTTCCCAGGGGAGTTTTACCAGACGTTTAAAGCAGAGATAATACCTATCCTTCTCAAGCTATTCCAAAAAATAGAAAGGGAAGGAAAACTTCCAGACTCATTCTATGAAGCTAGTATTACTTTGATTCCTAAACCAGACAGAGACCCAGTAAAAAAAGAGAACTACAGGCCAATATCCCTGATGAATATGGATGCAAAAATTCTCAATAAGATACTAGCAAATCGAATTCAACAGCATAAAAAAGGAATTATTCACCATGATCAAGTGGGATTCATTCCTGGGATGCAGGGCTGGTTCAACATTCGCAAATCAATCAATGTGAGACATCACATTAATAAAAGAAAAGATAAGAACCATATGATGCTGTCAATCGATTCAGAAAAGGCCTTTGACAAAATTCAGCAACCTTTCTTAATAAAAACCCTCGAGAAAGTCGGGATAGAAGGAACATACTTAAAGATCATAAAAGCCATTTATGAAAAGCCCACAGCTAACATCATCCTCAATGGGGAAAAACTGAGAGCTTATTCCCTGAGATCAGGAACACGACAGGGATGTCCACTCTCACCGCTGTTGTTTAACATAGTGTTGGAAGTCCTAGCATCAGCAATCAGACAACAAAAGGAAATCAAAGGCATCAAATTTGGCAAAGATGAAGTTAAGCTTTCACTTTTTACAGATGACATGATATTATACATGGAAAACACGATAGACTCCACCAGAAGTCTGCTAGAACTGATACATGAATTCAGCAAAGTTGCAGGATACAAAATCAATGTACAGAAATCAGTTGCATCCTTATACACTAATAATGAAGCAACAGAAAGACAAATAAAGGAATTGATCCCATTCACAACTGCACCAAGAAGCATAAAATACCTAGGAGTAAATCTAACCAAAGATCTAAAAGATCTGTATGCTGAAAACTATAGAAAGCTTAGGAAGGAAATTGAAGAAGATATAAAGAAATGGAAAAACATTCCATGCTCATGGATTGGAAGAATAAATATGTCAAAATGTCAATACTACCCAAAGCTATCTACACATTCAATGCAATCCCAATCAAAATCACACCAACATTCTTCTCAAAACTAGAACAAGCAATCCTAAAATTCATATGGAACCACAAAAGGCCCCGAGTAGCCAAAGTAATTTTGAAGAAGAAGACCAAAGCGGGAGGCATCACAATCCCAGACTTTAGCCTCTACTACAAAGCTGTAATCATCAAGACAGCATGATATTGGCACAAAAACAGACACATAGACCAATGGAATAGAATAGAAACCCCAGAACTAGACCCACAAACGTATGGCCAACTAATCTTTGACAAAGCAGGAAAGAATATCCAATGGAAAAAAAAACAGTCTCTTTAACTAATGGTGCTGGGAGAACTGGACAGCAACATGCAGAAGATTGAAACTAGACCACTTTCTTACACCATTCACAAAAATAAACTCAAAATGGATAAAGGATCTGACTGTGAGACAGGAAACCATCAAAACCCTCGAGGAGAAAGCAGGAAAAGACCTCTCTGACCTCAGCCGTAGCAATCTCTTACTCGACACATCCCCAAAGCCAAGGGAATTAAAAGCAAAAATGAACTACTGGGACCTTATGAAGATAAAAAGCTTCTGCACAGCAAAGGAAACAACCAACAAAACTAAAAGGCAACCAACGGAATGGGAAAAGATATTTGCAAATGACATATCAGACAAAGGGCTAGTATCCAAAATCTATAAAGAGCTCACCAAACTCCACACCCGAAAAACAAATAATCCAGTGAAGAAATGGGCAGAAAATGTCTTCTAAAGAAGACATCCAGATGGCCAACAGGCACATGAAAAGATGCTCAACGTCACTCCTCATCAGGGAAATACAAATCAAAACCACACTCAGATATCACCTCATGCCAGTCAGAGTGGCCAAAATGAACAAATCAGGAGACTATAGATGCTGGTGAGGATGTGGAGAAACGGGAACCCTCTTGCACTGTTGGTGGGAATGCAAATTGGTGCAGCCACTCTGGAAAACAGGGTGGAGGTTCCTCAAAAAATTAAAAATAGACCTACCCTATGACCCAGCAATAGCACTGCTAGGAATTTACCCAAGGGATACAGGAGTGCTGATGCATAGGGACACTTGTACCCCAATGTTTATAGCAGCACTCTCAACAATAGCCAAATTATGGAAAGAACCTAAATGTCCATCAACTGATGAATGGATAAAGAAATTGTGGTTTATATACACAACGGAATACTACGTGGCAATGAGAAAGAATGAAATATGGCCCTTTGTAGCAACGTGGATGGAACTGGAGAGTGTGATGCTAAGTGAAATAAGCCATACAGAGAAAGACAGATACCATATGGTTTCACTCTTATGTGGATCCTGAGAAACTTAACAGAAACCCATGGGGGAGGGGAAGGGGGAAAAAAAAAGAGGTTAGAGTGGGAGAGAGTCAAAGCATAAGAGACTCTTAAAAACAGAGAACAAACTGAGGGTTGATGGGGGGAGGGAGGGAGGAGAGGGTGGGTGATGGGTATTGAGGAGGGCACCTTTTGGGATGAGCATTGGGTGTTGTATGGAAACCAATTTGACAATAAACTTCATATATTGAAAAAAATAAAAATTAAAATTAAAAAAAATTAAAAAATTTCAAGATAAATGAAATAGTGTTTTAATATTTTCTCAGGTTAAATTACAATATGGTCACTGTCTATAGATATAAATCCTGTGAAGAAAAGATCTTCAGGGTCCTTGGTAAATGGGGTCCTGAGGTAAAATCATTTAAAAACCACTTGTGCAGGGGAAAGAATATGGACTTTATAAAATCAATGGCCTAGACTCCATCCACTTCCTCCTGCATCACTAATTAGTACAGTGATCCTAGATAAGTAACTAACTGCACTCCCCAATACCAAGTTCTTCTTTCATAAAAGGAGAGTAATTATCATAAATGCTCACAAGGTCACCAGAAGGAGAAAGCATGGTCATATCTGGGGAGGCACTTTTTACTCTGCAAAGCACTACACAAATGTTACTTCCTTATTATTCATGACACTAACAACTTAGGCTAAAACTTGATAAACTATGTTATTATTAATTATCTCCCGTCCATAAGGATGAAAATATAGATTTAAATCGTAATGTAAAACATTTTTACCTCATCCCTGACACAGATTTCTTTTACTGGTTTTCATTACTTTTTAAAGTCTTTAAACCTCAGATATTCTGATCACAAGACTCATTTGTAAAATTGTTTCCGAAACATTTTTTGGAGTACATGTACGTATTGCAGCAAAACTCAGGAAAAGATTTGCAATCATATGAAAGTAATGAGTACTCTTGTGGCTGCATGAACCGTGGATGAGAGTTAAACTGCGACACCAAGGTCGAACATGCTGACCACCCACTTCTTGCTGATAGCAAATAATGTCAGTGTGGCAAAAAACTTTAGCAACTTTCTCATCTAATGCCTCACCTAAAGCAAGAATCTCTTTTTTTTGTATACAAATAATTTTTTAAAAATAATTTTTTGTCAAATTGGTTTCCATGCAATACCCAGTGGATCCTGTCATTGGAGACTTACAAGGCAGTTCATTTCATCTATTACAATGTTTCTTTTATTATCCATATCTCACTATACAAAAAGCTAAGGAACTTCTGGGGCACCTGTGTGGCTTAGTCAGTTGAGCATCTGACTTCAGCTCAGGTCATGATCTCATGGTCTGTGAGTTTGAGCCCCGTATCAGGTTCTGTGCTGACAGCTCAGAGCCCTGAGCCTGCTTGGGAATCTGTGTCTCCCTCTCTCTCTGCCCCTCCCCTGCTCGCACTCGGTCTCTCTCTTAAAACCAAAGGTTAAAAAAAAAAAAAAAAACAGAAACAAAGCTAAAGAACTTCTTGAATTTTAACAAGTTCCCAAGCGATGCTGATGCTGCTGGCCAGGGACCACACTTTGAGAACCACTGATCTCTGAGTCTAACCACAGTTCTTTAAACATCTTACATGGAAGCATGTTCTGAGTTGGGTCCAACAGACTTGCAAGGGTGCCCATTCACAGTTTTGAGACCGTCTAGATGGTTAACTCTCAATAACTGTTTGTTAATAGAAGAGCAGTGGTGTGAATAATCCACTACCATGGATAATCCAAAAGTCATTTCAACTTGGTTTTGGAAGGTGTTCAAGTCGGATTTTAATTTTTCAGGATCACTGGATTTGCCTTCAAATAGGTTTTGCTGAGGCCAATGTTAAAACTGAGTGACTGTTTCCTGGGTAAACGCATGCTTTCCTCAGAGGGGAGGCAAGCCAGCTAGCCTCGCATGCTGGCCATGGAGTCACAACTGGTGCTCAGAGTTCACAAAACACACAATCTCTGTAAAGCATAACTGAGAGTCGTATCCACACAGAACGCTTTAAAAATTTTTAGTTACTAAGAGTATGTATGAAAGTTGGGAAGTTTAGGGGAAAACTCATCATTTCTTCTTTCTATACATTCCCCAAAATAATTAAACTCAAGCAATTTACAGCACTCGAATTATTTCCTTTGTACCCTGTGTCCAAACCCTCAAGAAAAAGCAAAACAAAAAAACCCACGAAAATGCGTGTGCGTGTGCGTGTGCGTGTGTGTGTGTGTGTGTGTGTGTGTGTGATTTTACCTTAGGGAAGTTATAAAAGAAAAACACCACCCCAAATCTCATAAATCCTATTGGAACTGATAGGAATGTCAAAGCTTGTGGTTAGAGGTAGTTATAGTCTATAAAAGTAGTTTCCAGGGGCGCCTGGGTGGCGCAGTCGGTTAAGCGTCCGACTTCAGCCAGGTCACGATCTCGCGGTCCGTCAGTTCGAGCCCCGCGTCAGGCTCTGGGCTGATGGCTCGGAGCCTGGAGCCTGTTTCCGATTCTGTGTCTCCCTCTCTCTCTGCCCCTCCCCCGTTCATGCTCTGTCTCTGTCCCAAAAATAAATAAACGTTGAAAAAAAAAAGTAGTTTACAAATGTTGGCTTGTGGATAAGCTGTATCACAACAAACAGAGAACTTATTAAATTCAGATTCCTTCCTCTGCAACTCATCTCTGAAATTCTGCATGTGTGTCTCTATCGGCTGCCCTCTAACTAGTTTTCCTCTTCCATTTCTGTGTCTCAAATTATACACAGAAATAATCAGTTATTCCTAAACCAACTTGTGGATTTGGGGGAAAAATATTTAAAGGCTCTATACATAAAGTCTTATTATCACAGACATGAATGCCAGAAATGGGGTAACAGTAACACTACCTACCAATTTTTCGGTTCTTGTCAGAGATCAGATAGTGTGTGAAATGCCATACATGACTTTTTTTTACCTAATCTTCACAAAAGCTGACCAAGTAGGTCCTTTTCTTGGCCCCATTTCACAGATGAGAATCCTGTGTGTCCCCAAATCCCACAGACAGTGGCAAAGCTACCATTAAACTCCCCTTTGCCAGAATGAAAGCCCATTCTTTCAACCACTGTGCAGTACTGTACCCCGTATCTATTTAAGAAAAAGGTATACTTGCAAATTAACATGTATACAAAACACCTCTTAGGGGTTACTGTCGATCTTCTGTCTCACCTAGCTCTCAACTGGACTTCACTTCCCACAGACACAGCTGCAGAGCATTACACTTCACGTGCACCCTGTATGCAGCTTATCTCTCTCCTCAGGTCTCTCTACCTCGGAGGCTGAGGTAAGAGATACTGCTGGCAAGTATGAGGGAATCAATGCTTCATTGGGGTAAACGTTGGGCCAATGGAAATCTAACAAGAGAGAATAAATGTCTTCCTTCTTCCCTTGCATGATCTTTCCTGAGAAGCAGTCTATAAACTTCTGTGAAGACAGCCCTGCAAGATGGAAAGATCAGTCCCACTTGATACTAAGTAGTTGCTCACTTAGTAATGTGGTTTATGTTGGCTCATTGGTTCTTGTTCTTTCCCTGCCTCATACCTCTTCTCCCTTCAGTGAGACTCTCTGGAACTGTATCCATCCACTTTGTGAAATGGTACCACAAAAGTCTTCACCCAGGCTCTGCTTTCTAGAAACTCAGGCTAAGACAATTTGGAACTGCCCAGCTCCAAGGTAAGTGCAAGTGACAGTGCTGCTTTTCACTTGTTTTGGAGGTGGAACAAAAAAGGAAGAAGAAAACTAGGAAACCACATAACTATAGGATTGTGTATTATCTGCTTTAAAACTATGTCTGGAAAAAGCAT
The DNA here is from genome assembly GCF_027475565.1 of Acinonyx jubatus. Classification (NCBI taxonomy): domain Eukaryota; kingdom Metazoa; phylum Chordata; class Mammalia; order Carnivora; family Felidae; genus Acinonyx; species Acinonyx jubatus. Next base: position 118,768,504 of record NC_069380.1, on the reverse strand, counting down.
CCCTCTGCTTTAAGACAAACAACACAAACATTGCTACAGCTCTGTGAGCAAGGAAAGGCACAATTACAAGCAAGCAAATAATGAATGGCTTGTCTTTCTTTTCCTACAGGAATATTCTTACTCTTGGTCTGCCTCCAGTGCTAAATAGAACTCACTGGCCTGGGAATCCGGTCTACTGAGGCCATGCGTTGTTAAAGACCCTCCTTGTGAAAGCGGAGAAATGAACCTCCTAGAACCAACACCAGAAACTAAAATGTCACTTTCAGGCCTCACTCCAGGTGGGATTGAAAAAGCATGGCTATTTCCCCAGAAATGAACCAGTCTGGGGAAAGTGTGGCTCCAAGCCAGAGCTAGAATTGAACAGGTGTACCTCAGGAGACAGGTTCCCAGTACCTTCTCCAAGCAAACAAAATTAACATGTGTTTCCTTTCTCCTCTATTCTAAGAAAATCTGTCCAACAGGCCCAGAAAAACAGACACTATAAAGGAAAAGAGTTATTTCAGAAATCCTTAGAAAGCATGTATCTATATATGCTGATGAAATTTAGAGCTAACACATGTGTCTAAATAATACAAATTCTAAATACGTTGGCCTTAAATAAATCTTCAGATGTGAAAACACTAGGTAATTGTGGTCTTTATTGCATGTTCCCATCCTTTATGCGTTGATAGCATGTAAAAATTCACTTACATCGCTCCTCGGCCTTTTGGCTAAGATCAAGTGTAAAATTCACCTGCAGTGCTCCATAATCACAATGACATAACTCTACTTATGATCACATAAATAAGTAGTTTCTAATATGGTAATGCCAGCGATAGAATAATAATGCAAACCTGGGTGTGCATGTGTCCATCCAAACTCAGTACTTCTTTTCTAAACTGGTGAGTGATAGGTTTAAATGTGGATGGTGGGCTATTGTAATATAAAGGTGCAGAAAATATATGTCATATTTTGATTAACATGGCAAGTCCTATGCTGGCCTTACTTTATAGGAATAAGTGAATGCGCATAAAACGTAACCCCAATAGTCCATGAACTCACACTGCCAGGAGATTAAAGCTATTGGCATTGCTATGCTATTGGATGCTAACACACCTAACTGTGGTATTTTATTTCTTTGCCCGTGTTATCCTCTAATTCTCTTAATGACCCAGGGAGGTAGATGCAGTCATTTCCATTGTACTGATGAGTCAACAGACCCCAAATATTTAAGGATCTCACATAAGAAAAAACACAGAGGTTGGGGCGCCTGGGTGGCTCAGTTGGTTAAGTGTCCGACTTCAGCTCAGGTCATGATTTCATGGCTCGTGAGTTCGAGCCCCACATCTGGCTCTGTGCTGACAGCTCAGAGCCTGCTTCGTATTCTGTGTCTCCTCTCTCTGTACCTCCCCCACTCATATTCTCTCTTTCTCTCTCTCAAAAATAAATAAACATTAAAAAAAATTAAAAGAAAAGGAAAAGAAAAAACACAGAGGTAGAAAGAGTGGAGAGTCAGGGGTTAAGACTTGACAGCATTTGTGTTCCTGGCCCCACTTGTTCTTGATTTGGTTACTCACTTGCCTTTTTTGTGGTGTGCTTACTCAACCCTCCCTGGAGTTCTGTGAGTTAATAGATTTCTTTCTGAATGAACTTAAGTTTGTTTCTCTCCTGCATAACCCAGAATAACTCAACCTATTACAGTATCCAATGAAAACACAGCCACTTAAAAAGCACCAAGTCATCTATGAAAGCACATGCTTCTTTTATTGGGGCCCCTCCTTGTGACCAATTTGGACCCTCACTCACCATCTGACTCACCTGGTCTTGCCCCAGTCCATCCAGTAGAGCCCACACGCCTCGTCTGTGTGAGCTTATACCGTCTGGCAACCACAGGGAGCACTCCCTGCTCCCACACCAACCAGCTCAAGCTATATTTCCAGGGCCGTTATTCTGGGCTGAGCAAATAGATCTGTTTGTATTCTAGGGGGACAAGGTAGGTACATACCAATGGCTGCCATCCTGCTGTCCCTTGCCTGGCAACTTCCTGGAAGGCCCAGAGGTAACTTTTAGAATGAGAAGGTTTCTCTTCTATGCTTCCAAATTGACGGAGGCCCAGACAGGAGAGTTCTAGGGCTATGTAAGGGGTCATCTTATGTCAAGTCCCCTAGATGTAAGCCTGAAAGAAGGATTTGGAAACTCATGATTTATGCAAGGAGGGCTTCATTAGACATCTCATCGATTCCCATAGGTCAGGCCTCTTGGATGCCATTCTAACTTGGCTGCTCACTTTACAGCATAATTAATGAATACGATATTTAAGCCCACTTTGCTTCTGATGATTAAGAGTTTCCCTCTGGCCTCTGGTAATCTAAAATCCTATTATCCCCACTGTCACCAGACATCTCAGTTCTGTACCATCACGTCCTACTCTCAGTTCTGGCCTCAGGTGACAGCCCCCACTGAGCTTCTCAAGGACCATGTCATGCCGATACTCTTCTCCAAACTTTGTCAGTTATCCCCTTAGTAAATGGAGTGCGCTCGGGAGCCTCACAAGATACAGCGAGCTGGTGGGTTTTCCATTCTTGTACAGTAGACCCATTCTAGCATGCCACTTATCTGAGTCTTCTGATGCCTTCCTCCTTTATCTGCCATGGAAGTTCTGCCATCTCTAGGTCATTGAACCTGGGACCAATTTATTCAAGCTTCTAAGGCTTGTTCCAGAAACATACCAGGCCCAGCTTCCAGCGTCCTGGTAGAATGCCAATCCTTTGACATGGGAGAGTGCCTCCTATCAACAAGCTCTCCTTATTCAATTTAATACCTTGATTCTGCAGCCACAGGCTCCAACTCTGCACTTGCAGTTAATATAAGACAGTCAAATCATGTGGCCTCTTTAGCATGTAACTCCTACTCCACCTTATCAGAGCAGCTCTTTCTGCCCTCCCTTCTTCATTACTGGTCTGCGAACCAGGGGAGGAAGAGCAGGAAGCAGATTCTGAAGACCAAAATTATCTTATAAAGCACCTGCCTCATTTGCGATTTCTGTAAAAGGTATGGGGATAGATGGGTGGATTGGGCTCTATCTTCCAACAAGAGCAAGTGAGACACTTCTTCAGGTGCAAAGGGATCGGGACCATGTGCAAATTCAAGTTGCTCAAGTAAGTCTACCCAGTTACAGTCATCCCCATTCCTGGAACACACTTGACTGGCTCTGATTTGGCAGAGGAGACTTACAGAGGCTGGGAATCAGCTATCTCCAAAATTCTGCCAGCCTCCCAGGTCTGTTACCTGGGTATGCCCTCCAGTTGCAGCTGGTAAAATTCTCTTTAAAAGCTGCCAAGGAGGCCCTTTGACCCTCATGCTTTAGTTGAATTTGGTTATCAATTATCCTGAGCTTGTCCTTTCTTCTATTCAAAATATCCATGGTGGACAGCACGGTATCATTATAATTAGTATCTTTCTCTACCCTTGAAATACGTGAGAAAGCGCCTCGGCTGGTATATCCCCTCTGTTGTACCCTGTGCTGGTTCACCGCCTAGCGTATACACTGTGACTTCATGCTAGCGGTTGTTGCTAACTCCGTCTGCCATCAACGATGGTGTCCCCATTACCAACTGGTGGGAGGGGATCCCCTCCAAAACTCCTTTCTAGCAGGCTGCTTCCTAGGACCACTCCCGGTACCAAATCTCATAGGCAAGCTCCGTGACAGCACAAACAAAGAAACTCAAGGGCTATATGAAGGGAGGGCCCTCCGGGTTTTCTTGTCTCCAGGATCCCATGCTTCTGTATTACTGCTTCTCTGTGCACATCTACTACTTTGCCCCCTCCGCCACAATTATCTCTCTCTCACCCTCAAGGCAAACTTCCTGTATTCCAGCATGTACATAGCCAAGAATGACAGCCAAAAAATCAGTTTAAATCTCTCTTCAAATAATCAGCAGTCTTTTAAGTATCATTAGTATAGAATTTGGAATTTGAAATTAAGAAAAAAACGTTATTTATCTAGTCATGGTAAGAGCCCATGGGTTTGGCCATGGTGATTGAGAGGGTAATGTAACATAGAAAAGACATGCTTCTTTGGGCATATTCCCGTGATTGGAAGGAACTCACTCAGAGAAGAGAATACAAGGTTAAGCAGGCACTCCAAACTTTTTTATTAGAGCTTCCTTCTCTAGAAATAGTCCAGCCAACTTTGCTGAGATGAGTGTTACCCGAACTTGCGTAATTAAGTATCCCAATATTTTCTGGCAAAATATTTCTTTGATTTCACTAAGACATATGAGAAATACCATAACCTTGTTTCAAGGCCAGTAGAATGGAAGCTCCATGACAGTAATAACTTTATCTATTTTGTTCAGTAATGAATTGCCAGCACTTTTTAAATTACCTATGTCATAGTAAGCTCTCAGCAAATTTCATAAGAGAATGAGTTAAGAAATGCCTGGTCTTACAAAGATCTATTTTAAAGTCCCATGCCCATGAATTAGATTCTAGCTGTTTTGTGTATAAAATGGGGATAATAACAACATCAATTGTACAGGGTTATTTTGAAGGTCAAGTGAATACTGTCACTGTCATTAACCTTGGTTCCAGGAACAAAGCAAGTGTTCAGGAAATGAGAGCAATTATTAAGAAAGTCATGCCAGGACACCAAAGCTACTTCAAGGAAAACGAGCCAGAGAATGCAAAGTAACACTTTCCCAAGAGAAAGATGCATTCTCCTTTTTGGGCAAATTGAGATAAAAATACAGAGAAGCAATTAGAGCAGAACCAAAGGCAGTCATCCCTGCGAAGGCAGACCCCTTCAACTGGTCAGAAAAAATAAATAAGAACCACTGCCACAGCAGCAGCAATGAAGCTGTTAGCACGGTATCTCCAGCAGGACTGCCTCTTGACAACCGTGGCCTTTGCCCTACCATCTCCGCAAAAACTATTACACTTTCCTGTAGGAGTGATTTGAGCAAAGTGAAATGTACTATAGGTGCCGCATCTATATCATGTAGACAGAGACCTTCCGGATACACGAAAGAGTCTAATTTTGAGCTAATTGCCTCTGGAATGGAAGCTGTGTCTAACTCTTTCCACCTGCTTTTTTTTTTTTTTTTTTTTTTTGGTTTTGTTTTCTCCCCGCCCCTTGCAAACAGCACAGATGGGAAAGAGAGAAGCAGACGATTCAAACTGGTACATTACGTGGGCACAAACAAGTTGGGGAAAAACATCTTTGCATAGTGAGAAAAATTCCACTCCTTTCTTGGACAATTTCTAAAGTATTGGAAACCATGGCAACTAATATAAATGTAGCCAGTGCATTGTACATTCTCAGTCTGAAACAATAAAAAACAATTGTTAAAACAATCTGTTAAAAAATTAAAAATAAACACAACTTAGACAACTGACTCCAACAAGTTTCTTATTCCCTCAGACGGAAACTTATAAAAATCGGACATTTTGAAGGGGTGAAGGCTATTTAGATTCAGTTCATCATATAGACAGATAGATAGAGATAGATATACACACACATATATTTCTACATAGATGTATATGTGTTAATACACATACATATGCATTATATAGTATATTGCATATTATACAGTATAGAGTAATGTGTGTATATTATGTGGTATATAGTAATATATATATTATACATTTTATTGTATTGTTTTATTATATGTTATATTTTATTATATATACTTTATATGTTACATATGCATGTGTATAAATTTTATATATATATATATATATATATATATATATATCTTCTAGGGTTAAGTATGTTCATAGAACATAGTATTGAACAATAATTATAATTCAATATATATGTGTGTTAGTGAGTATATATAATATGCAATTCTTATCATTTAACAATACTATGTATTAGGAAAAGTCTTATCATTGAGAATATAGTAATGGACCAATATGGTCCCTGCTCTTTTGGGACATAGAGGCTACTGGGGAAACAAAGACATTAGTCACATAACCAACTAAATGAATACTTAATTAAAAACAGTGCTAAACTCATTGAAAGGAAAACACACAGTCATGAGTAAGTGTGACAAAGGATCTAATTTAGATGGGCAAACACGAAAGTTGTATAGAAAAATAAGGTACAAGATTTCAGAAGCATGAAACACCTTATGTGTATGGTTCTGCAAAACAGGTGTAAAACATCACATGATGCAGAAAACAATTCCATTAGTCCAAGAGTTAGAAGAGAGACTGATCCCTGGCTGGCTCTCATTAGAGACAGCAAGCAGAGGGATCAATTATTTCTATTAGAAGAGGGAGAAAAGTTGAACCAGGTCTTTCTTACACCATGGAAAACTCTATTTAAAAGCTTGGCAAAGTTCAGCAGAATCATGGCAATGGAACAAGCCGCTGATGGAATCAACTTCTCAGGGGAAGCCAGAGGTGGTGAAAGGAGGAAAAGTTATTTGGAAAAAAATTTTTTTTCTTAAAAAAATGAATTTTTTCTCAGTATCATGAAAGCCATTTCATGAAACACTGCTCCCAAATGCCATGCAAACCCATGAGCCAATTAATTAAAGTTCTCTTCCAACTTCCTTTTTTCCACATGTTGGTATTAGATCTCAAAGCCCACAATAAATGTTAATCGAAATTCCTCTTACAAGGAAGGCATTATTAATTGCATATTTGGACCACAAAAATCAAACAAATCATTTGTGTGGGTCATTCACTTTAGCTGTTGACTGGTCCAGAAACACGACTCATATACGGGGACTCTGACTTTCATGTATTAAAAAAGACCATGTTCCCTCCTCTATACTGGGAACTAAAAACCTAATTCTGGCTTAAGAAATAAAATAAAAACAGCAGCTAAACCATACACTTGAGAAATTATCTTTACATTATGTTGAGTTTTTCACATCCTGAAACAGTCTGTTTCCTACCTTTAATAAGTTTGAGTTTGCTGTGCTCAGCATAATTGGACACAGCTGCCTGCATTTTCTGCCAGTGTGTGAGGAAAAATGGAGTTATTATTAGAGCTTGGTACAGCAACCTGCCTGGCCAATGTAAATCTTAAGATTCAATTGTTTATTGGTTGTGAATTTTCCATTATAAGGGCACCTAGGAAGTTTCTTCACTAATAGGAGTCTGGAGAAATAGGCATCTGGAGAAATAGGCTGAAAGCTCCCAGTATCCAATCAGAAAATTAATTGCTTGACCCATCCATAATGTCAGAGTCAACAATAGAGACATCAGACCACATAAAATTGGGTTGTCCTCAAAATCAGTAACTGCAGCCAGCAATTTCCAGGACTTGTAAGTGAGACTCTTGATGCTTTAAGTTAGAGGCTTTTGTAAAAGCATTACTTCCCTGGAAGAGCAGATTTGAAATCAGTCTTGGTTTAGGTTTTGCCAGAAGCACACTCTGAGATAAGGAATTGGATACAAGCGGTTTACTGGAGAGATGCAGACAGCATCAGCAGGAAAGAGGAAAATGTCAAAGAAAAAGGAAGGCAGCTAATCAATGTGCATTACTTAGCCAGCTTCCGTAATGAGCGAATGAATATAGCTTAACCTCATGAGGAAACTCAGATTTTGTTAAGGACGGCTCAAATTATCCTATCCAAAAAGCAAGACAGCTGGGGTATTTATACACCAACTCCTGAAGCTGTTCCCAGAGGTGGTAATTCCTTGGTATTTCTGACCTGTTAGGAGTTCAGAGCAGTGCCACCTTCAGCGACTTGGAGAAAGCCCTTGGGCACGAGACAGGAAGATAATGGCAGAAGACGTCTGCTAGAATGCGCCTAAAGGTTAGGAGAGGGCTGGGGGCACTCACAGAGAATGCCTCAAAAGTCTTAGGAAACTTGAGGGGTAAAAGGGCAACCCCACTAGATTAGTATGAGCTTCCAGGAGTAATTAGTTGATGGGGATCCTAAAGCAGTCAGAGAATGTTTCTGTAACCCATTAAAGGTGTCTGCCATGCGCACGGTAAAACAGAACAGCAGCATCTAAGCCACGTCCATATCATCCTTGGTCCACATTAGGCATCAGCAAACTTTTTCTGTAAGGAGCCAGAGTAATATTTTAGATAAATATTTTAGGCATTTCAGGTCATAGTATCGTCTCTGTCACATACTCTTTCTTCTCTATTTGGTGTTTGATCTTTACATTTTAAAAATGATTGTTAAAACATTTTTAGCATGTAGGCTATAAAAAACAGGCTGCTGGCTGGTCATAGTTTGCCAACAGATCAATAATTCTGACCTGCCTGTATAAGGATCCCTTCTATGTTTCTCACAAATTACATTTTAAATATAAATGGGAAGGTCTTAGAAACAAAATATAGCCACTCCTCAACCTTGTCCCTGAGGTTCTTGACATGCAGACTGCAATCCACTTACCTAAGTGAAATGCCTTAATTTATAGAAGAGGAAGCTGAGGCCTAGAGAGCAAAAAAAAACTTGCCAAACATCAAATGCCTCATGGATCATCAACCAAATAGTGCTTAGCGGGTGATAAGGCACTTACTGATTTAAAGCACATAGGAGTGTAATAGAAAATCCAAATTCCATAACATAAGAAGTACACATTTGAGACATCTGGAGCTTAGAGGAAAGGCAAAATACAAGATAAGAAAATAAGCAAAGACTTCATGAATAAACACACGCTAAAGGGAAAAAATCACCTGTGTTTTATAGTAATTCAACAAATATGAAATTGAGCCCCTAAATTGTGTCAGGTACCCTGTGGATAAGGGCACAGCCTTCCATAGTACAGGCACTACAAAGATAGAAGTAAAAGAAAAGGAAATAAATGTAGTGTGTTTCTGGTTTAGGTGGAGATTCAGAATACTTTGCATGTAGACTTCAATTAATCATTTTTCAATGAATGAATAAATGAATGGTTCAGATAGCAATTTTGGCTTGGAACACATCACAACTGCTGTTACTCATACGCATTAGCAATAAGGTCCTTTCATGTCTTTTGTGTTCAGAATCCACAAATGCATTCTTAGAGATGCCTAGAACCTGGATGAGCAAACTGATACCCTCAGTCTATAGGAGGATATACAAATAACAAAACCAAGAAAATGTATCCTGCTTTAAGAGGAGAGCCCTAGCTAACAGTAGCCATTCTTTAATTTCTTGAGGTCTGGCTTGTCCTGGACAAAGCTAGGGGTGGTGAACAGACTTGCATGGTTAAGGAAGCTAGCCAAAGCAGCCGTTACGTGGAGAATAAAACCTAAGTACAGTGGCAGTAATTCATACCCAGTTGCAAAATAATCAGTGAAGGAGCAACTTGATTGCCAAGACTCCTTGGGCAAGAAGCCAAAAACAAACACACAATGCACTGAGCTCAGCAGAGTATCAACAAGAGATTCCATATTCCTGTGGCTTTCTTGGAAGCAAAGAGCTTTTCAACAGGCCAATCCCTTTAAACTCTTTTGTCGGCTTAATGCACGGCACCCTCTGGTGTGGTGTGTGTAACACAAGACGTATTTGATTGGTTCAACCCAACAGCCCTAGAATAATATCACCAGAAAGCGAGTGGCTTCAGGATATGGGCATGTTTATTTAACCATGATTAAATCCCATTATTTTGGTTATTGTAGTGGCATAAAACAACAACCATTTGTTATGCTCACAGATCCTATGAATTGGGAATACAGAAAGGGCACAATATCTGGGGACTTAGCTGGCAACACTAGAATGGCAGGGAGTGATGCACAAACCTAGGAAGGAAACTTCTAGAGCCTTCTCCATTTATACCTCTGACAGCAGCACTGAGTCAACCTAGAAGGCTACTATCAGCTGGGACTATTAATCGGAGGTGCCTACACAGAGCTTCTCTGCAAGCCTCGGGTTTTGTCAGTCCGGCATCCTCTGGTTAGAGGACTTTCATTGCAGTTCAGGACTTTATTAATAGATGTTCCATGTAACAAGGTGGAAGGGGCATGGCCATCTATGGCCCAGTCTTGGCAGCCACATAATGTCACTTTCAAACTCCCCAGATTTAACAGGAAAGATTATAATTTCACACTCTTCCATGGAAGACTTGTTGGTAATTTGTCATTACGCCTTCATACCACCACACCATTATTACCTGATCTGTGTAAAATGGAAGCAAATACTGCAAGACAGGAAAACACAGCAGCTAAATCTGTGCCAGGTTTAAATACCAGATCTAGGGGTACCTGAGTGGCTCAGTCTGTTAAGTGTCTGATTCTTTATTTCAACTCAGGTCATGATCTCATGGGGTCTGGGCCGAGCGTCAGGTTCTTGCTGAAAGCACAGAGCCTGCTTGGGATTCTCCCTCTCTCTCTCTCTCTCTCTCTGCCTCTCCCTTGCTAGTGCTCGCTGGCTCTCTCTCTCTCTCTCAAAATAAATAAACATTAAAAAACGTTAAATGCTAGCTCTACCACTTCCTGGCTGTGGGTGCATTACATCACTTTTGGCTGACCCAGTTTCCTCCACTATACAATGGAGATAATAATTACCGCATCGAATTCATAAGGTTATTGCAAGGACCAAATGAGTTAATGAAGTCATTAGCATCTGCAACAAAGCACTATCAGCATTAGCATCTGAAACAAGTCAACACTCAGTAAATATTACTATTGAGATGGATTTATTGATTTATCAAATACCAACATAGTTAGCAACTCTGCTCACTGTGGCTGTGATGGTCTCTAGGAATACAAAGATAAATAGAAGACCACTGATATTGATGGGGTTACACTCAAGGAGGGGACTCCAAATTAAAAATAAATAAATAATAAATAAATAACATTTGTTATTTATTTATAATTATTTATATTTATTAATATATTATATAATTATTATATAATATTATTTATTTATAATTATAATTATAATGTATTTATTATTATTAACATTTATTATTAGTAGCAGTAGTATTTTGATAGAGAGAGGTAAGAGGAGGATGGAGAGAGGGAGAGAGAGAATCCCACGCAGACTCCAGGATGCTAACATAGAGCCTGATATGGGACTCAAATCCACAAATCAGGAGATCATGACCTGAGCTGAACACATGACCAAAGTCAGGCACTTAACCAACTGAGCCACCCAGGCAACCCAACAGGTATGTGTGAGGTACACATCCAAGATAATATTGTCTAAGGGAGAAACACTGATTTTGGAATCAGAGGCCAGAATCCGAAACCGGAATCTGACAGTCTCTGTGTCACCTTCTCTATCCACTCAGCTTCTCCAACTCTTACTTTTCCGTGTCTATTTTTTTAAGTTTATTTATTAATTTTGAGAGAGAGAGTGTGCATGCGAGCAGGGGAGAGGCAGAGAGAGAGAAAAACCCAAGCAGACTCAACGCTGTCAGCACAGAGCCCAATGTAGGGCTCAAACTCACAGTGAGATCATGACCTGAACCAAAGCTAAGAGTCCGATGCTTAACTGAGTCAACCAGGTGCCCCACCTTGCCTATTAAGTGAGAATAGTTCAACATTTTCTACATATCTCATCAAGTTATTGTAAAGATGAGTGGAATAGAATTGTAGAAGTATGTCATAAACTCAAACATTTTGTGCACAAGTGAGGCACCATCACTCACCAGACAATTAATCCTGCACCCTACATGTTACAATTTAATCACCAAGCAGTGAGTCTGACAGAGGAGCTCCCCAGACCCATCCCCAAACCAATTTCTCAAAAGAGGAACGAAATTGTTACATTTTAAATCCCATAATTCACTGTCTATTGATTTTAAAAGTATGTTTTCGGTAAATATTTAAACTACTGTCATGTACCAGAGATTTATTTATTTTTTTAATGTTTATTTATTTTTTTTAAATATGAAATTTACTGTCAAATTGGTTTCCATACAACACCCAGTGCTCATCACAACAGGGGTCCTCCTCAATACCCATCACCCACCCTCCCCTCCCTCCCACTCCCCATCAACCCTCAGTTTGTTCTCAGTTTTTAAGAGTCTCTTATGCTTTGGCTCTCTCCCACTCTAACCTCTTTTTTTTTTTCCTTCCCCTCTCCCATGGTCTTCTATTAACTTTCTCAGGATCCACATAAGAGTGAAAACATATGGTATCTGTCTTTCTCTCTGTGACTTATTTCACTTAGCATAACTCTCTCCAGTTCCATCCACGTTGCTACAAAGGGCCATAGTTCATTCTTTCTCATTGCCATGTAGCACTCCATTGTGTATATAAACCACAATTTCTTTATCCATTCTTCAGTTGATGGACATTTAGGCTCTTTCCATAATTTGGCTATTGTTGAGAGTGCTGCTATAAACATTGGGATACAAGTGCCCTATGCATCAGCGCTCCTGTATCCCTTGGGTAAATTCCTAGCAGTACTATTGCTGGGTCATGGGGTAGATCTATTTTTAATTTTTTGAGGAACCTCCACACTGTTTTCCAGAGTGGCTGCCCCAGTTTGCATTCCCACCAATAGTGCAAGAGGTTCCTGTTTCTCCACATCCTCACCAGCATCTATAGTCTCCTGATTTGTTCATTTTAGTCACTCAGACTGGCATGAGGTGGTATCTGAGTGTGGTTTCGATTTCTATTTCCCTGATGAGGAGCGATGTCGAGCATCTTTTCTTGTGCCTGTTGGCCATCTGGATATCTTCTTTAGAGAAGTGTTTATTCATGTTTTCTGCCCATTTCTTCACTGGATTTTTTGTTTTTCAGGTGTGGAGTTTGGTGAGCTCTTTATAGATTTTGGATACTAGCCCTTTGTCCAAGATGTCATTTGCAAATATCTTTTCCCATTCCGTTGGTTGCCTTTTAGTTTTGTTGATTGTACCCTTGGCAGTGCAGAAGCTTTTTGTCTTCATGGGGTCCCAATAGTTCATTTTTACTTTTAATTCCCTTGCCTTAGGGGATGTGTCAAGTAAGAAATTGTTGTGGCTGAGGTCAGAGAGGTCTTTTCCTGCTTTCTCCTCGAGGGTTTTGATGGTTTCCTGTCTCACATTCAGGTCCTTTATCCATTCTGAGTTTATTTTTGTGAATGGTGTAAGAAAGTGGTCTACTTTCATCCTTCTGCATGTTGCTGTCCAGTTCTCCCAGCACCGTCTGTTAAAGAGACTGTCTTTTTTCCATTGGATATTCTTTCCTGCTTTGTCAAAGATTAGTTGGCCATACATTTGTGGGTCTAGTTCTGGGGTTTCTATTCTATTCCATTGGTCCATGTGTCTGTTTTTGTGCCAATATCATGCTGTCTTGATGATTACAGCTTTGTAGTAGAGGCTAAAGTCTAGGATTGTGATGCCTCCTGCTTTGGTCTTCTTCAAAATTACTTTGGCTATTCGGGGTCTTTTGTGGTTCCATACAAATTTTAGAATTGCTTGTTCTAGTTTCGAGAAGAATCCTGGTGCAATTTTGATTGGGATTGCATTGAATGTGTAGATTGATTTGGTAGTGTTGACATTTTAACAATATTTATTCTTCCAATCCATGAGCATGGAATGTTTTTCCATTTCTTTATGTCTTCTTCACTTTCCATCATAAGCTTTCTATAGTTTCCAGCATACAGATCTTGTACATCTTTGGTTAGGTTTATTCCTAAGTATTTTATGCTTCTTGGTGAAATTTTGAATGGGATCAGTTCCTTTATTTGTCTTTCTGTTGCTTCATTATTAGTGTATAAGAATGCAACTGATTTCTGTACATTGATTTTGTATCCTGCGACTTTGCTGAATTCATGTATCAGTTCTAGCAGACTTTTGGTGGAGTCTATCGGGTTTTCCATGTATAATATCATGTCATCTGCAAAAAGTGAAAGCTTTACATCATCATTGCCAATTTTGATGCCCTTGATTTTCTTTTGTTGCCTGATTGCTGATGCTAGCACTTCCAACACTATGTTCAACAACAGTGGTGAGAGTGGACATCCCTGTCGTGTTCCTGATCTCACGGGGAAAGCTCTCAGTTTTTCCCCATTGAGGATGATATTAGCTGTGGGCTTTTCATAAATGGCTTTTATGATGTTTAAGTATGTTCCTTCTAACCCGACTTTCTCGAGGGTTTTTATTAAGAAGGTTGCTGAATTTTGTCAAATGCTTTTTCTGCATCAATAGACAGGATCATATGGTTCTTATCTTTTCTTTTATTAATGTGATGTGTCACATTGATTGATTTGCAAATGTTGAACCAGCCCTGCATCCCAGGAATGAATCCCACTTGATCATGGTGAATAATTCTTTTTATATGCTGTTGAATTTGATTTGTTAATATCTTATTGAGAATTTTTGCATCTATATTTATCAGGGATATTGGCCTGTAGTTCTCTTTTTTTACTGGGTCTCTGTCTGGTTTAGGAATCAAAGTAATACTAGCTTCATAGAATGAGTCTGGAAGTTTTCCTTCCCTTTCTATTTTTTGGAACAGCTTGAGAAGGATAGGTATTATCTCTGCGTTAAATGTCTGGTAGAATTCCCCTGGGAAGCCATCTGGTCCTGGACTCTTATTTGTTGGGAGATTTTTGATGACTGATTCAATTTTTTCGCTGGTTATGGGTCTGTTCAAGTTTTCTATTTCTTCCTGTTTGAGTTTTGGGAGTGTGTGGGTGTTTAGGAATTTGTCCATTTCTTCCAAGTTGTCCAGTTTGTTGGCATATAAGTTTTCATAGTATTCCCTGAGAATTCCTTGTATTTCTGAGGGATTGGTTGTAATAATTCCATTTTCATTCATGACTTTATCTATTTGGGTTATCTCCCTTTTCCTTTTGAGAAAGAAAGCCTGGCTAGAGGTTTGGCAATTTTGTTTATTTTTTCAAAAAACCAACTCTTGGTTTCATTGATCTGCTCTCCGGATTTTTTAGATTCTATATTGTTTATTTTTGCTCTGATCTTTATTATTTCTCTTCTTCTGCTGGATTTAGGCTGTCTTTGCTGTTCTGCTTCTATTTCCTTTAGGTGTGCTGTTAGATTTTGTATTTGGGATTTTTCTTGTTTCTTGAGATAGGCCTGGATTGCAATGTATTTTCTTCTCAGGACTGCCTTCGCTGCATCCCAAAGCATTTGGATTGTTGTATTTTCATGTCCATTTGTTTCCATATATTTTTTAATTTCTTCTCTAATTGCCTGGTTGACCCATTCATTCTTAGTAGGGTGTTCTTTAACCTCCATGCTTTTGGAGGTTTTCCAGACTTTTTCCTGTGGTTATTTCAAGCTTCATAGCATTGTGGTCTGAAAGTATGTTTGGTATGATCTCAATGCTTTTATACTTATGAAGGGCTGTTTTGTGACCCAGTATGTGATCTATCTTGGAGAATGTTCCATGTGCACTCGAGAAGAAAGTATATTCTGTTGTTTAGGGATGCAGAGTTCTAAATATATCTGTCAAGCCCATCTGATCCAATGTATCATTCAGGGCCCTTGTTTCTTTATTGACCGTGTGTCTAGATGATCTATCCATTTCTGTAAGTGGAGTGTTAAAGTCCCCTGCAATTACCACATTCTTATCAATAAGGTTGCTTATGTTTGTGAGTAATTGTTTTATATATTTGGGGGCTCCTGTATTCGGCGCATAGACATTTATAATTGTTAGCTCTTCCTGATGGATAGACTCTGTGATTATTATATAATGCCCTTCTTCATCACTTGTTACAGCCTTTAATTTAAAGTCTAGTTTGTCTGATATATGTATGGCTACTCCAGCTTTCTTTGGACTTCCAGTAGCATGATAGATAGTTCTCCATCCCCTCACTTTCAATCTGAAGGTGTCCTCAGGTCTAAAATAAGTCTCTTGTAGACAGCAAATAGGTGGGCCTTGTTTTTTTATTCATTCTGATACCCTATCTCTTTTGGTTGGCGCATTTAGTCCATTTACGTTCAGTGTTATTATAGAAAGATATGGGTTTATAGTCATTGTGATGTCTGTAGGTTTCATGCTTGTAGTGATGTTTCTGTCATGTACCAGAGATTTAATCAAAATTACCAATTTGGATAATTTGCTAGCTAGAAGGGGATGTTGCAAAGAACTACAGAACTCTTTTGAAAGATGGAAAGTGTCATTTTTCAATTTCAATCAGTCATAAGGAATAGGTAAATCTCAGAACATGGTTACCTGGCAATGATGAAAAACAAAAACATTAAGGTCACCTCTGTGTACTGCTTACACACTTTCAACATTACTCTTCTGGAGGGGAAAGGAATGGAACTTGAAAGAAATTTACAAATATCATGCTATCAAGTATTTTTGCATTGTGAAACTTTCACAGGATATGTGAATATTAAGAGAATCTTCAGAATGTTTCCCTAAAGTAGAAATTGGTGTTGGGGCATCTGGGTGGCTCAGTCAGTTAAGCGTCTGACTCTTGATTTCAGCTCAGGTCATGATCTCACAGCTCATGGGATTGAGCCCCATGTCAGGCTCTGTGTTGACAGCTGGGGGAGGTCACACTGGATTGTATTCGTGTTCTGGGGTCTTAAAGTGATTAAGAAACATCTGGAATAAACAGTCTCTATGCTATCATGGTAGAGCTTAACGAAGGATATTAGTTTATGAAAACTATACTATGTGTATAGCTTTTTTGTGTATATAGTACATTATATAAGATACAATGTAATGTAATATATCACATTATAAAGTATTGCATAGCATATATTACACACAAGTGCTGGTACCTTGTTCCCCCATTTAGATAAATATTTCATATGGATTTTTTAATAGGGAAAACTTCTGACCAGAAATTGAAATAAGAGAGGTGCCAGAAAAAAAAAATCAAGGAATTTCTAGGTAATCTAGGTGATTTTGGTAGGTGATCTTCAGAAAGTGACAGAATACAGGTAGAAAGGGTAACTGTTGATGACTTCTCTCATGAGATATGGTTTCCTGGAGAAGAACTGAAGGACGTCTCCACTCAATCCCAGATAAATGCCCTAAATGAGAGAACAGGAAACATGGTATTGCAGGACGCAGACTTTGAAGGGATGGTAATGAGGCAGGAGTTCCAGAAAATATGACTTCAACAGAAAAATTAAAAAATCACCTGACTTGCTTCCAACTGAGGAAATACTCTAAATTTGAAGTGCAGTTCAGAAAAAGAATATCACCTTATAAAAAGAAATCACAGGAAACCCCTCTAACATAGCAAAAATCAAAGAAGCATTTTAAAGAATTCTGTATTATTCCTAAAAGATTTCAGAGACTGTTTTATCTGTGAAACATCTTCTATAATCAGTAAAGACTTTTATAAACATTTTTAAGTGAACATGATCTTTTTAAAAAGTTTATTTATTTATTTTAAGAAAGAGAGAGCTCAAGTGGGGGAGGAACAGAGAGAAAGAGAGAGAGAGAGAAAAGAGAGAGAGAGAATGCCAAGCATGTTCTTCACTGTCAGCACAGAGCCTGATGTGGGGCTTGAACTCACCAACCATGAGATCATGACCTAAACCAAAATCAAGAGTCAGAAACCTAACCAACCAAGCCACCCAGGGCCCCTACATTGTTTTAATATTAGAATAAACCACAGGTTAGATACCTCCCATAAATTCACAACATACATGAAAAATTCAAAAAATTTATAATGATCCCAAAAAATATTAATATGATGAAAGACATGAAAAATAGATTTATATGAAGAATCAAAAAGAGATGGAGAATAGAAAAATAAGACAAAGATGATAATTAAGAAACAAAAGGGAAAGAGCAAGCAGCAAAAGAAAATAATAGAAGAAAACTTTGCTAACTTGAGGAAGGATACAAAGTGACAAATGAACTGTTTTTTTTAAGTACAACCAAGTACTATAAGTATCAAGTACCATAAGTATTGTACAAACTGGAGACCAAAAAAACTTTTGCAATTATTTCAAGAATAAAAAGATCTCACCTATAGATGACAAGAAAAGAGATTCTACTTGTATAACACCCAAAATACTCTTCTTAAAAAACAAACTACTTGAAGCTATATAATAGCACTGCAGATATAAAGCAAAATAGTCATCTTGAGAAGGGAATGATTATAAAATGAGGCTGAAGTGTGTGCAATATAACTAAATTAAACAAGGTAACATTGAAATAATTTCAGGCAATATGGCTTTAGAATGTAAACTGTATGATTCTAAAATTCTTATGTTACACATTCATTCATTCATTCATTCATTCATTCTTTTATTCATTTATTATTTATTTTGTCGGCTCCAAGCGCAAAGTGACCCTCAGATTAAGAGTCACATGTTCTACCAACTGAGCCAGCCGGGTACCTCATCATAGTCAATTATTTAAATTTTAGTATCAGTCTTAGTAAATAAATGTAACTTTAAAAATTTGTTTTTATTTCGAAGTAGCCATAATTAGAATTAAATATGACCTGGGGCGCCTGGGTGGCTCAGTCAGTGAAGCATCCAACTCCTGGTTTTGGCTCAGGTCATGATCTCATGGTTAGGGAGTTCAAGCCCCACACATGGGGCTCTGTGCTGACACCTCAGAGCCTGGCGCCTGCTTCAGATTCTGTGTCGGTATACCCCTCTCTCTTCCCCTCCCCGCTGGTGCACATGTGCGCGCTCTCGCTCTCTCTCTCTCTCTCTCTCTCTCTCTCTGTCTCTGAAAAATGAATAAAGTTTTTTTTTAAGTTTAAAAAATGACCTAACCTTTCCAGAAACTTGGGGTTTAGATACAGTGACATACATTTTTTTCCCAATTACTCTTACCAACAAATACCCAACTGGCAGGAGGTTCCACTGTCCCCTTTTGAGACTCTCTTCTCCCCAGTAATCTACCAACTTGAGGGCTTTACTCACACCCAAGAGGGTTAGTTTACTACATACCTAATAGAGAATGCCCTGAAGTAAGGTGTGTTGACCACAGCTCTGAGTGGTTATTAGCAATCTGAAAAAGGTTCTCGCCCATCACTGGGAGGGATTGCTGTACCAACTGTAGATTCTTCCCAGAGCATTATCAAGGCAGGACCTGGCAAGGTACTCCTGGTTTGGGTTCCTAAGGTTACAGCTCTGAGCACTCTGCTGCCTGGGTCTGTATAACCACCTTCCAGGAAGCAGTCCTCATCCTTCTTCGGAATGCCAATACAGGATGCAGGCCACCTCCTGCTGGACTCAGAAACACATCCCTCTGGACAAGTGAGTTTTTCATCTGACTTCTTAAGGAAGATCCCCTCAGCAACTCCAGGGTGCTTTACAATTCTGAGGGAGCCTACCATTAGGGACTCAATGTTGATGTACTGCTAAGGGCGACTGTTCCAATTACTTGAGATGACTCTTTACCCCCTCCTTAAAAAAAAGTAACTAATTACCTTAATAAAAGAAAAGCAAAAACATCTGTGTTTGTGTATGAGAGACACATAATAAAGCTATGGAAGGAGAAAAACCATGAACAAAAAAGTAAATGTCATGAAAATGACTGTAAGGAGACTCAACTTTATCAGCCATCTGTATAATTTTAAATGAATTCTATCTCCTACTACAAGAAAAAGAATTACAGATGTGGGGGTTTGGTGACCAGGATTCAAATACAAGAACTTATAAAGACCTATCAGAGGGGAAAAAAATGGGTTGGCAAAATTATTCAAGTAAGATTTAAATCAAAGGAAAAAGGGAAAAAAAGTACTAATTTATATTGACAAGAGTTAAAAACAGTAAGGACATTAAAGATGTGAGTCATGAACCTTCAAGTAGAGAAAATCAAATTCAAATATAGTAATCAAAAACTGCCAGAATTATAGAAGGAAATTGTCAGAAGCACAAAAGTAGTAGGAAAATTTAATATACCATTCTCTGCTTTTGACAGAACAAACAGAAAAAATAATATATGTAAACAATACACAGACAATTCAAATATAATACATAATTATGTATGGAACAGGTTTTTTGGCTTTTTTTGTTTGTTTGTGGGTTTCTTTTTTTTGCCAAGAATCTACTTTATTTTCCAAAGATTATGGAACATATACCAAAATTGGTTATATTCTTTGGCAATAATAAGACCTGAATAAATTCTCAAAGGTAGAAATTATATACTTCTTTCTCTAATAACCATCCAATAAAGGCAGAATTAAAAAATAAAAGTATATTTTTGAGACCTAACAAAGAAATCGTTTTAAAAGGGGCAAAATCAAAACTGTAATTATAAGATATTTAGAAAATTAGGACAATAAGATTACTGTAATACAGAAAATCAATGAAGCTCAAAGAAATTCATACCTTTGAATTAAGCAACTTCTAACCTCAAGATTGAGAAAAGAAACATTTAAATATTAGAGGAAAAGAACATTAATTCAAATTTAACCAAGTACATTCAAACAAAAGCCAAGACATCATATAGGGGTCTAAGAGGTGTTTTTTGGGTGGGTGCAGTAATGTCTTAGGTCTGCTGAAATCAAGAAAAGAGCATGAAGCCAATAGAGAAAATTGTGATCACACATATTGAGTATGTATATATTTATCTATATATCTAGATGTGTATTATATAGGTAGGTACTTATTGTGTGTACTAAAATATATAGTTTTAAACGAATATGGAAAATTTAAATAAAAAGAACAAGTTCTATAAAAATAAAATTATGAAAATCTACCTGAAAAGAAAAAAATGGATCCCCTGAACCACAGACAAAGATGTTGAATAATTGCCTCTGACATTCATCACTGTTCTTAAATGGTTTTACAAGTGGCAACAATTGCTTATTTAAGACAGGGACAACCCCCACTCTCCATCACCTCGTACAACTAAACTTCAGCATTTCATTTTTTTTCTTTCCGTTCTTAGAATATCATTACACCAAATCTTACTGGTATATTGAAATACATCTAATATATTTAATAAATTGTCAGTAAGTTTAATCTACTAGTACATTAAAATAATGTAACAGTGGGTTATGAGGTCCGTCAGCCTGGTTTACAACCTGAGTTTACCATGAATGCTAACTTTGTGAACTTACGTGACTTAACCTCAGTGAGCCTCCATTTCTTCAACCCTAAAACATTAACAGTACTGACTACATAGCATCGTGGTGAGGATTTAAAAAGATAATACAAAGTATTTAGTAGTATTTACTGAGTGTGTATGAGTAGATAATATTATCTTTGGTTATTGTTACCTTTTTAAATAGATTTATTTTAATGAATGCAAGAGGTTTAACTTTAAATGTATACGAATATATTTTATTGCATGAATAGGTCAAAAGACTTAAAAATTTTATAATCTTGATACATTGTATAATAGCACTGATAAAATTTAACATGTTCTTCATAATACACTAAGTCCCCAAAATAAGAAATGCACAAGAAGATTTTTCTAAATTGCAAATTTATTTGGAATTTAAAAAACCACAGAAAAATGCTTTTTAATCACTGTTTGTTTCAAAACCAAGTCATTAAGCAAGCATTCCAATACCTCTCTTCTGAGAAGTTACCTAAAAGCAAAAGAGAATGTGCACATTCTACTTTCAGTTTAAAAGACAGCTAAAGCCTCTGTTCTCAAGATGTGCCAAAGGACTGCCAAAGCCTCACAGAGAAAGCAAGAAATCATGGAGTTAAGTCATGGCCTCAGATAGATAGTCAATGGCTCAAACTACTCTCCCGAAGGCGAGAGGAGGCACACATGGGTCCAACATCTCTGTCCTTGGTCTACATTGGTCCAAAAGGGCACATGGACAGGTTGGAGAGGTTTCCTCAGATGAAATACCCATCAACCATCCAGAGAAAACAGCACACATATAGAAACTCATCAAATGAGTAAACCTCATGTTTGCAAATGAGTTTATCTCTCTTAAAGAAAAGATTTTACATTCTGAACCACCTGCCCACCTCTTGGTCCAAATAGAACTATTCCCAGTTGAGAGTCATTGCTAGGGAAAGACAGACAGGAAGTTGACCAAATATTATCGGCCCAAAAAGCACCATACTTACAAGTTTCAGAGCCAAGTTCTACAAAATATTTGGGGGAAAGAGAGAGAGAGAGAGAGAGAGAGAGAGAGAGAGAGAAACAATAACAATGCTATTTACAGTTTTCTAGAACATAGGCAAGTAAGAAAACCTCCTATTTGTGAGATGAATATAACCTTGATAACGATTCAGAAACATTAGACAAAGTGATTCTATACACAAACATTACTTTAAAATGTCATTTAAAAATCCTTAAATATTAATTGACAGGACCCAGCAACACATTTAAATATTTATGTACCATGACCAAATGACTTGATTCGAGAAATTCAAGTGTAGTTAAACTTCAACACATTAAAATACATAACTTGTCTAAAAAGATGAATTATGCTTATCTGCATAGATGCTAAAAAATTTAAAATCCAAAATTATTTTTAATAGAAATTGTGTTTAATAATATAGGAACAAAATGCCTACTGCCTAACATCATAAATTACAACCATCGCAACACTAAAGTCAACATTTTACATAGTAAGTACTCGAAACATTCTCCCTTAAAATCAGGAATCCGAATAAAAGATTCCATAGCCATCATTATTATTTAACATTGTTTTGGAGGATTAAAACTGAAATTAGCGAACTAAAACTAGAGATACAAAAAATAATAGGAAGGAGTCAAAAATTGCCAATATTTGAAGAGGCTATTATTGCAAATGATGATATTGTAAGCAAATTAACTGGAACCAATTACAGACATGGAGAATTTAATAAGGAGGTACTACACAAAATTAATACAGGGAATCAACAGTCTTGTTATACAAACAATAAGATAGAATTTATAATGGAAGAATAAATCCCATTTAAAATGTCAACTCTCCTGTCCCTTCAAAGAAGGTTAATACCTAGGAATAAGCTAAGAAGTGTGTAGAATCTATATGAAGAAAATTTAAAGCATCTTAAAAGATGTAAAAGCGACTTTAATTTAAAGGGATGCCATGTTCTCATATAGGAAGACTCAACCTATAAAAAGTGGGTCCTTTCTAAAGTGATCTAAAAACTTAAGAAAAATCCTAAAACACAACTAAGAAAAACCCAGTAAAATTTTGGCGAGGAGAAACTAGAAAAAGTAATTCTAAAATTCAATCACAAAAATTAAGAGGCAAGAACATCCAGGAAAATTTCAAAAAGAAAAAAAAAAGTAATAATGGCGATCAGCTCTATAGTGTATAAAAACAGGTCTTAAATGTACTATAATTAAAACTCTGTAGTCTAGTAAGTGAATAGACACCAGAAGTTTGATGGCACTCTCATGTTCAATGTATTAGTTACTGAAGACTTGCTAACTAAAACTGGTTTCACTAGTAATTATTCAGATAAAGACTGAAAAGTTGCCAGGAGTTTGGAGAAATAGGAAATACCATACACTGTGCTAAGTTGATATAAACTAATCAGTAATTACTTAACACTTTATTTTTCAAGTAATTACTTAACACTTTAAACAAATTCATAGTTGAATTTCAGTACTTTTATTTAAAATAAAGTATTTAAGAACTGAAAGTATATACAAATATGCTAGAATTCTCATCCCAGCATTATATAAAATGGTAGCAGGTAGATATTATTAAAATATTATATGATAGGAAATAGGTAATAAATTTAATACTTCAATAAAATAGAATATTTTGTCATATTTATATAAGCTACTGAAATAAAAAGATAGAAATCCATTTCAAAATGTGCAAACAGCATGAACAAGCAATTTCTAAACACCATAAATGGATAATTAGAATTATGAAGATTTTCTCAAATTCACTATCATCTTATGAAAATAAAGATAACTCACATTAATATTTAGATTTAAACAAGTTTCAAAACTTTGATCACACCTAGATTTAATGCGAGAAAATCAGAACTTTAAGCATTGCTTATGGGAGGCTTATCTGGAAGAGTTGTCTACCCAAAGTATCTGGTATCATTTATAGATATTCAATTTCCATATGTCTTTTGATGGAGAAATCACACTCTGGGGGATACAACCCTGAGAAATTCTCTCATAAGGGAACATGTTCAAGGGTATTCCTCACAGCATGGTTTATAATGATACAGTGTCTATCAGTTGAGGAATGAAAAAAATCAAATGTAATGGATGATTATTATAAATACTATGAAGCACTTACAAGCAGTCTGAAAAATATTTCAATGGGGAAAACATACAGGTAACTTATTTTCTTTTATGGCACTCAAAAGAATACCCATATATCCAGGGCCATGTACCCAACATAGTAGAATGGGTGTGTTTGTAGGTTGAGGGAGGAGTAGGGTTAAAAATGATTGGTGGTCAGGAACAAGAGGAACAATTTTGACAATAAAAATGTGCCCTGAATTCTCTGTGCCAGAGACTTAAAAAAAAATCATGATGCAGAAAATAATTTAATGTTATGAGAACACATGTATAAAATTTAAATGACCAATAAATCAGAATACCAACCATTATATATGGTTTATCTCAGTAATGTTTAAATATATTGTAAATGAACAAAAGAGTAATAGGATAATAACAACAATGTTATCTCAAAGCTGCATGTTTGAATCTTTTCTTTCTACTCACATTTGACTTTTAATGAAAACTTTCAATTAATTTTATAATTAAAAAAAGCTGTAACTGTTTAACGAAAGAAAAAAATCTGAATAAGTACTAAGGGACTAGAAAAGAAAACCTAGCTTCAAATCCTTGTTCTCTCTGTGATTAATTATGTGACCGGAGACCTACATGTTTAAACCTCAGTCTTTGAAAATGCTTGCAATCATGCTTTCATTACATCTCAGGATTGCCTTAAGCAGTAATGAAGGTAGCACAGGTGGAATTATTTATAACCCATAAAATTAAGGGGGTATGGGTCCACAATTCTTTAAGTAAAATACCTAGGTTTTTATGTGCTTCAGAATTCGAAATTTCTTTTAGAGACTTAACAGTGCAAGAATAACATCTGTTACGTACCAACCCAAATAAGGCCAAGGAAATCATCTTGTAATCATATTTCTTCAGTGAAATATTAATCTTCTGATTAAGAAGAATACATAAATAAACAGCCTCAGGCCACTTCCAGTTGTTGACAAACTAGTGCAAGCCACATCAGTGTAGCCACCAAATACATAGTAAAAAAAAAGTTTCATTTCCAAAACTTCTTTTGACATTAGAATTACACATAAGGAATTGAGATTTGTAATGTTAGTATCTTGTCTGTGTGAAATTAGAACAAAACAACTCAGCAATTTCATTCACATTTATCTCGCTAGAAACTTAGGTGTTTCAAGAAAATGAAACAGCTTGTTCAGAATAAGAAGTTGGCAAAATGGATTGTGCAATCGTTGAAGGTAAAAAACAAAACAGATAAGGGAACAAAGACAGCTGAGAGGCATGAGAACCTCGGTAAGAAAGGCCTTATGGGCTTCGGGTTGAGACTAGGTTTATTTGGGGTGAAGAGAAATGAGAAAGTTGTGCCGCGGTGGAATTTTCAAAGTTCCAAGACTTGGGTGGGTATAAAAATCAAGGAAGTCGATTCTGGGCTAGCCCCTCTAACCACTTGTTCACAAGCCTTCCCAGCCAGGCTTAATTGTGTGTTTATCCTCCCAAAAGTGAACACTGGCTTCTCTGCTGAGCAATGTTGTCAACTGTCACAGCTGCCAAGCCAACAGATGGTGTGGGCCTATGTCACCAGCAGTTTCCAAATGTAAAAATATAGTCATTTAGATGTTTTCTATGTACACCCATTTCTTCATTAATCTTCTAAGTGCAGCTGCAAATGGGTAATTTCCATGTGACCATAGCAGCCTTCTGGTCACCTTCGTTCTCCTACTTTTTAACTACCTGCTGTGTGCTACAATGGGAAGTGTGCAAAGAACATAGGCCACAGTCTCTCTTGTATTTTTCTTTTATGCAGCGAATTCATTTTTATTCTCATTAGCTGTATTTAAAGCTCTTTGAGGGCCCATACTTATTATTTTTTTTTAATCCCAGGAAACACAGAGCAGCACTTAGCACACAAGAATGAATGAATATTTCTAGGGCAGTATGGGGGAAATAGGAAGAGGTTGTTTAAAGGGCACAAATTTTCAACATTAAAATGAATAAAGTCTGAGTATCAAATGTGTAATATGGTGAGTATAATTGATAACACTACTGCATAATCAAAATTTCCTGAGTGTAGAACTTTAACATTCTCAAATATATACATGTTTTTCACAAGATGGTGGGTGTTAATTAACTAGATGAGAGGATTCCTTTTACCATGTGTATGTGTACCAAGTCATCAGGATATCCACTTTAACCATAAATTTTGTCAATTATAAGTCACTAAAGCTGAAAAAAAGTTCATAAATATTTCTTACATTGATCTTAAGTCAAAACTTATTCATAGGAAGTGCCTACATCCCCTCCAAGAAGTCACACACAAAAAACAAAAGCTCAAAGAACGACTACTAGTTTTAAAGCTCAATATAAATAATGATTGAATTGTCCACTGCCTTGGTTTTGTATTCACTATTAAGAAGAACAATTCAGAATATTATATCTGTTGTCTCCCACCATGAGGCTACCAAGAATCTCTAATTAGAATCTATGTCACTAATGCTTCCTTTCCCCAATTCATCTTATAAGTTTTGACCAGAATAATCTCTCTCAAGCACATGTACAATTTTCTGCTGCCTAAAATGACAAAGAATTTCTCTTACTTATGTGAAAAGAGAAAAAAATTCAGAAATTTGGGGCCTGGCAGTTTTTTTCATCTGTTGCCATATTGCCCTTCCAATGTGGAGGGAGTGCTACCTCTCATCACTCGTCTGATTGATCCCTGGGCACCGCTCTAGGCAGGTGCTCACTCGCTCTAGGCAGGTGCCATTCCATACTGTGCACATTCCCTTTGAGTGTGCTATTCCTCCTGACTATGCCAGTTCCCACCATCTTTGAGGCCTACCCTATTCCACCAGCTCTGTGAATGAGCAATGACTCAGGGCCTGGCCAATCATGGAACCCAGGAAGGACCTTCCCAAGAAGGGACTCTTGCTGCAAGTGTTTCACAGAGATCCTATTTCTAAGGTACATGTAATCCTAGAATTATCAGTGGCCATATTTATCCCACAAACACCCACAAAGTAAGGATTTTTTTGCCTTCAGTGTTCCTTAACTGCCTCAGAATCAAGTCATTGTGAGGAAGCAGGGATCAAAGGATGATAAACCAACTTTGAAAGACAAAGACACTAAATTATTGAATCCTCAAGTTGTTCTTTGTGTATATTCCAAAAGCTCCCCAAAAATGTCTCCCTGCCAGAAAATACACACACACACACACACACACACACACACACACACACACACACACACACACCCCAAACATGTTCTGCCTAAAAAATCTTAGCCATCTATCTGGACTTTAAAGTGATCTCATCCCTTGGATCTATTTCTTGCTCTGTGAGCAATACTTCAGGTACAAGTTTCATATTCTGTCACATATACTGGTCTATGTAAATGTAACATCAATTTACTTGTCACAGAGGGTGCCTAACAAAGAGATCTATACAAAAATGAAAACTATATGCCCTGGCAAAATGTTCATGTCCCTTTTCAATCGGCTCTCTTTTCTCTCACTTCTGGCACTCCAAACTCTCATTGTGGAGCCAAACCAAGCCCCTGGTCTTCCTCTTGCTCTACATATAGACCTAAGTCCCTGAGATTTCCCTATCATCAAATTCAAACCTCAGACTTTTTCTGCAACAACCCAAAGTGGATTGCGTGTAGGTCAAATGTCCCCTTTCCTCTGAACCATCATAAATCTACATGACATGGACACATCTGGCTAATTCACCAAGAAAATCAGCCATTTTTTTCTTTTGTTGGCTTAATGCAGATTATAAACAAATAGCTGACTGACTCTTCACTTTCCATTCAGCTATTTAGTCCTCAGTAGTTAGATCCAGATTTTTATCATTTATTGCCATGCAATGATTTTGAAAAATTCCTGCTATATAATTCTAGCCTGCCATGTTCCTCTCGAGTGTTCCAAGAGAATAGTTGATCGGGAGCTGGGATTGGGACAGAGGTGCTTTGGCAGAAGAGGAATGAATGCAGGTGGTTGGCAGAAATGTATACTACCAAGCTGGCAGGGTTTGAATGGACAGGTGGGCAGGTCTGGCTACTATTACCAGAAATTGTTGGCCCTTGGCCAAAAAAACAAAAGAAGACACCATTCCAAGAGGTAAGCTAATGATGTAGATTCTTGGGTAGGAGCCAGACATGGAATGGACTCTGCCAAAATCAGTAGGCTGAAAAAGAGAAGGACCTGGTGGACTGAAGGAAAAGAAAGGTGGATGGGGCTCTGTCCACGAAGAGAAGTTATAGAGCCATTATCCTGATGCATGGGGAATGGGGCTATGGGAAGATCACACCACAGCACAGTGGAAAGCATACAGGATTTTAAGTGAACAAAACTTAATTCAAGCATTAGCTTCACCAGTTCCAACCTGGTCAAGGTATTTTATTTAAGTATCACTTTTTTCCTCAACTATTAAAAGAAAGGGTGAAGAATATTACTTTTTTAAAAAAGTAATCTCTATGCCCACCATGGGGCTTGAACTTGCAACCCTGAGATCAACAGTTGCATGCTCTACTTGCTGAGTCAGCCAGGTGCCCCAAGTATATTATTTCATAAGTTTCCTACCTAAAGAACTCAAAGAGCAGTATTTCTTAAGAAACTTTAAGGTTCCCCTTCTGAAGGTAAAGTTCAGTAACAAATGATGTGCAATGCTTTGTAGGTATTTGCAAACAAATGCTGGTTGTTTTGTTTGTCATAGGCAAAAGCAACTGCCTTTTAAAACAGATTCCAGAAGAAATAGGTTATTCAAAAATAATAGCTGGAGACTTGAATACCCCTATTTATAATAATGGAGAGAACTACCAGACAGAAGATAGGCAAGGAAACGTAAGACTTTAATAACACTATTAACAAGAAATTAATAAGAAATTAACACTCCAGCCAACAGAAAACATACTTTCTTAAGGGTCCATGGAACCACACACAGGATATAGACCATACGTTAGGCCATACAACAAATCAAAGCTTTAGTAAGTTAGAAATCACACAAAAGATGTTCTCCAACCACCATGGAATGAAATCAGCCATCATTAACAGAAGGAAATTTGGAAAATTCACAACCATGTGGTAAGTTAGTAATAAATTTCTAAATAACCAGTGGATCAAGGAAATCACGAGAAATTTAACAATACTTTGATTTCAATAACAATGAAAACTTACCAAAACAAATGATTCAGTTTATACAGTGCTCAGAGTGAAATTTATAGCTATAAAGACCCACGTTAAAAACAAAGGTTATACCTTGGCCATTAATTCCTTGTGCTGCAATGAACATGTAAACACAACTGTCTTTCCAAGATAGCCAAGACATGGAAGCAACCTGAAGGTCCATCAACAGATGAATGGATAAAGAAAACCTAATTTAAACCCAGCACTGAAGGACAAATACTGAGTGATTCTATTTATGGAGGTATCTAAAATAATCAAATTTATAGCATCAGAGCAAAGAATGGTGGTTGTCAGGGACTGAAGGAAAAGGAAAAATGGAATATGCTAATTAACAGGCCTAAAGTCTCTATTACAAAGTAATTTCCAGACATCTGCTGTACAACCTTGTGGCTATAGTTAACAATACTATATTGTACACTTATAAATTAGGATTTCAAGTGTTCATACCACATTAAAAAAATTCTACAAAAGAGATCTCCAATTAATAAGCTAACTTCCACATTAAGCAACTAGGAAAAGAAGGACGAAAGAAACCCAAAGTGAGCTTAAAGAAAGGTTAAAATGAAAATCAAATAGAGAGTAAAATAACAGAATCAACAAAAATAAAAGTCACTTTTCTGAAAATATCAGTAAAATGATCAGCAAAATCAGATGCTACAATTTAAAACTGACAGTCGGTGCCCTTCACATTCATAAATTTTCATAAATTTCTTCACATTAATAAATTTTCTTGAAATGTTTCTCATTAGGCATTCTTAGACTTGAGTCTACCCATAAAAAGTAGGCAGAACAAAAGTAGGAGAATTAAAGAGGAAAGGGTATTTGTTCCAATCATGGTCTCTTGAACAGAATGTTCATTTCCCAAAATCTAATTACTTGGTCTCTTTAACGTAATAACATGCAGTAATGCTGGGTCTAATCCTGTCCAGCTTAGTCTGGTGTTTTTGACACAGCTCTCGCAAGACCACAACATTCCTATTTCTTTGTAATAGCTTTCTGAATCCAACAAAAGATATCCTTTTTAAATTTTTTTAATGTTTATTTATTTTTGAGAGAGAGAGAGAGAGAGAGAGAGCGAGCGAGCATGAATGGGGGAGGGGCAGAGAGAGAGAGAGGGAGACACAGAATCTGAAGTAGGCTCCAGGCTCTGAGCTGTGAGCACAGAGCCCTATGCGGGGCTGGAACTCACGGACCATGAGATCATGACCTGAGCTGAAGTTAGCCGCTCAACCGACTGAGCCACCTAGGCACCCCCCAACAAAAGATATTCTCTACCGAACACAGTATTTAAAATCACAGAACCAGGGGCGCCTGGGTGGCGCAGTCGGTTAAGCGTCCGACTTCAGCCAGGTCACGATCTCGTGGTCCGTGAGTTCGAGCCCCGCGTCAGGCTATGGGCTGATGGCTCAGAGCCTGGAGCCTGTTTCCGATTCTGTGTCTCCCTCTCTCTCTGCCCCTCCCCCGTTCATGCTCTGTCTCTCTCTGTCCCAAAAATAAATAAACGTTGAAAAAAAAATTTTTTTTTAAATCACAGAACCAAGGAATTAAGATTCTTCAAATAAGGATAAGGATATTCTTCTAGTTGTAACTCAAATGTAAAATATCTCTAATATCTGTGACAGAACTTTAAACATTATCCGAAGTCAACAGGTTTTATGTGATTAAAACTTGGTCTCAAAATTTAAGTTAATTAATCTCAATATCATAAAGATGAATTGTCCAGGGACTCCCAACTCCAGCCAAATAAATGCTGCCCTGTTTTATTTAAGTAAACCATTTCAAATATTTAAAAAATAATAAATGCATTTCTCATCTATGCATCAAAGAAGAAACCATAAGCAAAATTAGAAAATATTTTGAACTAAATGAAAATATAAACACAACCTATTATACTTTATGGAAAATGATGCTTAAAGGGAAATTTACAGCATTAAGTACTTATATTATAAAAGAGGGTTTGAAAAGATATATGTACCCCTGTGTTTATTGCAGCATTACTTACAACAGCCAAACTATGAGAGTAGCCCAAGTGTCCACTGATGGATGAATGGATGAAGAAGATGTAGTATTGGGGTGCCTGGGTGGCCCAGATGCTACAATTAGGCATTCTTAGACGTGGTTTCATCTCAGGTCATGATCTCATGGTTTGTGAGTTTAAGCTCTGCATTGGACTCTGCACTGATGGCGTGGAACCTTCTTGGGATCCTCTGTCTCCCTCTCTCTGCCCCTTCTCCCCCCACACACTCTCCCTCTCTCAAAAATAAATGTTAAAAACATTTTTAAAAATGTGATATATATGTACAATGGAATATTGGTCAGCCATAAAAAAGAATGAGATCTCACCATTTACAATGACATGGATGGGCCTAGAACATATAACGCTAAATAAAATAAGTTCATCAGAGAAATACAAATGCCATATGATTTCACTAAAATGTGGAATTTAAGAAACAAATGAACAAAGAGGAAAAAGAGACATACAAACAAAAAACAGACTCAAATACAGAGAACTAGTGATTTCCAGAGCAGAAGTGAGAGGGTGGAGGGGTGAAATAGAGACAAGGATCTAAGAGCACACTTATCTTCATGAGCACTAATGTGTGAAATTGTTCTATCATTATTTTGTATACCTGAAACTAATACAGCACTCTTCATTATTATGCTTCAATTAAAAAAATAAATGACAAAGAAAGAAGGGTCTCAATCAATGATCTAGGATTCAACTTTGAGAAACTATAGGAAAAAATGAAAGCAAATTAAGCCTGAAGTCAACAGCAGGAAGGAAATAATTAAGAACATAAATCAATGAAGCTGAAGACAGAAAAACCATGGAGGAAATCAGTAATAACAAAAGCAGCAATGAAGTTGATAAAGCTCTCATCATGTTGATCAGGAGAAAAAAGATTTAGATTACCAGTATTAGGAATGAAAGAATAGACACAATTACAGCTATTAAAAAGACAACATTGAAAATAAAATAAAATAAAATAAAATGACAACATGGGGAGTGTCTGGGTGGCTCAGTTGGTTAAGCATCCAACTTCGGCTCAAGACACGATCTTCCGTTTTGTGAGTTCAAGCCCTGCGTTGGGCTCTGTGCTGACAGCTAGCTCAGAGCCTGGAGACTGCTTCGAATTCTGTGCCTCCCACTCTCTCTCTCTCTCTCAAAAATAAATAAACATTTTTAAAAAGTGGATAACTTTCCACCTAAAAAAAAAAAATTAAAAAAAAAATAAACAAGACAACATGGGACTATTTTGAACTGAACAGTTGACAATACCATATTGGGAAGAATGTAGAGAGACCAGAAGCCTCATACACTGCTGCTTTGCTAATGGCCCAAACTTAGAAACTACCAAGAGATCCATCAAGTGGTAAAAGAAGGAGCAAATTGTGCTACATAGACAGTTATGGAATACTCATCAGCAATAATAAGAATGAAACACACAACTGCATGGGTGATTCTCAAAACATTATGCTGATTGAAGTAAGCCAGACATAGAAGACTACAGACTTTATCATTCTATTGGTATCAAAATCTGGAGAAGACCCTTTGGTGATAAGAAGGATCAGTTGTTTCAAGATACCCTGAGGGATAAAGAAGTGTTTGCCAAAGGGCCCAGGAAAATTCTTTGAAATTATGTAATAGTTCTATATTTTTATTTTCGTGATTATTATGTAACTGTACTAAATTACCAAAACTCATTTAAATTGTATATGTAAGGTTGGTAATGTTTGTAAACTACACCTCCATAAAGCTGATTTTTCTCAATGTTTTATTTATTTTTGAAAGAAAGAGACAGAGCATGAGCAGGGACGGGCAGAAAGAGAGTGAGATACAGAATCCAAAGCAAGCTCCAGGCTCTGAGCTCCCAGTACAGAGCCCAACGTGAGGCTTGAACCCATGAACTGCAAGATCATGACCTGAGCTGAAGTTGGATGCTTAGCCGACTAAGCCACCCAGGGGCCCCAGAGCTGATTTTTAAAAGCACTTTAGTAAATATATTTCTTCACATGGACTATACATTTTAAAATATTTATTTATTTAAGTAATCTCTACACCCAGCATGGGGCTTGAACTCACAACCCCAAGATCAAGAGTCACATGGTCTACCTACTGAGCCAGTCAGGCACCCTGAGTTATGGATTTTAAAGTAGAAGAGAAAAATATTCTGAAAAAGAATGGAGTAAGAAAAATTGGATTAAAAACATTTTTAAAGATATTGAAAAACAGAACTGCTTCTTTAGACTAACCAATTACCAAAAACTTAATAGAGACTAAGAATATTCATTGTCATAAAAAAAAAAAACAAAACTATTTCCAGCCAAATTGGAGTTGATCAAAATCACTGGTTATTAAGAGAAAATATTAATCTTTTGACAAATATTGACCTTATGGATTATAAAGGATTAGGTCTTTGCAACATCAACACAGTCAATTCATTAAACAATTCTGTCAGTGAGGTTGTTGGATGCTACACTTAGACAAAGGCCATGTGAGCAAAGGCAACTTTCAACAATATTTTGGCATCATAGAAGTGTTGATTATACACTATTTCGAGAAAATGTCAGAGGAGAGAAGTAGATCAGGGTGCTAATGCCATCATTGTTAGTAAAAGTGGGAGCTACTGGATTAACATTCACTCTGCAATGGCAGTGAGGGGGATGGGGGCTGGAAGCAGGGGGAGAGCTGGAGACAGACATGAACACATACAAAGTCGGCACTCGCCAAGCGTTTACTGAATGGAATTGAATCTAGTCAGTAAGGGAAGACTTAGGTTTTTTTTTTTTTTTTAAATTGCAGCACTGTGAGTTAGGCTGTCAAACCTTATCAAGTCCAAACAGGATTCACACTGGTCTTTGAAGAGTTCAGTCCCTTTAAATAGGTAAATATCAATGAGGAAGATATAGGACAAATGTGAGTCCCCAGTCCCCATCAGGGACTGACCTTGCATGATCAGAATACAAGAGCATCTTAAACTCTTCTCCATGAGACAAAGGGAGGAGACTCGCCTTGACCTTGATAGAAGCACATGTGGGACTTGAAGATGCCTCATCCTTCTCACTTAAGGTGAACCAGAGACAAGCTGGGGAGACACACTTGGCCCTTTCTCCTTACCCATCCCCTTCATTCTGGAGCCCTGGGTCCTATAGTCATCCTTAGAATTTTCTCCCAGAAAGAGGCACTCACAAAAAGAAAAAGAAAAAGAAAAAGAAAACAAACAAAAATAAGAACCCTAAAACTCTATCCACTGCAACCTTTGCATCATACATGTGCTGGGGTGTCCTAGAATAAACAGATAAAGTTGAGGGCCGCCTGCGTGGCTCAATAGGTTGAGCGTCCGACTTCAGCTCAGGTCATGATCTCACAGTTTGGGGGTTCGAGCCCCTCATCAGGCTCTGTGCTGACAGCTCAGAGCCTGGAGCCAGCTTCAGATTCTGCGTCTCCCTCGCTCTCTGCCCCTCCCCCATTCGTTCTCTCTCTCTCTCTCTCTCTCTCTCTCTCTCTCTCTCTCAAAATAACAAATAAACATTAAAAAAAAAACAGATAATGTTGATTTGCAGTAACTTGGGGCATGTCTCTCATAATGAGGTCTGAAGACCACAGGGGAAATGCTGTGTGCCATCTCAAACTCCTTACAAAGGAATGCAGATTACCCCCAAATCATCCACTACTCCTTCCTCCCAGGCACATGAAGAAAAGTGGCTCTTTCTCGGAGTTCTGTATTTTTTATGATATTCATAGAAAACACTTCTATTGTATTCTCACGGCCCAATTGTTGCTGAGAGAACACTGCACTTCCTGCCTCTGAAGACTCCATACTGTGTCATTTCCACAGAACATAAAAGTCCTGATTCCCTACAGATCCATAAACGGCTTTAGGCAGCATAGATAACAGGGATTAGCCAGGGTATCCTAAAACAATTAGCAGAGCTAATGAAATGCATGAGAGGAAGATTTATAAGACATCCACGGGATTAGGCCTTAAAATAATTTTCAAACCCCGCACGAGGTAAGCAAAGAGCATTCTAAAGGGTTTAGCTTACCAGTGTGGTTTACTTAGTTAGGTGCTATTATTAAGGCCTCTATCCCCTCAACACATGTTTACTCGTGTACCCTATACAGAGCACCCTTCCTGAGCAGTAGAACCCTGCAGGGGATACTTGAT
The DNA here is from genome assembly GCF_027475565.1 of Acinonyx jubatus. NCBI lineage: Eukaryota > Metazoa > Chordata > Mammalia > Carnivora > Felidae > Acinonyx > Acinonyx jubatus. The sequence goes on along the minus strand of NC_069380.1, from coordinate 118,733,244 downwards.
ACCACGACTGATAGGATTCAGCATCTGTCTTCAAGCAGCTCACCTCAGAGCACGGGAGATAAATAAGCATGGTGGGGTGGGGGGGTGGGGGGCAGTGGTGCAGAGTGGTAAGGGCCTCCATTTCACCACATCACATGAGCGCAAGTAAGCCAGGCCAGGCCTGGCATTAAGGGTAAAACAATGGCGGCTTTGTGAAGGAAGGCATTATCTGAGGTGAGCCAACCTACTGCATGTAGAGACGCTGAAGGAAGACAAGAGGTCAAAAGAGGAATGAAGAACTGATTCCAGCAGAAAAAAACAGCACAGGAATGTAATCATGTCAGTCCCGGACCTGTCGCATGTAGGTAGATGTGGAGCTCCACAAGGCCCGGTTGTCACTGCCACAGACACACAAAAAGTCTGCATAATGGAGCCATTCACAGAAACGAGGAACAGGAGAGAACAAGAAAGGGGGAAGAAGTCTGTGGTACAGTAAACCTGGAGAATTCATGATCAAATATCATTGAACAGTAAGATTTGAATACAAAACATCTTTCCTGAGGCACAACTTAATATTCTATTTGTTCTCCATTAAACAACTTTCTTAGTTTCCCTAGAGCTACTGCTTTGGACACCTTAAAAAAATATTAAATGCACTAGAAAATGTAAGTACAGCATGGACTTATTATTACAAATTCCCTCTTCTGCTTATATTGGCAAGCTGTTTTACAACCATGTTGACTTTTAAGAAATAATTATTAACTGTTTCTCATGGGGTCTCTTAATTGAATTATTAAATGTTGCTGTGTACATAGGTCAAAGGCAGGATTTTTCTGGGTTTAACACACTATTTTCCATTGTTGAGCAGGATAGAGTTATATAGATGGCCATTACTATAAGCAGCTACCAAGATATTCCCACTTTAACTTCTAAAAGAAAATTTTAATGAAATTTCTTTCAATGTTCATTTATTTTTGAGAGAGAAAGAGACAGAGCATAAGCAGGGAGGGGCAGAGAGAGAGGGAGACACAGAATCAAAAACAGGCTCCAGGCTCTGAGCTGTCAGCACAGAGCCTGACACGGGGCTCAAACCCCAAACCGTGAGATCATGACCTGAGCCCAAGTCGGATGCTTAACTGACTGAGCCACCCAGGCGCTCCAAATAATTTTTAAATATTTATTTTTGAGAGAGAGAGAGACAGAGCACAAGTAGGGGAGGGGCAGAGAGAGAGGGAGACATAGAATCCCAAGCAAGATCCAGTCTCTGAGCTGTCAGCACACAGCCCGACGCAGGGCTCAACCTCACAAGCCATGAGATCATGACTTGAGCCCATGTTGGACTCTTAACGGACTGAACCACCTAAGCTCTCCATGAAATTCCCACTCTAAAATGAACAAAATTGGGGCTCCTGGATGGCTCAGTTGGTTAAGCGTCAGACTCTTGATCTCGGCTCAGGTTGTGATATCATAGTTGATGAGTTCCAGCCCTATGTCAGTCTCTGCACTGACAGCGTGTAGCTTGCTGGGGATTCTCTCTCTGTCTCTCTGCCCCTACCCCACTCATTCTCTCTCTCTCTCTCTCTCTCTCTCTCTCAAAATAAACTTCAAAAAATTAAAATGAACAGAATTATTCAGTTCGATATATACTTAAGGCAAATTGATTTTCATTCATACCCACATTTCCCAAACAAAGACACAAATGCAGACAAGAATGATAACTGTGCTGAAAACGTGGGACATGTTCAGAATAAGAGACAAAAATCGACATTCCAGAGTTCACAGCAAGTTATAGTTGTTTGGTACACTGGATTTGCTAAGAAATGAGAAGTTAACATCATCCATACAATAACACTTTTTTGGAGTTCACTGAACATAAAACTGCCTCTTCCCTACAGAGAAGACAGCTCTGTCAAGGGCAGCTACATGACACGTATGAAACGAAGGTCAAATGCGGGGCAGGTTTGAAGCTAATCATTATCCCTCCCTCCCCCAAGAGATCTTTCAGCAGTTTTTTGCAAGTACAGTGGTCTCAATTTGTGGTGTTTCTTTTTGTTTATTTGTTTTAAACCAAAAATCTTAAGCCACACATGTTTTTGAGTTTATCTTAAATTTGTCTGAATAAAGCAATCCCTCCAACGTGTTTGCAACATTTTGCAATGTCAGATGTTGCTTCCAGCTGCAAGAAAATGTATCCTTTATGTTCTAAGCAACTTAGAATGTTTACATCTGTAGAAACAGTAGCTCCACGTGGAATCCAGCACCCAAGAGATGGTTGTTTCTATACACTATTGGACTTTATCAAAGATGGCATTGACAAGTACATAATTATTGGCTTTTCATGTGGGACCCAACATTTCAACAGAGACTTTATTATTCATTCCAATCTGGCCTTAGTTCATCCTCCATAGACACTCCAGATTAAATTTTGTTCATTATCACTACAGAACTAGATGAATAAGTGGTACATCTGCTCATGAAGTGGTTTATTATCTGTTGTAGGAGGTTTGGGATGAATAGAAAAATAACTATGGAGAAGACAAATGCACCCAGGTTTACACTCACTTTGAAATGCGGGACTAGCGATGCTTTCTCTGTAAATCCACTGGTCTCTCCTTTCAGTGAATGGAAAATTATTATTTAATAAGTTGATACAATTTATCATGATGAAAACACAAAGCAGACAGGAATCAAAGCAAAACAAATTTACAGAAACCTGGCATGTGATTTAGGCCTGATGAAGACCTTCTATTGTTCAATTCAGTTCCTAGCCTATCTTTCCAAAGGAAAATTTTAAAATCTGTAAATATTTTACCAACAATCCCTTATCAGATATTTCTTATGCAAAACCAGACCATAAAAATAAATCTGTTGATTATAAAGACATCAACACATTACAGCTGTGCCATTCACATGAGATTTACAATGAACCTGCTATAGGACTATTAGGATTGTAGCACCCATTTCAGGACTAGCATCAGGCCTACACAGCCTGACGAGTCTATGCCATTCTTGGAGGAGCCCCACAGGGCCCACACTGAAGAATTTGTCTGCAATATAATTTAACTGTACCTCCAATCTGCCACAAACCAGGCATATAGCTTAGAAAATAGGTATGAATGGTTCACTTCTGCAAACACCAAAACAAGTGACAACAATAAAAACAGTAGCTCCTCAAATTGTAATGGACAAAAAAAAAAAAAAAAATCACCTAGGATTTTTCTTGAAGTGCAGACTCTGATTCAGTGGGTCTGAAGTGGACCTAAGATGCATTTTGAGTAACCTTCCAAATTCCCCTATGCTGCTAGCATTTAGAATCTGTCAGCATGGAGATAAACCCATGATGGTTAATCATGCTAGCCACCGACAGCTATGGAGGACTCACACATACTTACCCAAATGAAGATGTTCCGTGAGTACAAAATACACATCACACTGCAAAGATTTAGTATAAAAAATAATGTACAAGTCGCTAATAATTTTAAACTGATGAAATGTTAAAAATATTTTAAATATATTGTTAAAAATTCATTATCAAAATTAATTTCCCACATTTATTTTTACTTTTTTAAATGTGGCAATGATACTTTTTAAATTCCTATGTGGCATACATAATTCTATAGCACTGAGATTTTTAAAAAATGTCACAAAGTATCTCACATCTACGTTAAAATGGCATACATGTGTATGTGTACTATATACATCTGATATATAGATGACGTGGGATTAACCAAGTAGACAGATCCATTGAAATGCTTTCAATGACGAGAAAATCAGACTGTTCATTGAGCTCTAGGAAAAGTATTTGCTTGGGAAACAGTAAATAAGATTCCGGAATGCTTAATTTAGGGACTCTGACGCCATTTATTTTCAATTCTCTTGGTTCTGGTTCAATGTTCAGGCAAAAAGGTACATCAACAACAGGAAACAAAAAATCCAGAGAAAGAAGAAATAATCCCCTCCCTAAATCTCTATTTTAAAACCAAGAAAACTGGGGTGCTTGGGTGACTCAGTCGGTTAAATGTCTGACAGGCTCAGGTCATGATCTCATGGTTCATGGGTTCAGGCCCTGCATCGGGCTCTCTGTTGTCACCATCGCAGAGCCCACTTGGGGTCCTCTGTCTCCTTCTCTCTGCCCCTCCCCTGCTTGCTCTCTCTCTGTCAAAAATAAATAAACAATAAAAAAATAACACCAAGAAAACTTTTCCAGAAACTACTACTTAACTCTCAATTCCATGTTCCAAATGGAGTCAGACTCCCAAACTTGAACCAATTCCCGTGGCCTGAAAAGTTGATGTGTTCTTATTATCTTATTATCTTCCAGAATCAACCTGGATCAGAGGAGTGGAATTAACAAGAACTGGCCTGGAGTGATCATGGCCCCCTTGCAGAAAAGTACACACATTGGGAAAAAGCAGGATGTGGTGTGGGGGTAAACTCAACACCAACAACAGATGGGCCCCACTCCTGTTTTAAAATGTATAGGATTATCATCTTGGGAAAGTTCTACCTACTCATGGTAACCATTTTTTAAATTAAAAATATATATAATTTAAAAAAGATCTAAAATAGAATCCTATCGCTTAGTAATAATAAGTAATCCCATCGCTTAGTAATAATAATAATAATAATCGTATCACTTAGGAATACAATACTGATGGTTCTCCCTTCAGGTATTTTAGATTTGCACTTATACTGAAGTTGTATAAACTACACATACTCAATTGCAACCTTTTTTTCCTACTATACAGTTGGCAGTAGATAGCTTTTCATGGCATACATTTATATCCACGTTATCATTTTTTTGTAGCTACAAGTATTCCACTGTACATACATGCTGTAACTGAGAATTTCCCAGAATGCCATAGATGGACTTCAGATATGCCTCCAGAAGTGAATTCACTCAGTCTTCTGGGCAGTCAGGTAGAGTCAGGGGCTGCTCAGAATACAGTTTTATTAGAGCAAGCATCTACCGACACTCTTTAATAGTAAATGCAGTGAAGTACAACCACTAACTCTCATTATAGATATTGGTGCTATTTCCAAATTTTCATTATTAAGAACCAATCATTGCTGACATTGTTAGGCACATATATTTTCCCAGGTGAGGAATTTAATCACAGAACTTCACACACTTGATATTCAGCAGGTTTGGAAAGTCTACAAGACACATTGAGATATAGGAAGAGTGCTTATAACCCCACCAGATACACTGTCATCCTTCCTAGGCCTACAAAATCCACAGGGCAGCAAGAATCACGAAAAACAATCCAGTTCATTTGATACCACTTGGGGTAAAATTAGAACTATGTAACCTGTTCCACTAGGCTTAGTGAGTATTGCTACACCCTGAAATAGTAACATAGTTATTATCAAACCATGGCAGAGGAGGCTGGCTTCCCTAATGCTCAAGTATGGTTGCTTTGAGCCAGGGTTTGATCCATGGGAAGCACAGGTAGTTTCACTCAAATATCCCAGGGTGGATGTGTACATGTATGCCATAGAAAAGAAAAACCAACAGGCAGGTAGGCAGACAAATGACACAAAGACTAGCAACAACTTCTAATTATCTGGCTGAAGTTAAATGTTTTAAAAGTTACAAAGCAACATTCTTCCAAAAGTAACCATCATTTGCCCCATTTTACCAAGAAGTTCATTGAGGCTTAGAAAAATCAAAAGGTCTTCAGAGCAAAATCTCAATGCTCTTTTGTTTTTTTTTTTGTTTTGTTTTTTTTTTTTTTGGTTTTTTTTTTTTGGTGGAGAACGGTCTAAGATGGGGTTGGAGAAGTCATCTGTAAGCAGGTTACAAACTCTAAAGCAAATTGAAGATTTTGGACTTTATTCTGAGGGCTATGGAGAGTAAGGTATCCAGACATAATCAAGAACCCAACTAAATCTGATTTAAAATAAATCGTGAGTCATTTTTAGTATGTTTGTTCTGAATATTGCCTGGAACATGCTTACACTAAAAAATCCATTGTTTATTTGAAATCCAAATTTAAGTACAGACCCTTTATATTTTATTTGCTTAATTTGGCAACCTTAAAAGAAAGTCACTAAAAAAGTTCAACCAGAGGAATAACGTGATAGATTTCAAGCTTTAGAAAGATACTACTGATTATGATATAGAAAGCAAGTTCACTGATTTATCTATGACAGCAATTTTTCAGCAGCTACCTTACTTATTAGACAAAGTTTTAAATAAGAAACATCCCTGCTTTTGCAATATAATTCTTTTTGTATTGATATGTAACAGCTAGTACAGTAATAGCTAATGGAGGAGAGTAACATTGTTATAATAGAGGAACATTGACTTTGGAGCCCAAGTACCTGGATCCTATCTTTGACTTCCTTTAATTAAGAATTATGGGATATTAAGATATTTTACTTCTGTCTCACGGTCCTCATCTGTCAACTGAGAATATATTATTGTATGCAGATCCTAAAAATCAAATTACAATTAAATATATGTAAAGCCTGACAAGAAAAAAAATGTCATGAAACCATCAACTCTTACTATAATTATTGACTTTGTCCAAGTACAACCATTTTAACTTAAATAAGCTTACCTCAAGGCAAATAGAAAACCAATTTCACTTACCATGAACAGAAGGTAATTTAAAACATGTAACCACATGTACAACAAAAAACCCATCATACTGGATTTATTCTTTTACAAAATGGCAACGAAACCTATTTTTTTTTCATCTAAACATTGCCTTTTACATAAGAGAAAATTGAAGCTCAGAGGGAAGATACTTATATCATAGACTTAAACACACAGCTGGGGATTAGATCTATATTCAGTAATTTCTTTTTTTTTTATTTTTTAAATGTTTTATTTATTTTTGAGACAGAACATTAGCAGGGTGAGAGGCAGAAAGAGAGGGATGCACAGAATCTGAAGCAGGCTCCAGGCTCCGAGCTGTCAGCACAGAGCCTGACGCAGGACTCGAACTCATGAACCACGAGATCATGTCCTGAGCCTGAGTCAGACGCTTAACTCGCTTAACTGACTAAGCCACCCAGGCACCCCTATTTTCAGTAATTTCTAATACAGTGATTTCCCTTACACATGCAAAGTTGCCCTATCGCAAGTCTTAGCACAGTCACCTCCAAAGTTGGGCAGGCTTGAATCTCTAATTATGCTAAAAATCTTGTAGCCCCAGTCTTAACTGCCTAGTTTTGCATCTCTGAAACCTTTTGGGTTTTGTTTGTTTTTTTGTTTTGATTTTTGTAATGTTGATTTATTTTTGAGAGAGAGAGAGACAGAGTGTGAGCAGGGGAGGGTCAGAGAGAGAGGGAGACACAGAATCCGAAGAAGGCTCCAGTCTCCGAGCTGTCAGCACAGAGCCCAATGTGGGGCTCGGGCTCACAAACTGTGAGATCATGACCTGAGCTGAAGTCAGAGGCTTAACCCACTAAGCCACCCGAGAGCCTCTGAACCCTTTGTTTTTTAAATCACAGACCATCTCTGTCTTCATTCACCTTTCCAAAATCTCTTCTCCCCGATTCCAAGGGTGGGTACATGGGATCAGGAGCAGAATTGTCTAGCTGGGGTTTCAATGGTTTCCCCTGGTGAGGCAGGTTAGGAAGAAGCTTCTAAACATGCATAGACACAGACACACACATGCTGCCAGGTCTATAAATCTTTGTGTTTCCCCTACAACGCCTGAGTCCAGTACTTCTCCATTAGCAACGGATCTTCTCTTTTCACTTTCCTCATTTCCTGGGGTTTTTTTTAACAATGACCTTTTAAGTTTTACTTATTTCTTTTAAGAGAGGGAGAGAGAGAGGAAGAGGAGGGGCAGAGAGAAGGAGAGAGGGTCCCAAGCAGGCTCCACACAGTCAGTGCAGAGCCCCACGTAGGGCTCCATCTCAGAAACCACAGATCCTGACCTGAGCCAAAATCAAGAGTTGGAGGTTCAACAAACTGACCCACCCAGGTGAACCCTCCTCTCTGTTTGAATCCCCCTTTCATTTCTCTATTTACTTGTTCCTGCTCTGACCCTTTGCAGGCAAAGGGAGAAATAAGTAAACTTCACAGCAGACTTAATACAAAGATGGAAAGATATTACCACTGTCAAAAATCCAAATAGTCTCTTATGTACCACCTAACATCACCCTGCCTGACACTCTTCAGAAACCTATACCTCCCCCCGCCCCGCCACACACACACACACACACACAAACGATCCTGAAATATAAGCAAAGAGAAACAAAGTCAAACAAGAAGTGAACAGCTGTTGTCTGACAGACAACTCAACACCTCTCCAAGCTGACAATGCTGATGACCAAGGACAAAGCTCTTATTTTTTTAAGGCAAGTCTTTTCCCAGAGTGATGATTTATGAGCTTGCTAAAGACACAATGCTCTGATAATGCTTATACACATATCTAGCACCATTTGGCTTCCCATATTTATTTGCTTGATTTTACAAGTCAAGGCAGCCCTCCTAATGATTTTGATACAGAAATGTGATTCATACCTGGACGGCTGCAGAGAACATTTAAAATACAAAATCCATTTGGTACCGATTAGCTTTAGAACATTATTTATGTAATCTGTCACAATGGCAGATATTCGAGAGAACATTTTTCTCTTTCCTTTGAAACAGTTTATCAATCACCCTTGCTCCAGACAAGCCCTTAGGAGGAGAACATTTATCAGAATGTATTAGAAGACTAAAAATAAAAGCTGAAGCTCGTGTTTATAAGGAGAGTATGAGCAGATTGCAAAGACAGGAGAAAAGGCTGCTCAGTGTCCGTATCACTGCGGCAACGGGAGAAGCCAAGCTTGTAGAGACGCACTGGAGTGCTCTGGAGTAGAAGGAAGAAATCCGTGGGGGATGGGGGGCTTCAAATTTGTAATGGGTAGAGATGCGGGAGTCACGCAATGCAGTGACTAATACCTGGCTTCCAAGAGGCAATGTGACATGTATCGATAAAGCAGTTCCTTCCAAATTTGCAAATGTCATAGGATTCATGTTACCCAGTGGAGTCAAATGAGTAATAAAATTCTTGTATGAGTAATGAGGATATTTAGTACTTACACGGTGTTGTGCTACTCATTTCAGAAATGGAAGGGAACCTCATTCCACAGTTAGGACAGCAATTTCAAAGTCCTCACCTCCAATGCCTCCTCTCTTGGCAAGTCACTTAATTCCTTCAAGGCCACTACTCCACTTTTGGAACAGCCCTCCAGGTCAACGGAGGGGACAAAGGTGGCGGCCCACCTTTGGAAGTGGAAGACAGAACGCGACCAGGTGGCCTTGAGGAGAGGAAGGTGGGTAATTTACATTACTATGCATTGGATTCTCCCCTGTGCTCATGGAAAACCCAGCATACAGCAGCCCAGCCACTGAGGTGGAAGCCACAGCCAAAGATTTGTGCCATACAACCACTGGCTCCCACCCTGGGACTACCAAATACATACCTGGAAAGCACAACCACTCAGTGCCAAACCAGCTGCTATCCTTTTTTTCTAAGATTTTATTTTTAAGTAATCTCTACACCCAATGTGGGGCTTGAATTTACAACCCCGAGATTAAGGGTCGCATGCTCCACTGACTGAGCCAGCCAGGCATCCTCACTCGTTATCCCTTAATGTGACAGAAGGACTACACACTTGTGGTGAAAAACATCTCATATTCCTGGTTCTGTTCAGAGTGATTTTTCTGTTCACAACATTAAAGAACAAAAATTCAACTCAGTAAATGTGAAGATCTAATTGGCTTTACTGAGCAATTCATGCATCAGGCAGCGTCCCATCTAGCGAGGAGATGGGAGCGGGAGCACTGAGGGACTGTATGAAATGGAAGGTTTCTACAGGAAGGAGGTTAAGCAAGGAAGCTATTAGCAAAAGAAAGGATTGCTGCAGGCAGGTCACCTTCCCTTAGTGGGACAGCAGGAGGGACTTGTTAGCTGGATGATTTCATCTTGCTTTGGGGGTGAAAGGGCCCATGTGACAGATTCCTTCATTGGTGCGGACCAGAAAATACCTGACTGAAGAGTTAAGACTACATTACTGGGGAAGTTGGCACTATTAGAATAGGTATTAAGATCCAGTTTGGTGATCTGGACTGGCATAAGTGACTCCATCTTGGGCCCTTGATTTTCTTTTTAACACCAACATAGGGGTGCCCATATGCTCAAATGTCCATAACCTGGGGAGAGCCACATTAACCCATCCCAAATCTGAATACAGTCACCTATGGCTTTGGTGGTATTTTTAGGACCTTTCTAGTCAGCAGTTTGAATGGCTGCCTGTGTAGTTAGGTTGACAGGAAAAGGATACCCAGGGCTGCATTACTGAGAGTGGACGCCACAGGCCAGGTTTGGGGATTAGCATTAGTAATATAAAATGAATTAAGAAGACTAGCCTTAGCTTGTTCTTCCTTAATGTACTGCTTTAGGGCTTTCCAACCCCCTCTGGCATAGTGATACTCACCATGGCAATCCTGACAAGCTACAGTGGCTCAGCCGCCCACATATCAACAGTTGGATTGATTCCTTTACTGGGCATACATGTGGGCCCATTGCAGGAAGGTGTTTGCATCAGGTGCCCATGCCATGGCCAGATACCACATGCAGCAGAACTCTAAAGTCAGCAGGACAGATACATAGTAGGAACTGTTATGGGAAGGTCTTCTCCTTCTATAAGATTTGCACTTGTGGTCTGATCTTTAGAGGACAGAACTGCAGCTATAGAAATGTGACCATGTTGTGCATGCTACACATGTTGATTAGGAGAGGTAGGATTGTGAGGCGTGAGGAGACGGACCGAGTGAATACGCAGGACCAGAATTTCCACTTTCTCCCTTCTTCCAGTAGTGCTTCTTCCATTCCAGGTATAGTTCATTTTAACAGGACTGGCTTGCATCAAGACCATGGGATCCTAGTGGAGATTAAACAACCCCCCTCAGCCAGGGGTACAAATTGAGTCATCCATTCTGGTGGGATGTTCCATTGTAAATTCCAGTAAATAGTGATTTTCCCGGGCATGATGGGACTCAGTGTTCTCAGCGCATACATAGCACGTTGGTCCACTGTGAGAGTCAGGGAAATGGCTGTTTACCATGATTTCTATGCCTTTTCAGTATTGGTGTCTCAGTAGGGGACCCCATGCTGGCATATGGGACAACAGGACCTACTGGTTGATTTTTTAAATGTGTTAAATCCTGGGATAGAACTTTAGTCCACAGGGGGAAGGTGGTTTTACTTATAAGCAATTTAGTCTGCTGCTTTAATATTTCATTCTTCATTTCTAACAACTCTCCTGCTCACAGATGATAGGGAGATGAAACCTATATTCAATGTCATGTTCTTTTGTCCAATCTCCCATATCATGACCTTAGAAATGTTACCCCTGATCATTGTCTCTTCATCGAGAACATCTGTACATCGTACTTAACTTCTTTAATCCCCTAATGGTGCCAGCCTGTCTTGCCTGGCAAAGGGGAAGCTTAGTTTAGGCCAAGTTCAGTGACCACACAAACCAAGACACATTCAGACCCCTCACTCAGAGGGAGGGGCCAAGATACAACTGACACTTCAACAATTCGGGGGTTAGAAGCAATGATATCCTGCAGTCTTTTGACCACCCCGCCAAAACTTAACTACTAATAGTGTACTATTGAACAAGAACCTTACCGATAACATAAAGTCAAGTAGCATACATTTTGCATGGTATGTGTATTAGATACTATATGTATTTCTACAATTTCTCAGTAAACGGAGAAGAGAAAATGTTAATTGTAAGGAAAAGACATTTACCATACTACACCATATTTATTGAAAACATATGTGTATAAATAGCCCTTCACAGTTCAAATTCATGTAGTTCAAGGGTTATCTCTAATTAATTTCCCAGTTCCTCACTGGTTGGGGACTCTGGTGTATGATGTCACGTTTTTTTAGTAGTTGACTTGGGTGTTTTTTAGAACACACAGGATATGCATTAACAATGTCACTGTACAATAAAACCTTGGATTGCGAGTAACTTGTTCTGCGAGTGTTCTGCAAGACGAGCAAACATTTCTAATAAGTTTTAACTTGAGAAATGAGCAATTTCTTGCAATACGAGAGTATGAGATGCCAACTGTCACATGATCACAACTAGGCCAATGATTCTTCTCTCTCTCTCTCTCTCGGTGGCATTGTGGGTGATCGTCTCCCATGCTCGGATGCCCGCTCTCAGGCCATGGTATTTGGCAGAAATCAGTGATTTTTGAGAAGTTGGAAGGTGCCCACAACTGGCACTAGTGTAATTACACTAGTAGTTGGTACTTCAAAGCTCTTATGGACAGTCCTTTGCTTTTCCATACAAGAGTAAGCTTGAATGCTTCGCTTCATTCTAGATCAGGCTGCCTACAGATATAGACTCTTTATTCTGCCTTGTTGCCAGTTACATTAAATACAGTATATGACGAGAGTTTATTGATATTGGGCAGTAGTCAACATCCATTAGTGATAGTGAAAATCATCCTACACAATAACCCTCCTCTCTCTCATCTCCCAGACACCAGCCATGAAGGTTTTCAAAGGTAATTGCAGGTTAATTTGTTTATTTCTCTCTATATTTTGTATTTTCTTCATTATTTTATATTATGTTACAATTGCTATCATTTTCATATGAATATTTTTGTGGGTGGAACACATCATCTGAGTTTCCATTGTTCCTTATGGGGAAATTCACTTTGATATACAAGTGCTTTGGATTACAGCAGTGTTTCTGGAACAAATTATGCTCCCAAACCAAAGTTTTACTGTATTTCAATAGTAATCCAACATCTTTAGCAATATGCCATCCCGCCACGGTGCTACCGTGGCTGCTTTCTTTTTTTTTTTAAATACTTAAGTTATTTATTTTTGAGAGAGAGAGTGAGCGAGCACAAGCAGGGAAGGAACAGAGAGAGAGGGAGAGGTAGAGAATCCCAAGCAGGCTCCATGCTGTCAGCACAGAGCCCAATGTGGGGCTCAAACTCAGGAACCATGAGATCATGACCTGAGCCGAAATCAAGAGTTGGACGCTTAACCGACTGAGCCACCCAGGTGCCCCAGCGGCTCTTTCTATATACCCAATTTGCTCTATCTACAGAAGGATCCAGTTGCTAAAGGTGTGTCAGCATCTATGAGCCAGGATGTGGAAAACATGAGGACTTCCTCCAGCTTTGCAGGAGAACCCAAATGTCTTTCCACATGTCCTGACCCCATATGGGGTCACACATCATCCCTTGACTTGCCATTGTCCAAACTATACAGCCAATCCCTTTAGGACACCCCAGTTGTCTGTCCAAAGGGTTACTAGCCAAAGCTTCTGAGTGATCGCCAGCCAAAACACTCTGAGTTCAGCCCACTGGCAGCTGCAGTTCTTTTTTGTTACGAGGAGAACAGATTCTTATGAACTTATGCAAATAACTATATTGCCATAAAAATAACAATACTAAGAGTTTCCAAATTCTGGAGGGATCAGGTAGAGAGGAAAAGACAAATGTTTCATCTTTGTTCACAAAGGTACGTGTTGGCAAACTGCTGATAGTTTAAGAGAAAGGAGAAAAAGGTTTTCTTAAATCTGAAAAAGCAAACTATAAAAGAGCCAACAATATTTGAAATGAAAGTTATAAAGATTACAATCATCCTCATTAGTTTTTCCTTTAGAGTTCTGTGAATTCGTATTCAGTCCAGTGGTATGATCTTAGTTATCAGAAACCTGTACTTGTTGGTCTTTTCCATGAATCTCTTTGAAGAGGAAGCATTTTACAGGAACATTTTTTCAAAAACATCAGAGTCAAACAATAACTGTCTGTGAATGACAAAAGATTTAAAAAGTGGTCATGGTTAGAGATCTGATGAGTCTATTATAATGCAATTGACAAGGGGATTTGGTTATTTCTGTGACAACCATTTTAAAATAATAACTAGAATTATGACAAATCATATTATATCAGGACATATCAAATTTTTAGGAACTTCATATAATTTCTGGAACACTCATATTTATACAAATATAACCTAAGAAAGATTAGTATCACTTCTTGTTTGACAGTGCTTCCCATGTAATTTAACATGTCAGGTAAGTTGAGTTTAATACCATTTTCTGTATGCAAAGATAATAAACCTTTGAAATGCTCCAAGGACTCTGGAAAATCCCAAAGTTAGCTCAAGGTCAAAAAAACTTCATTTAAGGGGAGACTGGATGGCTCAGTTTGTTAAGCGTCCAACTTCGGCTCAGGTCATGATCTCACGGTTTGTGAGTCTGAACCCGGCATTGGGCTCAGTGCTGACAGCTCAGAGCCTGGAACCTTTTTCACATTCTGTGTGTGTGTCTCTCTCTCTGCCCCTCCACACTCGCACTGTTTCTCTCTCTCTCTCTCAAAAGTAAATAAACATTTGAAAAAAAAATGTTTCATTTATTTGGGGAAGTTTTGTAAAAAAAAAGCCAAAGCATTTTAAAACACTTCATTGAATAGGATCATAAGTCACTGGGAAGCAGTATTTAGTTATCCATTTAACCAAAGTGACAATTAAATACTTCATAGCCAATACAGAAAGTCACATAATTGAAAGAGAGAGAGAGAGAGAGAGAGAGAGAGAGAGAGAGAGAGAAAGAAAGGAAGGAAGGAAGGAAGGAAGGAAGGAAGGAAGGAAGGAAGGAAGGGAAAGAAAGAAAGAAAGAAAGAAAGAAAGAAAGAAAGAAAGAAAGAAAGAAAGAAAGAAAGAAAGAAAGAAAGAAAGAAAGAAAAAGAAATGGAAAAGAAAACTTTACTCTTTTAATAAAGAACTCAGTTTTCTTAAGTAATGAAAGACCTGATAAAGACAACATGATGCACAGGAAGTTATTTTGATAAAACACAGAATCTTTATTTCCCAGGCAGATTACTTAAAAGGTAAATAAAAGCCTTCACGATCTTATCAAAAGTAGACCAATAATCCAATAACATTTTGTCTTTCTGGCCCAGGAAGGAAAATTACATTTTAGCTTTACGTAAGTATGATATTGATATTAAGGCTTATTTTTCGTTAAGCCAATTAAATAGAACTCTTTCACCAATTAATTTTGACAATACCATCTGGAGGTAGAAAAACACCCTATATGTAACATATACCCCGTCCACATACATCAACACACAGACCTAAACAGAGAGCTGATAACTTTCATCCCAAAATCGGAGCCATGAATCAGGTACAACTGTATAAAAACTCACTCATTTATACGTAACAGTTGAATCCAAATCGTGTCTCTGGCAAACAGAACAAACTCACCCACTCAAATGGCTAAAGCTTTTTAATAGCATTTGTGGAGAAGACTTTTAAGGTTTCTGTTTGCCTTTGACAAATAATCTTACATAAACTATAGGGACGAGGTTTCAGGCAAGGGAGCTTCTATAGAGACCTGTATTTTAAGTCACTTTCCTTTTTTCTCTTCCTTTCAGGCAATCATGGGCAGTGTTTCAATTATGTTGTGGAGTGTTTACATTCCAAAAACATAATAAGATTTAGGTCTTGAAGGGACAGAGGAAAAAAATGCAAGTTTTCCTCTCAGTTTTGGAGTGTATTTCTCCATTATCAGGAGTCCAGGGTAATTTCTATTTAAAATTTTCTTTTGTATTAGAGGTTGGATGGCATGGGGCACTTCACTCATTCCATTGTCAGTCGGTGTACCATTCTTCCCTTTGTTCTTCTCACTTTCCCAGGGAATCTGCCTCGTATTGTCTCAATCAGGCTTTTCACAAGCAACTGGACCTTAAGCACCTGCATTATCTGCTCTTCTAACTTTGTAAAACGGCATGTTCAGGTCTCCAACTTATTATCTTCTTCTCCCACCTTACCTGCTAGCTCCAAGGCTAGTCCAGTAGTAGACACACGCACATTCTTCTTTAACATCAACTCTTCTTCCAGTGTTCTTCTTCCAATGTTAACTCAAGCTTCGTCTTCTCATTGGGCACAGTGGCCAGCTGAACTGCACACGGGAGAAGCCCACTGTGGCAGCCACTTTTTTTCCTTTCTTTGCCTCAATGTTCTGTGTGCAGTTTCTCAAACAAGCACATTAGACCAGCTGATGTTTTCAGGGCATCCCCGTCCTCACACAGTGGTCCACACGCATCTAACATACAAACCACGTCACCCCACATTGAAGCTGAATGCCAGGTGCGAATTTCCCCTGAGGATACCTTTCTCCCAAGACCCATTTCTCTGCTATACCCACCGGCTTGCTAATTGTTGGCCCCCGTACATAGAGGACAAGGACAGACTGAAGATAGAGGGAGACAATTATAGATTGGTAGGTGGCAGGTTTGATAAACAAGGAGATTTACACATGAGGCCGGTCTCTGGCAACTACAAGACAAGGAGATCTCCACATCCACCTGCCAGAATCTCAAACATTTATATCGAAACTTAACAAGTTTCGGTCATATATACCATCCAGATGATCTCAACAACACAGTGCTCTCTCAAAACTTTAAATCCTTAAAAATGACTTTTATGGGGGAAACATGGGACAGTACATTCCAAGGATGAGCAGGGGGTAAGGGGCCCCCCCATTGCCCACATCCAGCTCACAGGTCAACATCCTCTCAAAGACCTTCTCCAACAAATGATGGGACCCACCCATCTTTTTTTGTTTAAGCATCTTAAGTGATTATAATGTCCAAATAGAACTGAGAACCATTGGCTTACAATAGTGATTCTCAAATTTTGCTGCATAATGTAAAGTTCTAAAAATTTAAATACTCAGATCACATTCAATACCAATTGTGTCAGAATCTTTGGCGTCAGACCCAAGCTTCAGTATTTTGTATAACTCTCCGGATAACTCTCATGCACAGCTGAGTTAGTGGACCAGCAGTCTAGACCACTGCATCTCAAACTTTAATGTGCATATGGATAATCTGGGTATCTTATTAAAATACAGATTCAATTCTTATTCAGTTGATGGTATCAGGTACTTGGCACCTCCAACAAACTCCCAGGTGATGCCCCTGCTGCTGTCCTGTGGACTGCATTTGGGTAGCATTCTGAGAAGACCAAATACCAACTTCCTACCTAGCCATTTAGAGTCCTCCATATCATTCAGTAAAAAAAAAAAAAAAAAAAAAAAAAAAAAAAATTGCCCTCTGGGGCTACAGAGCTACAAACTCATCTCTCATAAAGAGCTATCTAAGACCCATAAGCTCTCACATGGCACATTCTCACCGTTACAAAATCATAAATATCTTATTCCAGT
Organism: Acinonyx jubatus; assembly: GCF_027475565.1. Lineage (NCBI taxonomy): Eukaryota > Metazoa > Chordata > Mammalia > Carnivora > Felidae > Acinonyx > Acinonyx jubatus. The sequence continues at coordinate 118,716,042 of NC_069380.1, read as the reverse complement.
ACTTTTCTTCATCCTCTCTCTTAGAAGAAACAGGAAATGGTCAGAGGATCAATATTACAAGAGCAATTTCGAACCATCATTTGGTGTCAAGTCACACTGCCTGCCTAAATTTACCTACTGCCTAGAGGGAAATCGCAAAACGTCCAATAATACTAACATGGAGAAGCTGTGGGAAACCTGGGTAGCTCTGCCGATTAAGCGTCCTGGGCTCAGGTCATGATGTCGCAGTTCGTGAATTCAAGCACCGTGTCAGGCTCTGTGCTGACAGCTCAGAGCATGGAGCCTGCCTTGGATTCTGTGTCTCCCTCTCTCTGTCCCTCTCCTGCTCATGCCCTGTCTCTCTCTCTCTCTCTCTCTTTCAAAAATAAACATTAAAAAAAATTTTTAATGGAGAATCTGAGAATAACCCAGTCCTGAGACTCGAACCCAAGAGATCCAGGCTATGGAACCATGTTGTGAATCTCCTATTGTAAAACGCCTGAGAGTGTGATTGGGGTTAGAAGCTGTCCCAGCTTCTATATTGCAGTAACACCAGAACTGGATTTAAGAAGATCCTTGAAGTATACAGCAATGGCAAGAAGTTCCTGAGAATACCTAGATCTTCAACAGTTTTAATAAATATTTCTTATGTCTGTCTCCCTTCTTTTGGCTTTTAAAATAATCATCCTGTCCAGATTTTTTTTATAGCCCTAAACTTAGAACATTAATTTCCTAACAGGCCTGGCTATTCCACTCTCTACTCCATTTTATCCCCCAAATTGGTATGCAAGTGATGTTTCTAGAATACAGCTTTCATTATCATGCTGCATTTAAAAATCATCAGTCATCAGTGGTCCCAATTGACAATAATGTAACCATTATTGGTTAACTCCGGGGGAGGGACCTCTGAGGAACCCACAAGCATGTTCCTAGGGAGAAGAGACAACTGTGAATCTTCCAAAATACAGAGAATTCAATGCTGCATTAAAATTATACCAACCAGTGAGAGGCTTAAAATCCATGATACCCCAGTAGCACCCAGATTCTGGTTTCTGATACTATTCCCCAATAAGAGGAATCAGGGCTCCTTGAAGAAAATGCTAATTATCAGGCCAGGGTAGGAAAATACAAGGTGATCTTAAAACATCTCTTAGTGTGTAAAAATAAAGAAATTCTCAAAAATCAAAAGGTTGGGGGCTTGTCAAACACACAAGTATCAATCTGAACAAGATGCCAGTGGCCAAAGGTGAAACCAATTAAGCAACAAAATAAATAATAAATAATAAACATAGTATCATATTCTAATACAAAGGATGAAAAAAATAAATATACATGAGGCCACAAGATTTAAATAAATGAATGAATATATGTGAGAGATAAATAGATACATAAAGGTGGAAAAAAACTCTTTTTTACAGAGAAATTCCAAATAATTTATGCAAGTACCCAAGGTAAAGCTTAGCTCTCCCCTCACCCACCTTTTTTTGTTGTTTTTTGAGAAGGGGGGGGGCTCACCGGAAGCGGGGCACAAGCTCACCCAAAGCAGGGCTTGTGCTCACCTGATGTGGGACTCGAACTCATGAACCACAACATCATGACCAGAGCCCCTCTCACCCACCTTTTTGAATACAGACTGGACTTAGTGACTTACTTTCAAAGAACAGTATAAGGAAAAGGGAAGAAAAACAATTTTACAATGCAGAATCTGCTGAACGTTACATTGGCCATATAATCAAGATTAACATCAGGGACACCCGGGTTGCTCAGTCAGTTCAGTGACCGACCCTTGATTTCGACTCAGGTCATGATCTCTGTTCATGGGTTTGAGCCCCGCATCGGTCTCTGTGCTGACAGCACAGAACATGTTTGGGATTCTGTCTCCTTCTCTCTCTGCCCCTCCTCTACTTGCTCTCTCTCTCTCTCTCTCTCTCAAAATAAATAAATAAACATTAAAAAAAAGATTAACATCTTTATGTTAATCTTAAAAGATTAACATATGTTCATAGCATATACACTGAGATGATATAATGAGGACACTTCACTACTGTGGTCTTTTCCAAAACTCATACCCTCAAATCTGATAAGAAAATATCACACAAACCCAAATTAAGGGGCATTGTACAAAATAAGTGACCAGTGCTTCTTAAAATTTTTAAGGTCATGAGTAGTAAGGAAGTACAAAGAAGATTTCACAGACCAAAGAAGGTAAATCAACAAAAGGTAAGTGGCATCTTGGATGGGAACCTAGAACAGAAAAAGGATGTTAGTAAGAAAACACGTGGAGTATGAATAAAGTGTGGAGTTTGGTTGATAGCAGTGATCCCAGGGTTGTGGGATACAGCCCTGTGTCGGACTCCATGCTGAGCGTGCAGCCTGCTTGGGATTCCCTCTCTCTCCCTCTACCCCTCTCCTGCACTCGCATTCTCTCTAAAATAAATATATTTTTTTAATTAAGAAGTAAAATAACAACAATATACCAGCCATGTGAAACCGGCACTATTCCCCTTAATTAGCCACCTTGAGTCTGATCTTGGAGCAGCCAAGGAAGGAGATGAAATCGAAAAGAGAGCAAGGTTTCCAGCTACACAGAAATGGGCATATAGAAATTATTCAAAAAAAATTTTTTTTAATTTTTTAATGGTTTTTATTTATTTTTGAGACAGAGAGAGACAGAGCATGAATGGGGGAGGGTCAGAGAGAGAGGGAGACACAGAATCTGAAGCAGACTCCAGGCTCTGAGCTGTCAGCACAGAGCCGGACGTGGGGCTCGAACTCACGGACCATGAGATCATGACCTGAACCGAAGTCAGACGCTTAACCAACTGAGCCACTCAGGCGCCCCTCAAATTTTTATTAAAGGGGGAAAAGAAAACAGAATTAAAGATCATGCAGAGCTGTGGAAGGAAGGTATAGAGACGGAAGAGACATCTAACCTTAAACTAATGTTGCTTGTGGTCTGGCAAAGAAGACAAGACAGAGGGATTTTTTTTAAAGGAAAAAAAAACTATCATACAGAGATAAAGTGAATTGTGCCATGACTACTCCAAAAATTTAGAGACATTCATTCTAACTGGAGGGTTCACATCTATTATTTTAATACAGTCTCACATGAGTATCTGGAAAGATGTGACTATTTCCACTTCATAGTTGAGGAGACTTCAGGCACAGGGAGGTTAAATGTTTTCCTTGCGATCTCCTGGTGTCCTTGAACAGAGATGTTAGCAGTCTGCAAGGAAGGAGAATCTGTCCTAAGCCCATAACTCACTTATGAAGGTAAGTGACAAGAAAAAGTCTCATCTCTAACACCTAAGTATTTATTAATTAGCAACTTCAGAAGCTGCCAGATTGTGCTGCTCTAGACGACAATGGGCAGGATCTATGAGCTATGCCAGCAGAGAGTATCAAGCCCATCCAGTCTTTTAAAGTTTGGGAATTTGTAACAACCTGTGTAAATGTGAACATGACTACCTAGCCAGATAACCTGAATATGCAGATTTATATCCATCCATTGAGCCAATACGTCTAAACCTTCTCTAGATCACAACTCAAACACAAATGCTCATTATATGGTCTTCATCCCCATCTAGCATCTCATGGATGGGCTGCCGGGCTCTGTAACAAGACTGGTTCACAACCTTTGGCGGGGAAGAAGGGCACCCGTGAGTCAAAGAAAAGCCCCCTCTCCCATGGTGAATGCCAGTTCGCTAGCCCTGGTGCTCCACACACCAGTGTGAGATCTCCTCACTGACCCCATACCTCTCTGCAGAAGTCACGTACCTGGCCAAGGACTTGCAGAGATGAGCCAAGAAAAGGGGTTCATACAATTGTGGCCTCCAACCTGAAAACTCTTCAGCCTAACTGGTGTTCTAGTTTGACCCATTTTTAAGAATCTCTTTAAGACACAGTACATCTCCCTTATGATAGAGCCCTGAATTCTAAACTTAAGCATCACCTGTTTTGCCTCAGATACTCCTCTCTCTGAATGAAAAGGTTGCCCTTTTATTGTTGTAATAATTGTCCAGAATCTCTCATCATCATCCCTATCCCAATCAACAACAACATTTTATGAAGGTTTTCTTCTGTGCAAGAGGATATACTAAGCACTCTGTGCACTATCTTCCTAGGTCTTGAAAAACAAAACAAACAAAAAACCTGTGGGTAAAGTACTATTATTACAAACCACGTTTTACTGAGGGAGAGAACAGACCTCCACTAGAAAATGCAGAACCCTGATTTACACCCAGATTCAGAGCCCATGTTTTAACTGTTTGGTTAATGTGTCTTCAAAGCTTAGGAGATTTGATTCCCCCCTGGGTTAGGCTAGGTTAGATTAGATGAGATTAGATTTGATTTGATTCCCTCCCAGGGCCTTTTTCACTTTGAGAACAAAATGCAAACTGCTTCACCATCTCCCCAGTACTGGACAAATGCCTGGAACAGAATGGACACTCAATAACTTGTTAATGAAAGAACAATTAACACTCTATGGAGGCAGTAGAGTAGATTGGGGAGTCTTCAAACTTGGAGCCACACAAATTTTTATTCTTACCAAGTAAATTAATTACAGGCAGATTACACAATATCTGGGCCAGGAAAATACATAGTAATGCCTTCCTTTTAGGCAACTCTTGAGGAATAATGAGAAAACCTACATAAAACACCATAAAACTGGCACGCTGTGAGATTTTACTATCGTTACATGTCAGTAAAGATTTCACTTCCTTCCGTTTCTCTGTCTTCTGACTAGTTTTCTTATTAGAAATCATGTATGCAAATTCTAATTAGCCTTGATAAAGTCTGGCTTCCTCACTCATTGGTCAAACCCCATCTGTGAATATTCTAGAGACACTTTTGGATTCTGGTTTCCTGAACAAAATAGCTTTGCCAGAATCGTCAACGGAATCTGTCTGAACGAAGATGAGAAGCCAGTGCGATGACTCTGATCAGTGGAGAGCAAAGATGGGTCGGCTTTCATTTTAGGCAAGAGGAGACAAGTGCATTCATGGGAAACAGAAGTTATTGGTTTGGAGGAAAGAGATATTGCAACAAAAGAGGCTATTATGGTTGATGGCATGTTTCTACTGTAAAGTACCTCAGAGAGAAGGCTCCTTTTTTATTCTTCGAAAATGAAGCGGTGTGTGCCAGTTAGAGTTCTCAGATAACATCTGAGTGCGTGTGTGTGTGACTTCCAATCTAAGCTTTTGGTACGTGAAGAAAAACAATTTCAGCCCAGATCATAAGACCAATGTTCCCTAAGGAGAAGAACGAAAACTAAAGTTGGCACAAAGATCTTTTTTCTTGCCAAGCACATCCAAAACTATTTTCCTTCTCTTGCTCCAAGAATGTTCTGTGTTCCTCTTGGCACCAGCCCAGTAGACCTGGAAGCCATTTCCCACTGGTGGGGTACCTGGCACCTCAGGTGATGAGTGTAATCCAGGTTGCATGCCACCCGGTACTTCGTGGACACCCGACAGATGTTGCACAAGGCAGTCCAGATTTGCCATTTGCCATCCCTTCCCTGGCAGCCTGTTTTTCCTTCTGAAGTCTGACGTTGCCTTGCAGTGCACAATGTCTGTCTGAAGAACAGACGTGTTAGAGAGGGGTATTTTTCTAAGCTAATTCTGCACTACTGTTTGCTGACTAAATCCCAGAATGTTCACTGTACAAGCTTCTCACAAAAAGGAGGGAACAGGATCTATTCAGAGCTGACTATCATCTAGACGACCATTTGAAATTATGCATGTTCTTTCTGTGGAAAGAAAAAAAAGCATTTTATTTCACTGTAAAAGTTGTTTTGCTGTGATATACAAGAGGGGGCAGAAAAGATGATTTATCTATGGCTGAAAATACTGAAATTGGTCTGAATTACCTTGAAAGGTAACTTTGGGTGGCTATAAAACACATTAGATATGCTATGCACAAAAGAAAGAAAGAAAGAAAGAAAGAAAGAAAGAAAGAAAGAAAGAAAGAAAGAAAGAAAGAAAGAAAGAAAGAAAGGGAAAGAAAGAAAGGAAGAAAGAGGGAAAGAAAGAAAGAGGGAAAGAAAGAAAGAAAAAGAAAGAAAGAAAGAAAGAAAGAAAGAGAAAGAAAGAAAGAGAAAGAAAGGAAGAAAGAAAGAGGGAAAGAAAGAAAGAAAGAAAGAAAGAAAGAAAGAAAGAGAGGGAGAGAAAGAAAGAAAGGAAGGAAGGAAGGAAGGAAGGAAGGAAGGAAGGAAGGAAGGAAGGAAGGAAGGAAGGGCGGGCAGTATTAGGTAACACTCCTTGATCCAAACACTAATTGTACTAACTCCAGAAATGCCAATATAGAATTTCTCTGGAAAGTACACAGTGGTAAACATTTTCCATAGATGTTTTTCTGTTCTTACTACTCAGAGGCATGTTCATGGATACAAACTTCAGAGAAAATCAAGAAGCAGTGTTCTTTGTCATTGCACTAACTAGTCAGGATAATCTCAGTTGTAGTGAACAGAGACCCAATTAGGTCATCTCGAGGAAGGTCGTTTACTGTAAGGATAGGCAAGGACTACAGCAGAAGACAGGACTGTTCCCAATCGACGCCAGGCTGAGGGGCTACCTGCTCTCCTGTGTCTCCCTCAGGGGCTTCACAGCTTTTACCTCAAGACAACCCACCTCCTCTCTGCAAAACTCCTCCACTTCCTCCCTCTGCTGGACTCCTCCCCTGTTCTCTACCCTGGAGCCAAATTATGCATGGATTTAGCTGATGCATATTCATCTCGCAGTGCTGCCCACATACTCGCAGAAGTGAGCAAAAGACGCATGTCCTAAAACTGCTGTTCCCTCAGTCAGCTTCAGTCTCCAAGTGTCTCACATACTGTGAGGATCTCACTGTGCGAAGCGTAATTCTATCATTGAAAGGTACATATTTTCAGTAAAACAGGGCCCCTAAATGCAAGCCAACTACTTCATCTGGTGCTCTACTGAAAAAGGAATAATCTGTTCCAAAGCTATAGAAAAATCATGCTATGTTGAGCTTACCAAGAAACAGTATGCTGGTCCCAAAGTGGCACCATTTTAAGGGATTTTCAAGGGTGGGTTTGACAGCCTGTAATACCAACTGTCTTTAGAAACCAACCTCTAATACATGACTCCACTGTCCATCTTTTATGCATTCTGATAACGCTGGGCACTGAGGCATTCCCACAGAACTTTTTGCTTTCCAAATAACATCACAGACTCACAGTTCTCAATTCCAAATCCTGAAGGAGAATCTGCATGGCTTACTTTATGTTTTGTTGCTGAAAATAGACCCCAGTATACTGACCGGCATCAAGACTGCCTGTCCATAGATCAGGGGTTGATCCTCAGTCCAATCTCCTGGAGCAGTGCAGGGAGAGGCATGGCTATGGCTGGCTAAGGTCAGGAATTAGAAACTGGGCCATTTTCTACAAACACCTACGTGAAAGGTTTGTGATCTCATCAGCCAAAATATTTCAGTTTTTATTTATTTTTTAAAATGTCTTATTTTCTTATTTTGAGAGAGAGAGAAAAAGAGTGAGCAGGGGAGGGGCAGAGAGAAAGGGAGAGAAAGAGAATCCCAAGCAGGCTCCAGGCTGCCAGGGCAGAGCCGGACGTGGGGTCCATCTCACAAACCGTGACATCATGACCTGAGCCGAGATGAAGAGTCGGACGCTTAACCGACTGCGCCATCTGGGTGCCCCTGTCACTGCCTGGTTTGTAGAAATTTTAGTGAACCACCAATTAAAAGGCAATAAGACCACTTTAAAAGTAGGTGAATGCTTATTTCATAGAAAGGTACACAGCTCAAATTAGCATGTTCAGATAGCTCCATGTCATTAGTATGTAGAGAAAGAAGCTAGAGGAAACAGTAAAATAGTCTTCACATTTAAATGCAAATTAATTGATGAAATAACCACTTAATGAACAAGACAATACTACATGCCTTGGGAAATATAGGACGCATTAGACATGGAACATGCCCAAAGGATTTTCTTTCCTCTTTTTTTTTTTCTTTTCTTTTTCAGAATTTTCAGAGGGTGGTGACGCATGTGTTATATATAGATCAGCACTACTACAAAGTAGGACCTGATGGGGGTGCCTGGCTGGCTCAGTCCATAGAACATGCAACACTTCAGCTTAGGAGTGTGAGTTTAAGCCCCTCGTTGGGCATTATTATTTTTTGTTTTTCAAAGTAGGACCTGATAGCTGTGCAAACAGAGAGATGGACCAGATGCTTTGGGAAACCAGAGCTATGGAGCTATAATTTCCAGCTGGGGAGAACTTGCAAAGGAAGGAGTCATTGATGGTAAGAGGGAACCATACTGAAAAAAAAACGTGGAAGAGGACGTAATGCCAGGCTAAGGAAGTACTAGAAACACTTAATATTGGAGCACTGAGTGGGTGAAAGAATCAAGTACAATCAGTTGGGGTTGAAAGTACATAAAATTTGGAAAGCCAGAAGAGGCAAGGTATTTATAAGTTATCCAAAAGTTGAGGGAGCCAAGAGCAGTGAAGTAGTGATAAATCTGGATGGCATGAAAAAGAGATATTTGAGGGAGCAGAAAGTAGAGGTGGGCAAACAAATTAAGAACTTACTGCAATTTTACTTCTAAGGAACTTACTCAACAGCAACAATTCTAGCATATGAAAATATTTATTGCATTTTTTGTAATAGAGAAAAAAGAGGAAATCACTTAAATGTCAATCAATAGGGGATATTTTAACTGAATAATTATTCATCCATGTAACAGATATGGCTATTAAGAAGAGGGAAATAGAAAAATGAGTATAATGTCATCACGATTTTATTTCATTTTTTTATAGAATATTTTTTGTGCATAGTAAGAGCAAAGTTTGAGGCTCTGGAGTTAGCCAGAGGTTAGAATTCTTATTAAATCGCTTACCAGAGTGTACAACAGGGATTGCATATGAAAATTTATGTACGTTGCACAACACACTGCTGGCTCATAGTAATTCCACAATAAACACTAGCTCATTTGTGATCATGATGTATATATTGATATGAATATAGCACATTGATACATGGAGGTAATATAAATATGTTATATAAGCATAATGAAATCAGAAATAACCACCGTCCAGTTAACAACAGTTGGGCAGTGAGATTAAAGGAAAGCTTCAATTTTTATCTTAGTCAATTTTTTTATTTGAATTTGTTACCCAAGAGGCACCTGGGTGACTCAGTCAGTTAAGCATCAGACTTCGGCTCAGGTCATGATCTCAGGTTCCTGGGTTGGAGCCCCACATTGGGCTCAGTGCTGTCACCTCAGAGACTGGGGCCTGCTTTGGATTCTGTGTCTCCCTCCCTCTCTGCCCCTTCTCCACTCACGCTCTGTCTCTCTCCCTCTCAAAAATAAATAAGTATTAAAAAAAAATTTTAATGAATTTGTTACCCAAAAAAACATGAATAATTCTTGTAATTAAAAAGAAGATGAGGGGTACCTGGGTGGCTCAGTCACTTGAGCATCCAAGTCTTGGTTTAGGCTCTGGTCATGATTTCACAGTTTGTGAGTTCAAGCCCCGCATCAGGCTCTGCACTGACAGTGTGGAGCCTGCTTGGCATTCTCTGTCTCTGTCTCTCTCTCTCTCTCTCTCTCTCTCTCTTTTTCTCTTTCTCCCTCAAAACAAATAAATAAACTAAGAAAAAAAGTTGAACACTAACTCTGGAGAATAAAGGGGGTCTGATCTGAACTTAAATCTCAGGAGGGGAGGCAAAAGATATGTAGGAATATACCTCTAAGTTGACTCCAGAGAAAGCGCTTACTCACTGGCTGGAAATGAAAGGCAAAGAAGAGGAAGAACAGGTGCGTGGAGCCCCACTGCCTGAAATAACTGCACTGCTCTCGGACAGCAGAGGAGGAGGAGGTTTGGGAGCAAAGGCAGGCGAGTTTTGTGCGTCATTAATCGAAGGTTCTGTAAGGATTACCTAGCCATTCATTCTCTCCGGGAAGAACTCCCTTGGCAGAGTTTCCCTCCGTCACTGATGAGGGACCTGGACTAGGAAGGAAAAGAGTTTCTAAGGTGATTTTTTTTTTTTTTGTGTCCTTGCGAGCAGGTAGTACAGTCAGTGTTCCAGGTTTTTTTGGCTATTCTAATAGGTGCAGAGTGGTATCTCACTGTTTTAATTTGTAATTACCTAATGACCTATGAACATGTAAACAACTTCTCAAATGTTGATTCACCACCTGCGTATCTTCTTTGGTGAGGCTCAGTGAGGGGTCTGTTCAGGTTGTTTGTTTTCTTATTGTTGGGTTTTAAAAGCTTATTGTATCAGAAATGTCCTTGGCAAATATTTTCTCCCACTCTATGGCTTGTCTTTGCATTCTCTTGAGATTGTCTGCTGAGGAGCAAAAATTTTACTTTTAATGAAGTATAGTTCATCAACTCTTTCTTTCATGGATCATGCCTTTGGTATTCTCTATAGTCATTACCATACCCAAGGGCATCTGGTTTAACTCCTGTGTTATCTTAGGTCAAGTTTTCTTAAGATGAATCCTCCATTTCCCTAGAAATATTTTAAGGAATCTAAAATCTGATTTTGGCTAAAGGGAAAATTCTTCTTTAACTTCAAAACTTTTAAATTTGCATATAGATCATATCCATTCACAGCCTTCTTTTTTAAAATTTTTTTTAATGTTTGTTTATTTTTGAGAGAGAAAGACAGAATGATAGTGGCAGAGGGGCAGATAGAGAGGGAGACACAGAATCCGAAGGAGGCTTCAGGTTCTGAGCTGTCAGCACAGAGCCTTACACGGTGCTCGAACCCACGAGCTGTGAGATCATGACCTGAGCTAAAGTCAGATGTTTAACCGACTGAGCCACCCAGGTGCACCTCACAGCCTTATTTCTATTCAGTGAGGATTATTTCTGAGTCCCAAATCTTGAAAGCAACCCCTGTGTTAATCAAGTCAATGTGATATCAAAGATCTAGATGCTTAAAACAAGAATCTGTCAATTAGCCAGATGTTTCCAAATGTTCAACTACTTGGCATTGTATGTACAGCTGGTTCCAGAAACATCTAATTGATTGATAGAGACTTTTTACTTTTCATCCACATGTTGGTTATCAGGGGAACACACTACCTACACCTTAACATCTTTACTAGTTCCATGCATATAATCAAGAGAACTCAAGTTTCAGATTAAACAGTGTAGCACTGACTGTAAGTAATCACAGATGCTACTTGAAGCCCATGAAACTAAAAGATCTAGTGAAAGAACAGGTTCTTCTGGACACAGGCAAATAAGGAATCTAATTATCAACAACATTTTTTTTTTGTATTACTGCATTATCTTCTGCAAGTCTGCATTCAGATTTTGAATCTTTTATTTGTGAAGTTGTCCCTTGACATGCCAAAGTGATAGTAACAATGTGATGAACAATTTTGGGCTCTGGGTTCTTGGAGTCTATATTTGTCTGTATCATAGACCCATAGTCGTTGCACTGGTGCAAATGACAACACAGGATATGGAATGATAATCTAGTTGGTTCACTGCAGCAGATTACAGTGCATGTGACCTATAGGGCTATATATAGTCTTTGTACTGGAGTAGATTACAACTAAGATCAAAGACATTAATGTAGAACAATATAAGCAGGCCAATAAAGATACAGTGTGATCCAGATGTAAGAATGGAACAAATACAAAGGGTATTAGGATTCTCCGGAGAAACAGAACCAATAGGATATATATAGATATATACAAGAAGGTCTATTATAGAGATTGGCTTATGCAATTATGGAAGTCAGGAAGCTCCATGTTCTGCTAACTACAAGCTGGACAACCAGGAAAGCCAGTGGTGTAACTCAGTCTGAGTCCAAAGGCCTGAGAATCAGGGGAATAAGGGCGTAAGTCTGAATCTGGGTTCAAAAGCCCAAGCACTAATACCCATGAGCAGGAGAACATAAATGTCTCGGCTTAAGCAGAAGAAATAATGTGCTCTTCCTCCACTTTTTTGTTTTATCTGGATCCTCAAGGATTGGATGAAGCCCACTCATGTTGGGGAGGGTTATCTGCTTTACTCAGTTCACAAATTAAAACGTGAATCTCTTCCAGAAACAGCCTCACTGATACACTCAGAAGTCATGTTTTACCAGCTATCTGAGTATTCTTTAGCTCACTCAAGTTGACACATAAAATTAACTGTCACACAAAGTAAGCTAGAATTCTATCAACTCAGATTGGAGAGGTGAGGAAAGTAATGGAGACTGGAAATAGGCCAAGATATGATGGTCAAGAAGAAGTCTAAGGGAAGATGAACTGCTAGATAAATCTTAAAAGAGGCCTTCATCTGTCTCTTCTGGCTGTGGTATGTAATTGAAAACTAGGAGTAGAATTAATGTGAAGGCCAATTCTAGACTTCCCTGGCCCATGGTACAACTACACACCACATCTTTTCTGGCAAATACAAGAACACTGGGTCTGATGAATAGCCCCTGACTCCTTCCTACTTTTATTCCACTGCTGCTCCTGGCTCCCTGGATTCAAGTTTTTCAATTTCCACAGCTGAAACTAATTTTTACCAATAAAGGTTTGCTGCCCATTCAGATGTCTACCACTGTAAGTATCTATGACAATCCAGCCTGGGTAGGACAACCACAGGACTACTGCATGGGGAGGTCCAGGCCATTGAGGGTCACCACCTGTCTCAGTGTTCTGACCTGTGGAAAGGTTAGTGCTAGCAGTAGATTTATCTTTATGGCGTGACAGTAAAGTCCACCTATTAAAGGAAGAGCGTCTGAAACGAACTTAGGTGTCATCCATCCCTGGTGAGCTGGGCCTCCTGGTCTACCCAAATCAATTAAAGTCCTACCCAAATCCTAATTAACATTAGGATAAGCTACAAACAGCAGTGAACTAACATCCTCCCCAGACTGGACAAAGCAGGGAAAAAAGATCATTAGCACCATGAACATATTCCAGAAAAGCAAGAAATGAGTGATCTTGTATTGCCTGGCCATGACAGTGTGATGCATTGAGCAGATTGGATCATTCAAAGAGTTTTGCTTTTATTCAAAGCACAGATCAGAATATGGTTCTTCCCAGGTAAAGACAGCTGCCGGTTAGTGAACAGGTCTCATCCTCTAGGAGCCACTATACTGGAGAGTAGAGAATTATCTTTTTCATGTGAATAATCTCTTTCTGAATCCAGAACCAGCCCTCTCTAGAACAGCCTCAGAGAGCAGAACATCCTGTCCCTGAATGTTTGCTTAGTAAAAGTTGACACAATCAGAAAGAAAGAAAGAAAGAAAGAAAGAAAGAAAGAAAGAAAGAATGAATCCCAAGTGCAAAGGTAAACATAGATTGATGGAGCAGTCATGGGAGGGCATATGCAGCACCTAACAAGAGAATATAGATGTAAAAACATAAACAACTAATTTTTTGAGCTCTTAGCACATGCTAAGCACTGTACCAGATGCTTTACATAAAGCACATCATTTAATCCTAAAACAATGCTGCAGAGTAAGTACTATTATTATGATTCCTGTATAGATAAGAAAAAATGCTCAGAAAGTTTAAGAAATTTACCTAAAATCACACAGAATAATGTTTTTGTGCTACATTGACTTAGCTATCCTGAAACTACAAACCCCACAATCCCCTTCCACATGTGACTTCAGGTTAGGGTTGACCACAAGGAACATTAGCTATAATCTTGGCAACAGAGTCAATCAGCAGCCATTTTAGTGGTTTGAGAGAGGTTACTGTTAGTCCTTACTTTTTTCCAGTCTGAGTCCATGTCTTCCTCCTGACTGAGTTTCTGCAGAAACTCCAAGACTACACCCGGATACCTCACTGAAATCTCACAAAAGCAATGCCTACAGAGTCAACAATCTTTCATAGACTTCTATACCAGCCCGTTCGCAGTCTTCTCTGCCCGTTAGCAGCTGGACATGCGTAGCTTCCTGCAGGCTTCAACTTACTCACATGCCCCACACTGGTTCACCTGTGCCAGTCACTTTTCTCTGGTCTCTTTTGGACCCTTTGTTCCCCTGATTCACCCAATGGCTAAGGTATACTTTCTATTCTCTAATACTTACAGTGGTTCCATGTCTATAAGTTAAGCATTAACTGATACTCAAAATTAACAAGTGGTGGAGCCTGGATTCTGAAAGAGCCTTATGGCTGGGCTCCAGAACCATCCACTGTTAGGTGCCATACCGCTACCTAAGGGAATGTTAGAACTTACTTGTTAGAATTATTTTACTAAGAAGAAAAAAAAAGGGGAAAGTATGTATAGTAGATTTCTCCCATGAAGATCTAGTTTTACACAAAGCTTACTAACATTCTCTATAAACCAAAGGGTAAGAGCAATATATTGATAAATAAGGATGTAACATATACAAGTGAGTCACTATGGATGATCTGCTTCTTATGATTAAACATTACTGAAATGATAGGAGTTGAAATGCCATGCCCATAGAGAGGCTAGCATATATGATCCTGTTCCTATAAATCAAGTTTCTTTTACCCAAAGCATTCATGAAGGTCTCATGCCTGCAGTTACAGTATCTAATGCTCTTATGCACAGAATATGTGACTGTGCACCACAGAAGTTCCTGAGACTGCTGGAGCTCGGTGGGTACTGGTAGGCAAAGGAAACACAAGAAGACTTACTCATCATCTGCACAAGACCTGCATTCTCTCCCATTCACAACCATTTCCAGGATTTCTGAAGCCAATTTTTCTGGTGACACTGCAGTTCCTAAAGTCAAAGCCCCTTTCCTGGGTCCTGACTCCCCTATCTTTGAGTCAAGTTCTCCTGTGTTCTAGGAACATGCCTTGCCTGGCAATTGTTTTCTTCAGCACACATTTTTGGTAATTTTCTTTCTCTCTAAAAATATCAAAGTCATAAACATTATTTTTTTTAGAAAGGCAAAGATAGCAAACTATCTATCTGGCTCTTGAGTCAGGCAAAGGTGTTATTGGAAGAAACATGAAAACTAAGAGAAAGCATTGAGGATATCGTACCAGATAGAGTTCAATAAAACGCTTGTTTAGGGGGCGCCTGGGTGGCTCAGTTGATTTAGCATTGGACCTTGGGTCAGGTCATGATCTCATGGAATGTGAGTTTGAGCCCCGCATTGGGCTCGCTGCTGTCAGCACAGAGCCTGCTTCAGATCCTCTGTCCCCCTCTCTCTCTGCCCCTCGCCTGCTTGCACTCTCTCAAAAATAAATAAACATTTTTAAAAAAATAAAACACTTGTTTGTACCTGGAAATATTTTGATTTCAGAAGTGATTATATTCTCACTCATCTTCCTAAGGACCGAGTTCTTTTTGTGAAGACTGCCTGGCCAGATATACATAGAATAATCCCAGCAGAAAACGAATGCAGAGAGAATTTTTGCATGTGTAACATAAAGCCAACCTGTGCAAGAACAATTATGGAAAGCTTGGTGTTCTAGGCTTTAATGTCCTGCATTGGAACTTTTATGTCTTTAATCATAACAACAGCTACCATCTGTGGAGGTTCCAGATAGGTGCAAAGCTAGCTGCTGGAAATTAGAGTTGGATCCAGTTAGAGCATTTGAAAATCAGGAAAAGTGGAGATGTGTCCAACTTTACAAAACAGCTATAAGAATATTTTCCAGAACCTCCTCCCAACAAAGATGTAACCAACCCAGAAGCCAGGTATTGCATTGTTATTGTCTCTGTTTTACAAGTGAGAAAACTAGAATAGAAGCTCAGAGACATTTAGTAGCCGACTGTCAGGACACCAGAGCTCAGCACTAGCAATTGACCTCAGATCTAGCATCTTTGGCCACAAATTCTATACCCTTTCTGTATTTCTCCCCTATGTACCTAGGAGGGCTCTCTGATTAGTTTGGTTCCTCAAAGACTCAAGCATCAGCCAAGGTATATCATTTGAAATTTAAAATCTTCAAGCTGCTGTCAGCTTCAATTAATATCCTATGCTATATTGGTGATTCCAACATTCAAAACTACTGAGAAAAAGATAGCTCTTTAGCTTAAGAAGTCTCTACAGAAGAATTTTTTTTATTTTTTTTTCAACGTTTTTTATTTATTTTTGGGACAGAGAGAGACAGAGCATGAACGGGGGAGGGGCAGAGAGAGAGGGAGACACAGAATCGGAAACAGGCTCCAGGCTCCGAGCCATCAGCCCAGAGCCTGACGCAGGACTCAAACTCACGGACCGCGAGATCGTGACCTGGCTGAAGTCGGACGCTTAACCGACTGCGCCACCTAGGCGCCCCTAGAGAAGGATATTTAGATACAAAGATGCAAGGCTGAACACATGAGCTCGACAATAATGAGCATATTGAGGAATGATCTGTGCAAACGATATCTTGTTTTCTCTGCTTTTCAGAATGCTCTTCCTTAATTGTGTAGTGCAGTCCACTTCGGTTAACCATTCCATTTAGATTAGCTGCTCCAGTGAAAATCATGACAAGTATTATATTAGATTATATGCTAATAACTATGCAAATATTCCCTCAGACAAATAATAAAATTCTCATGAAGATTTAGGATGGAACTATTATAAAATAAAATGTGGAGAAAAAGAAGATCATTTAACTTCATGGTGGTGAAGCAATATTTTCTATCATTTAAATATCTGATCTGGGACTTATAAAGGTAAAACATAAAAGAGGCTATTACTCATATATCAACAGTGAAATAAAAAACAATAAACACTGCAGCATTCTGTTGAGAATATAATGACGAAAACTTTGACAGACAGAACTTGTAACAGGACATAGATCGGGGAACTAGGAGATTCGTGATTGCAACTTCCCAGGTCTTATCTTTGTATCCTCAGATATAGGGTAAATGTTTTATAAATATTTGGTAAATGAATGGGATTTTAAATAGAAGCTTGTAACATCTGGGAAACAGGGAGACATTTAAGGTTCAAAAAGTACATTTCTTGGGGCACCTGGGTGGCTCAGTCGGTTAAGCATCTGACTCTTGATTTCAGCTCAGGTCATGATCTCGCAGTTCCTGAGTTCCAGCCCCATGTCAGGTTCTGCGCTGCCAGTATGGGCCTGCTTGGGATTTTCCCTCCCTCCCTCTCCCTCAACCTCTCCCTGCTCATTGATTCTCTCTCTCTTTCTCTTTCTGTCTCTCTCTCAAAATAAATAAATAAACTTACAATATTTTTAAAGTACATTTCTTTTTTGTAAGCTCATTTATTTATTTATGTAATACCTACACCCAACATGGGGCTCGAACATATGACCAGGAGATCAAGAGTCACATGCTCTTCCAAGTGAGCCTGCAAAAACTACAATGCCACATATACATAAACAGAACATTAGAAACATCTCAATTCTTTATTTGGATCATAGGAAATCAGAATATCATGAAGGTAAAAAATTAAAAAAATTTGAACTTTGGAGTCTGAAAGATCTTTATTCAAATCCTAGGACCACCACTTACTATATGTAAGATTTTTTACAAGTTACCCTGTCTTTACTTCATTTTGTGGGAGAAAATATGCCCACCAAACACTGACCTCCCCAGCGTCTAAGAATCGTGTGGATTGGGCACCCTGGGAAACTCAGTGACTTAATTCCAATTTGGAAAATCTACTACACTGAACTATTTCATTATTTCTGGAAATCAACATTTAATTAAAAGTAGGCAAAACAGGGGCGCCTGGGTGGCTCAGTCGGTTGGGCGACCAACTTCAGCTCAGGTCATGATCTCATGGTTTGTGAGTTTGAGCCCTGCATCAGCTGAGAGCTCAGCCTGGAGCCTGCTTCTGATTCTGTGTCTCCGTCTCTCTCTGCCCCTCCCCTGCTCATGCTCTGTCTCTCTGTGTCTCAGAAATAAATAAACATTAAAAAAAAAAAAGTAGGCAAAACATATTATATCATTTTGTGACTATCATTAACCAGAAACCAAGCAGAAGCCAGTTGGCTTAAAAGGTATAAATGACGTAACTGGAAACAAACACTGTTCTTAGTTGCAATGAGTAATAATTTATAGGCCACTCCACTTACTTTATTTCCCAACACATCCATCCCCAATACAACAATGTCCCATTAAAGGAGATCCCAGTCTAACCTGGAATTTCACATGACCTAGGTCTTAGTTCTTACCCAGGGCAATTTTATTGTCAAAATTCCAGAAGGGACTTATTATAAGGTAACATTTTTTCACCTATAAAATAGTCCCACCTCAGAGACAGCCCCCAAAGAACTTACAGGTTTATCACTGAAAAAGGAATTGATTCCTAAGACATACAGCCACACCACTAACATCATACACAAAATAACCATAAAACATAATAGGCAACTGAGCTAAGTACATTGAGACAAGCTAGGGAAAAGGATTCCTATAAATTCTGCAAAATATCTTCCTGCTTCTATTAGATCTGTTGGAGAGAAAGAAAGTCCCCTGCAGTACCCCAGAAAATAGTGGCTATAAACAAAGAGAGAGGGCAGATTGAAATTGGACTCCATGGAAATTCACTTAATGACACTTCAAGTTATTTTCAGTAAATTGGCAAATGTGTGAACTCAATCTATCCTTAACAGGGGACCCGATCAAATAAGGAAATACCAGTTCTTGACTTTTATTAATAACTCATGAGAAAGCTTTTTAATAGAACATATTACTTCCAAGTCTTTGCCTTAACAACAGATCTTCCTTCTGTCTTTTCCTTATTGTAACACTATCAATTAGCACCTGTTGAGCCAGATTCTCCCTGGGCCTGAGCTGTACCCTGAAGGGAAAGAGCAGCCTGGGACACTGCCAAGCCTGCAGTCAGGTGGTCTAGCTGATTCCAGGCTAGTGATGATCACAGTAACTGACTGCTTGCTGCTCCTGTAGCTGCTTTAACAACTCAGGACTAAAGAATGCCTTAAAAAGCTCATTTTAGTTTTGCATTCTGTACACAGCTTAGGGGAGGAATTTGGGGGAGCTAGGCTGCCTGAGTTTCGAGCCCAATCCCACACCTAACCAACTGCTTGAAGCTGAATTAATCTCTTAACCTAGAGCATGCCTCCAATTCTCACCTATAAAATGAGAGGTTCTAACATCATCACGTGGGGCTGTTGTGAGAATCAGGTGAGACAATCTAGTCCACGGCTTAGCATTGTGCCTGGTGCATTGTGAGGGCTTAACAGGGGTAAGATGCCTATAGACGTAGGTGCTAGAGGTGGCCACGGTAGAGGCCACAATGCAGCAGAGCTAGTGATGGAAGCAGGAATAGTTACTGAAATACATTGTGTGGGCGCCTGGGTGGCTCAGTCAGTTGAGCATCCAACTTAGACGTCGGCTCAGGTGATGATCTCCCAGCTTGTGAGTTGTGAGTTTGAGCTCTACATTGGGCTCTATGCTGACAGCTCAGAGCCTGGAGCCTGCTTTGGATTCTCTGTCTCCCTCTCTCTTTCTGTCCCTCCCCCACTCACTCAGGCTCTCTCTCAGAATAAACAATATATTTTTTTTAATAATAAAGATGATCTGGCTTCAAATCTGGAATTCTTCCCACCAAGCTGATACTCACAATCCTTACTATACATAAGCATGCCTAGTACAGTGCTTACTCGTACTAGTTACCGAATAAATTCAAGCTCTCCTCCCTAACCCTCCTCACCTCACCCTGGGTGTATGCCAATGGAGGACTTGGGAAATATCCAGATATGCCCAACACAGTACACTGTTACCATGAAGGACTCTCTTGATGTTAGCAGAAATCCATTTCAAAATATCCTAACTCTGACATGTTACTTATTACAAGTTAATGTTACTTATTTTTGTATTCACTTATTTTATATTTCCTCTTTTTGTCTCCCTCCCGAACTAGGATATAAGTTCCATGAGGTCAGGGACTTGTCTCTTGCTTATCAATCTTGGGTGGACAAGTGAATACATTTTTTCAAACAGCATTTATAGACCAATGGCAATCTCCCCCCCACCCCAGGTAATTTATATGGAACCCTCTAGCTTGACAGAATGTGCACCACAATTTCAAAATCATTGTTGACTTCCCGCCTCCACAAGAAAGGTGAGGAATTCTGTAATATGCTCATAAAATATAGGTTTAATTAGAAATCATCCATCTTAATCATGGCTTTTTAAAAATAAGAGCACACTTTCATCTCCCTAAGAAGGGAGACTCTTTCACCCACCCAGCACTGCACACCAGGCAGCTTCTCAAACTCATTTTTTAGGGCAATAAAACAGGGCAGAATTACATACCCAAGCCCTGCTCCAAATTCGTTCATAGTTCTTTCCCGTTATTAACGTAATTGGTTTCAGTCTTTGGCCTTACAGGGAGAAAACTATTCCTTGATCATCACTAAACCTGGACTGTGTATTTAGAAAGAATATCGAGTATCTTATGGATACTCTCTCCCTGTGGATCCATTTGGACTCCACGCAGTCAGTTTACTGCATATTTCACTCAACTTGATGGAGTGCAAGTAGGTGAGTATTTTCAGATGATTCGTCAATATCAACTGATGTTTTCTTGTCACAGATAAACAGCCTCTGCCATGAATCAATAGTGTGTCAGCAATACTGTCGCCATCCCCCCTAATGTGTGTGTCGCGTATTGACAGCAGATATATTACCGTGAATGTCTGCAAATGTTAAACAGCTGAGCTATTTATGTGCCACCACTCCGTGCCTCTTTACAAAGTAGGGTATCTGTTCCCGTGGCAGCCAGGGAACGTGACTGAGGCTGGTCCGCGTGCACAACGGCAGACGGCTCCATTCCATCCCAGTCCAGCTGTAAGTTTTTGTTGAGCCGGTTAGCTGAAATCCATCTAGG
The DNA here is from genome assembly GCF_027475565.1 of Acinonyx jubatus. Classification (NCBI taxonomy): domain Eukaryota; kingdom Metazoa; phylum Chordata; class Mammalia; order Carnivora; family Felidae; genus Acinonyx; species Acinonyx jubatus. The sequence goes on along the minus strand of NC_069380.1, from coordinate 118,695,318 downwards.
CTGTGTGGTTTTGATTACACAGCTGTGCCCAAAACAGCACGCTGATGTTTTCATTCACATCAAAGTTATATAGTGTCCTGGACCGGGGTGCTCGAAATCAGTACTCCATATATCCCAGCACGACTGGGAACCTGTGTTGTCAACCTAGAATGCTCCTAGCTCAGCTTTCTGAGTCAGACTTTCTCTGACTGGTTCCCATTCCCAGAGCTATCAGGACTCTATTTCTAATCCAAACAGATAAGTGCTCAAGAGCAGACGGAATCCTGAAACCCAGATTGACATCTTCCTCCAGCTCTAGAGGGGACAGTACACTGCACTCATTTAGAACTTGGGCTTTGATATCAGACTAATCTTATTTCCAGTCCTTCCAGTCACTACCTATGTGACCCTGAGCAAATCAGTTATTCTCTGTTTCCTAGTTTTAGAATGGGGATCATGGCAATAGAATCTGGTGATTAGGAGGGTTTAATGAAACACTACATGCAAAAGATTCTACCCAAGGATAGGCACTAAATGTCTTCCCAAAATTTTCTCATATTAGAAAAAATTGAGCAAGATGCAAAAATGAGCAGAGGCAAGATTTCAGTGAACTGTCCCATTGAAAGATGGAACTGATAATATTGTTCTCATGGGCAAATGGACATGTATGGCTTGACTTTATGGGATAAATGCCACCTGCATTCTACTTTGTAAAGATATTATAATTTTTCATGTACTTTAGAATATTAGTAAGGTAAAGAATAAAACCCTTCCAGAATCCTTTGCATGAAAGCCTGTTTTAATAAAAACTACCAGCTGATTGACATTTCATAGGTGTTGATAACAATGTCTTCTTTATTCACTTTGAGCCCTTTGTTAATATGTAGACACAAAAAAGAAATCCAGACAAACAATAAACCCTGTTTCTGCAAAGGTTTATGCTCCTTCAATACCAAGCTTTTTACCAAAATTATAAATACAGTCTAAAAAAAAAGGCATGTGAACACACTGTCTACTTTTCTCAAGAGCACTATGAGGTCAGTAGATCAGGAGGTAGTGTTTCCCTTTCTCAAGTGAAAGAAACAATGCCAATGCCAGGAAAAACGACCTGCCCAAATGCACGTACATAATACTAGCCTTACAGCCAGGCCAGAGGGGGTGCTGAGTGATAAAAACACACACCACCTAAATGTAAGAATCCGTGGGCACGGTGCTCAGAATCCAGCACTCAGACCTGGCACGGTGTGGCCCTAAACACCCCCTCTCCTGATTGATACTGTTCAGGCTAAAGAAACCACTCTCTCCACCTTCCTTGCCCTAGATGCTCTGAAAAGGCAATTATACCCCAAAGCTGTGAACACCTGTGGTTGCCGGCTGCGGGTGTTGGAAACTGACTCTGCTTCAGAGGGAGGGCGGGGTTTGAGCAGCAGAAGTGGTTAGGTAAAAGGCAAATTCATTAACTTGTCAAATCCTTTCCCTCACATAGTATGAAAGCAGTCTTCCTACACTACAAAGTATACTTTCCCCAGAGCGAGTCCATTTTCTCATTGGATTCATAGTTCCAGAGATACTTAGGAATTAGTGCAGTATCCTCAATGCAGTGTTTGAGGAATATTTTGCCACATTAAACAACTGACATTACTCCTAAATTCCCATAGCATGCTGCGACTTTTCCAATGTCAATTAGATGACTGAATGGTAGAATTATAAACAGTTTAATTAACATAAAACTATTTAATAAAAGGTAATCACATTTTCAAAATGTAATTAAAATTAAATTACAACTTTTTAATTTAAGAAACTATTTTCAGCATTGATGTGCATTATTAATAATTTGAATTTTCCCTTTTAATTTTCACGATTTTGCATAATTTAGAAAAATTAACTTTGACGACGAGTAGAAAATATTTTTATAGTTCGTGACTTTATTTACATTTATTGTAATTTACTTTTTTGAGGAGAATATAATCAAATTGTGGACATTTTGGATATAATCGTGTTTTTTAACCTTTTAACTTAACGTTTTAAGTTAAATACTCCAAAACCAAATTATTTGGAAAAATCTTGATTCTAACAGCCTTGCTAGTGCTTTGGCTGAAATAAAACAGGAAAAAATTTGAGGAAATGAGTGTATAATACCTTATTAGTTATGCACGTCTTCATTACTCATTCAAATATTACTGGCCTATTCACAAAACACCCAGATGTATGAAATAATTAAATTCCATCATCTTTGGTATCTTGCGAACTTCCGGTCATACAAAAGCTAAAGCTTTACACATTTTGATTTTGTCATTATGGAAATTAAGTTAGGATGATAGAATATATTTTACTTAACGGCTTTTAAGTTTGATCTATTATCTTTAAACATGTAGACATATGGCATGATGACTTCCCTGTGTACTCTTACCCCAGGCTTCATAAATGTTGGGGGTGGGGGGAGGGGGAGTCAGAGTGTACAGTTAGTAATTGCCTGAATGAGGCTCAAACCCTTCCGATCTGAATTCAACGCAACCATACAAACATACTGATGTGGGAAACAAAGGCAGAAGGAAATGGCAGATAAATTAAATTCCCTAAAATCAATCAGTCAATCAATCAATCAATCAATCTTTATAACCTGCAGCCCATTGACAAATACTTGATGCTGGCAGAGCAAAACATTTCTCCAGGAACTCCCTCCCCTCCTGTCGTAATGCTAATCCTTTGCTCAAGGGAAAAACAACCTTAGCTTGACATGGCTAGGCCTCCAGGATCCTGTGTCTTCTTTAGCATATGACTTTGGAAACTTCTCCTGGACTTTACCTCCACCAACTCCATAGCATATAACCAGTCTCTCCTCATTGTCCTGGGGCAGCTCTTTCTGCCCACGGGTCCTGTCCCTGTGCTTTAATAAAATCACCTTTTTTTGCACCAAAGACGTCTCAAGAATTCTTTCTTGGCCATCAGCTCCGAACCCCCATCACCCAAAACCCCATCATATACTATGTGCCAGGCCCATCATGCTAGGTGCTTTTCAGATTGTTATACATACAAAAGTCACAGTCATGTAGAGTCCAGGCAGGGATCCTAGGCAGGGCAGATTTCCCTATGGCCTGACTTACCACCCCCGCCCCTACCCGCAGCTCATGAGACAGAACATGAAGGCAAGGGTCCCTTTTGTAAAGGACTGAGAGCCCAGACGAAAGGAATATTACTTTTGGTTCAGATGACAGTAAATAAAACAGTAGGTTCTGGCAAAAGAAGCCACCCCATCCCCCTCTGCACTATCAATCCGTGCCGTACCTCCATCTTTAAAACAAAGCAAAGTAACTTCTTGCCTTAAATCCCAAATTTGTGAGAAATAAACCCACTGGGACTCGAAGCACAGCGAAGCGAGGCTTTAAGCGACGTTCTTGCAAGAGCAGGTGTCTGACGGACAGGCGCTCACGGGACAGTCTCAGCAGACGATTTAATTCCTAGGACCCAGGTCCTTCCCCTGGTTCCTCATTGGCCCAGTACTACAGAGCTTACAGCCTTACCAGGACGTCACCTGTGCCCATATAAGGCAAAAAGCTGTCTGATTGGAACAACTGCACATTCCCTGAGGTGACTGAGAGGCTTTCAGTCCCTCCTCCCTCTCTTCCTTGGCGCATGCTCATTGAAAAGCCCGTGAAAGTAAGCGCTGGAAGGGGAGAGGTGGGGGGCTGGGAGAAGAACCAGGAAGTGAAGTGTCTAAGCGCTTGGGACTCCGTTGTGGGGAGGGTTCCTACATATTTCCAATAGGTTGTAAACCTACTGTTAGCTAGACAGTACAGCTTTTATTTGGTATTTCTGAAAATGAATCACCCCCGTTACTTCTCACACCAAACCTCAGTCTTCATAGTCCAGTGCCAAATTCCATGCTTTCGTTCACCAGGGCTGTTCCACCATGCCTTCCTACAAAGGAGCCACTAAACTGCCAGCATCGAACTTAGATTTAAAATTCCAGGCCTTGCCGCACCTGGGAGGCTCAGTCGGTTGAGTGAGTCTTGATGTCAGGTCAGGTCATGATCATATGGTTCTTGAGTTCGAGCACCGCATTGGGTTCTGCACCGACAGACGGGGAGCAGGGTTGGGATTCTCTCTCTTTCTCTCTGTTCTCTCTGTATCTCTCTGTATCTCTCTCTCTCTCTCTCTGCCCCTTCCCCACTCATGCTGTCTCTGTCTCTCTCAAAATTAATTAATTAATTAAAAAATTAAAACTCCTGGACTTGAGCCAGACTTCAGCCCCCTTTTAGCTTCGTCTGGTGACCTGGGAGCAGTTCCTAAATTCTCTGACCCTGGCTTCTTGCCACGCCTAGAGCAAGCTTGTAAACACCAAAGGAAGTGATAATAGGTATCTCTTAAACTCTATATGGAGACCAAACCCCTTGGGTGGTCTTTTTCTACAGCAATACAAATGCAAAATAGCTCCTATTCCCCCAGGGATCTGCTCCCTGAAGGACAGCTAATCTGATAAACAAACACATTATTTATCCCTGCTAACATATTCATACATTTGTTGCCCCAAGTAACATTTGCATTTTAACAAGAGCCTTGGATGTCTGTCCGGAGGTGTGATTCTAAGGATGGGGCTTGCAGGCACCCTGATAGGTGTTGCTGGAAAGGGGCTGCTAGTGGGTTGCAGGAGTCTAAAACCACATGTTGCCTCTACATGCAACTAATGCCTCCCATACTTACGTTCCCCCCTATATTTACTGCTGACACTGAATTACTCATCCTCCCAGACTGGGATCATTTACTCTCACAGTTGAGAATCTGTGGAGAGTATTTCAAGAACCTGATAACGAAGGAGAAAGGCAACTTCTGAGATCTTGGTGGAGACGCTTAGCTCACTGTCATTATTACTGGTATCATTTACTCCCATCTGCCTGCCGCTGGAGGGCAGGGAGACCCCTGCTTGGTGAATCAGGCACTGAAGCCCAGGCAAGCCTGATTTCTGTCTCCAAGTCAGGATTCCAGGTCCTAAGTGAGTTGAATCAGCCAGAAAAGAGAAATCAGGAGACTTCTTATTCCAAAAGAACTTCATACATTTGCTTTGTAATTGGTATCTAATAACAATGACTGAATTTTACTTCTAAGCAGTCGTTTCTCCCAAATGAGAGGACATTTTTTGAACATGAAAAATGCCTAAATAATCATAATGATAAAAAACAATGCTCTGCATTTATTACGTGTCTACTGTTCTTCTCAAGCTGCGGGCATTATATCAATAAATCTTCACACAAAAACCTATGCATCATCTATTTTACATGTTGAGGAAAGAGGACCTATAGAAACATGAAAAATAAAAGCTATCAGGACATGTAAGTTGAAATCCTGGTCCTACTCCTTTCTAGCTGTGTGATACTGGGCAGGTAACTTAACCTCTCTGAGCCTCATATGTAAGATGGAGATACCACTATTTACTCCACCAAGCTATGATGAAGACTGAATGAAAGAAAGTTATAATCATAGCTAGTAAATAGTAGATTCATAGTAAATGTTAATTTTCTTTCCCTCTCCTTTGTTTCATAAATATGGGGAAAAGAGTTCTAGAGCTATTAAATGACTTGCCCAGGGTCCACCAGTGAGTCCTGTGTGTTGCCCAGAGAATCCAGTTTCCCCTCCCCTGGCACCCTTCTATCACTTCTTACTGTCTGTTTCTGTTCAGCATCATTTCAGCTGGGTAGTTCTTTGTCTGGGGTTCTTCCATCTGGCCCACAAGGAGCCTGGGTGCTGGCTGCCAGACTGCCTCTTTGGGATAATCAACTTCTTTCTCTCCCACAAGACTGCCATGGCTGACGTGGTTTTTTTGTTTTGTTTTGTTTTGTTTTTACTAATTTTGTCATACTCTAGATGTATGTGCATGCTCTCACTCTGTAACTCAATGCCAATCGATTTGAAGAATGTGAGTGTTGTGCCCCAAATCATTGTAGAATGAACTGAATCATTATCTGCCCTCCATGGAGGAAATTTCCCTGGGGATTAATAAAATTTGTCAATGGCTGTTTATCTGCATACCTGTTAGGAGGCCAGAGCTGAAACCAACAGCTCCCCCAACACACACATGCACACACACACACCCACAGGCTCACAACAGTATCCCACCGTCAGCACTACTGACATTTTAGACTGGATAATTCTTTGTTGTTGGGTGTGGGGCTGCCTCATGCATTGCAGGATGGTGAGCACTATCCCTGGTCTTTACCCACTAGATGCCAGTAGCAAGCAACCCCCCCCCCCACCCTAGGGTCTCCTCTGTCTCCAGATGTTGCAAACATTCCCTGCAGGGCAAAATTGACCCAGCTGAGAACCACTGGCTTACGTGATTTCACAGGACCTTGTGACCACTGGTTTTGTCAGAGTCCACCTCCTCTCGACAGCCCAGCACAGAAAGGAAGCTAGAGGAGACTTCTGTCACCAATTGTTTCCCCCCTTTTTAAGACTTCTGCTACTGGCTGGCCTGTGACCAGGAAAGGCTCTGAGTGTCAAAGGATGGCTCTTGCCTTTGTTGGAGAAAAGCAAGTCACTGGGAGCCAGCACTGAGATGTCCAAACAGAGCACCCTTCTGGGGTGACCTGTGGGTCCCAGTCAAAGCTAATCTCTCCTTTCCTTCTTCCCTTCCCTCAATCATGTACCCTGATAGCAAAAGGCAGGAGGTAGTGACTCACTTTCTTTAACGGAATAAAGTTTAATACATGGGGACGCATGGAAAGGGAAATTAGTAAAACAAACCAAGCAAGCCATAAAGAGAGAGAGAGAGAGAGAGAGGGAGATAAAGTTAAAGTTATCAAACCCCATTAATTTATTAAATAAAAGGTCCACTTTAAAAATAACCCTTCGTGAGGAAGCACTACATTTTAACAGAACGCACCTCTGTAGGATGAAATTGCAATGGTCTTTCCCTTCCTACTTCATGCCTTTGATTTTCTAAGGTCTTATTTTAATAGGTACACATTATATGGATTTAGGAGAAAAAAGAGCCATTTTTAAAAGAAATGAAAAAGGTAGGGAAACATTTATCAAAATGATAATGTCAGTTGCTGCTTTCTCTGTTTTCAAATGTATTGAAGTGTATTTCTTGACCACCCAGGTCAAAAAACTGAACACCACTGACCTTCCAGAAGCCCCCATCCTGCATCCCTTGTCACACCTGAATGGAAATTACTTTCCTGATTTTTTTAAATGTTTTCTTTATTTTTGAGAGAGAGACAGAGAGACAGAGCATGAGCAGGGGAGTGGGAAGGGCAGAGAGAGAGAGAGATACAGAATCCGAAGCAGGCTCCAGGCTCTGATCTGTCAGCACAGAGCCCAGCACAGGGACTGAGCTCATGAACTGTGCCACAGTCGGATGCTTCATGGACTGAGCCACCCAGGCGCCCCCACTTTCCTGATATTTAACAGCACATCTTACTTTTGCTTGTTTAGAATATTGCATAGAAGGAATCATCTAGTATGTATTCTTGTTTGTATCCAATCTGTTAAGGAATGGCATTCAGGTTGTTTGTAGTGTGGAATTTATACTGATATTTAACAGATGATTCTAAAGGGATTTCCAAAGTAGCTTTACTACGTAATTCTCCTACAAGCAGTATATGAGAGAGAGTTCCCATTGCTTTTCATTCTTAATGGCATTTAATTAAGCTGGTCAGTCTTTCAGTATCAATGTGGGGTTTTTTTTTAGATCAATAGTGTTAATGAAAAATAACCCTTCACAAAATTCACATGCATAAAAATATCAAAATATGATGTAAGCAGGAAACAAAAGTGAAAACATTTATATTCCCATTCCTATAAAATCAATATATTACATATAAATGATTGTATATGATATATTGTTATTACATTGTTTAGCATTTATTTATATATTTTGTAGCTAATTTATTCTTTTTTTGATATTTAAAATTTTTTTTTAATTTTTATTTTTGAGAGAGACAGAGAGAGAGAGAGAGAGACAGGCAGAGAGAGAGGGAGACACAGAATGTGAAGCAGGCTCCAGGCTCTGAGCTGTCAGCACAGAGCCCAATGCAGGGCTTGATCTCACGAACCGCGAGATCATGACCTGAGCCAAAGCCGGCTGCTTAACCCACTGCGCCACCCAGGCACCCCTGTAGCTAATTTATTCTTAATAATAAATATTTACCTCGATGAATTATATCTATATGTCGTTGTGTATCCGCCTTTATATAATATACTCACACACAAAGAAAGCGGAAGAAAGGACGAAATGTTAACTCTGGTTATAACTGATGTTGCAACTACAGTTAACTTTTATTGCCTTCTTTTGTTTAGCTGCTAAACGTTCACATTGACCATCTTTTATCCAAAGTAAGAGACTTTTAAAAATTACCAATAAAGTTTTCTTCACTCAAACATGAAATGTAATTTCACCGACCGGTGGTATTTTTATTATCGCCACAGCAACCTCCCCATCACCTAACTCCAAGGCTCCACTCGGAGCCATCCACCTCTCATACATCCCTTCACCTTGAACCTCCTTGCCCCAAGGCTATGTCTAGGCATCCTGCCATACCTTACAGGCCAATGCTTCTCAGACTTTGACCTGTGTGTGACAACCTGGGTTCTGATGAAATTCAGATTCTGATTCAGTAGGAGTGTGTGGGGGTGGCCCTGAGAGCCTGTAACTCTAACATGCCTCTGGGTACTGCCACGGCTGCTTATGCACAGGATCCCCTGAGAAGCAAGCCTCCAGACCTTTTTCCCTTCCCCTCCCAGACTCTATTTCATTCCAACTCCTTGTTGCCTCTTTTCTGCCTTTTTTTTCCCCCCTAGGTTACTCTGAGAATTTCAGAGCAGAAACAGCAAGGGAGGGAAACAGGGTCAGAGGGAGGGAAAGATCTGGGGGAAGTCAAGTTCACGAGATTAGGCCCATGAGGTTGGGCCCGTGAGAAACATCCCAAGGTCTTGTGCCTGTAGGAAATAGAATTGTTGGACCTCTTACCATTTGTTCTATTTCCCAGGGTTTTTACTTATTTATTTTATTTTATTTTATTTTATTTTATTTTATTTTAATTCATTTATTTTTTTAATATGAAATTTATTCTCAAATTGGTTTCCATACAACACCCAGTGCTCATCCCAACAGGTGCCCTCCTCAATACCCATCACCCACCCACCCCTCCTTCCCACCCCCCCATAAACCCTCATTTTGTTCTCAGTTTTTAGGAGTCTCTTATGTTTTGGCTCCCTCCCTCTCTAACCATTTTTTTTCCCTTCCCCTCCCCCATGGTCTTCTGTTAAGTGTCTCAGGATCCACATAGGAGTGAAAACATATGGACTCTGTCCTTCCCTGTATGACTTATTTCACTTAGCATAACACTCTCCAGTTCCATCCACATTGCTACAAAGGGTATTTCCCAGGGTTTTTAAAGAAAGACCCTTGGAGTTCAGCACTTGCAATGACTTCCTCCAGGGCTGCCCTTAGGGTTGTGGGAACCCCTATGGGTCTCCTTGGGTCTGGGTCTTGCTTATTTCAGAGGTCTCTTTTGTTTGGGTGCTTCCGCTGGGGCAGAAGATGGCATCTACCCTGCCTGCATGTCATGAGCCAGAAAATAATCAATTTTCCCCAACTCAGTAAGAAGCTACCCAAGATACCCCTTGTGTGTTTTTGTCTTTGGTTGACATTTATTAATAAAAGAATACTACAAAATATGGGAGGCAACTGCACTGAACATGTCTCTATGTTGTCTCACTAACTTTCATTCTGCTCTAACTCCAGAATCTCCTCACGGCCTCATAAATATCAGTGTAAGGTACCCCATGGCTAACAGACCCATGTGAAGTTATGTGAAAGGATGATAGAAGGGGAAAATGGTGGAAAACTTTCCACATCCTGACCTTTTGCTTCTGCTTTTAGAAACTTTAGATGAAAAAAGCATACTCACTGCAAACCTCATGGGTAAGTCGGATTTAATTCCCATTGTGAACGTGGAAACCAGGCTCTGCAAAGTGACCTACAGGTAGCAGCGTCCATAAGAGTGGACCAAGATAATCACTATGCTATTCATTTACTTGAGCAGGAAAATACTCTCATGCCTCCCATTCATACAGCTGAGTGTTATTTTCTCTCCTTCTTTTTTCATACCCTCTCCCATTTGTTCATGGAGGTGGCAGAGAGAGAGTCCAGTGTCCATCTTTGACATTTCATTTCTAGGTACCAAGATATATTCTTTCCCAGGGGAGAGGGGGGAGAAAGAAGAATTTGCTGACAGCCGTGGTGCTCCCATCCCCAACTCCCATTAGTTGACTCTTTGTCCATTGTTGTCTACCCTTGTCCAATCTCTCTATATTGAAGGCAAACTGGAAATTCACACTGGACTTTCTGAAACATAACCTGCAGCTCTGGGTCATGCAGGAGATGAGTCATTAAACCTGGGCACATATGGAAATCAACACTGAAAGGGCTTGGGTACCTATGTCAGCCCCTGGGAGGCCCACAGTCAGAGGGAAGAGTGAGGACAGCCCACCCATTCAGGAAGACTTTGGAACAACACCATCTGAAAGGGTCCACCCACAGCCACCTTACCTCTTTCTTGTCCTTTGTTCTCTCTTAGGTAGACCAGCTGTTTTCTCTCAAAAACCATCTGAAACTGTTAACTGGGGGGAGATGGCAAAGCCTCCCATCCGGCCCCTCCACGCATACCCTCAAGTTAGGGGACTGGTGAGGGCCCAGGCAAAAACCAGTAGAGAAGAGGAATGACAGCATGGTGCATAGAAGCACCTCCTCCAAAGTCCTTGTTCACAGATCAGTTAAGGAAACGGAGGCCTAGAGAAGAGTGTGGCACTGGGGGTGGGGGGGTCATATATATCAAACATGTTTACTCTGTATATCAGACATTTGAAAAGCAAACAGAACAAAAAGAGAGAAACAGAAAAGCTGAGATGCACAAGCAGAGAAACCAAGAGGGATGAAGGAAAAAATAAAACCGGCTTTTTTGTATGTCGGAAGGGACATGTGGCTTGGTGATTTTATGTCTTGGGGATGTCACATTGAATTGTTTCACTTCCACCAGGGATTTTATAGCTTTGGACAGCACGTTGCAGCCCAGACCCAGTTCTTAGCAGAGAAATAGCAAACTCATTTCAATGTACCTGCTATCTTCAAGTTACAGAGGGTGTTGTGTTTCTTGTTACCCTAAAGACAGGGGACACGGTAAAGGAGAAGAAAGGGAGATAATAAGCCAAACACCAAACTTGGTGCCCAGACTTTCCTTTTGGTGCATTCATGACGTGGTTGTCAACACTAAGCAACAATCCCACGGGGGTGAATCCCGAGCTCTCTGGGACTCTAAGTGTTTGGAAAACCAGCCCTCCTGGGCCTTTGCTGCCCACGCGTTGCTATTTTTAAGGCTTTCAAGGTGAATCTCACTTATTAAAAGCTGAAGGTGTTCGGCCAGGCTAGGAGCTGTTATCTACCCCCTACTGGGATAAACGCCTATGGTGACTTGTGTCCCTGACAGCTGCCATTAGGGCTGAGATTGACAGGGCTCCTACGTTTCGTTCCTCCCATGGGAAGGAACGCTTCTTTTAGGTTGAAATTGGAGGGGAGGAAAAGTGTTGTCTGAGAAGGTGGTATTTTTCCCTATTTCAGTGCCCTCATTCCAAAAGCTGTGATCTTTCTGATCAAGTCCTGTTCAACTCAATTTGTCAGAAGGATGAGTTTTTGGACAGTGGCTGTATGTAACCGCTGGCTCTTTGTAACTTCAGGGCTGAGATGTATGAGGACATATTTCACTCAGGTCTCTCCAGAAAGCTCATGGGGAAGTCTTTCTCCTGATTCACCATCAGTACATCCCCACTGGGTCCTCACATACCCTCTCCTCTACACAGCTTCCCAAGTGCAGACAGCAGCCTCACATCCTCACTACCCACATCACAGTGCTTCCGCGGGGTGTTCTCTGGACCCTTGGTTTGTGGAGAACCCAGCTGCTGTACTAGGTAGGACAATGGTGTCACATACGTTCTTGAGGCTTCTCGTTCTTTAAAGCTGTCGCCTGTAAGCCTAAAGCTAGCTTATCCTGTTGACATCGATCCTTCACTTGTCTATATTATTTTGGAACAATGGAAACAAAGTCTTCCCTACAGTGTGCGTTTAACAAAGTTATTGGCTCTATTTAAGCCATTTATGAGCTGGGAGGTCAAGAACTTCATAATTTCCCAACACAGGGTATTCCTAAATTTTTTTGGAGGAAAGCCACAACAACTCACATAAGAATTCATGGGGTGGGGGGGTCGCCTGGATGGCTCAATCAGTAGAGCATGTGACTCTTGATCTCGGCCCTGAGAGTTCAAATCCCAGGTTGTGTACAGAGCTTACTTTTAACAAAAGAATTTAGGGGCACTTGGGTGGCTCAGTCGGTTAAGCCTCTGGCTTCGGCTCAGGTGATGATCTCACAGTTCAAAAGTTTGAGCCCCATGTCGGGCTCTGTGCTAAGAGCTCAGAGTCTGGAGCCTGCTTCAGATTCTGTGCCTCTCTCTCTGTCCCTCCCCGCTCATTTTCTTCCTCTCTCTCTCTCTCTCTCCCCCTCTCTCAAAAAATAAATAAACGTTAAAAAATTTAAAAAAGAAGAATTCATAGGAGAGTTGCCCTCCAAACCCCTCCACTACTTTGGTCTATCTAAGCTCTTATCCCTCTGCTGGGCTAAGAGACAGCGTGGTGCCACATCTGTGTTGGTAGTAGCAATGATCTATAATGATAGCATAGGGGTGTCCAGGCAGGTATCTGGGCCTGCCCCAAGTCAACTGGCAGGCGACTGAGTCTAAGAAAGGATTCCTCTACACTGGATGCTCATTTTTCTGCTGCTTGGCCTTAGGTACCTTGTGTGACTCTTTACTGTGGGTCTGTGCAGGACAGATGTCGTGAATTTAGAAGACTTTTTCAGAATAACTCCATTGCTTTTGTCAGCCACCTACATGAGAGTATTTTAGGAGGAATGTCCCAGCTTGGGGCCATAGATGGGGTTCTAGACCCAGGGTTCTAGACCACAACTTGAACACATCCCTTCCTCTCCCTGGGGCTCAGCTTTCCCTCCTGTACAAAGTGGAGACGGGATAAATTAGCCTTTCCCAAAACGTGTACCTCAAAACTAGAAGTGTGTGTGGTAGGCAGTTAGATAGTTGTGTGAGGCCCGGGTCCCACAGGAAAGAGGAGGAGCTGGGGGTGGGGGGGGGGTGGATGTTGGGCTGGAGATATCTGGGACCTGCAGTCAGACATATCCTGCCCAGATGGTCAAGGAAATTCGAATACAGAAGCCACAGGACATCCATTAGCATTGTGGTTTGGCCCACCCTCCTCCTGGTGGGCTTTCTTGAGGGATGCTATGTAATGAATAAGACAAAAGAACTTTACAAAGGCGCATGGCCCCAAGGAAGGAGGCTTCCTTCATGGCCAGCTATCTGGAAGGTCAAAGAACTGTCCTGTCAGTACTTCACAAGGAGCTGGATCAAACCAGACAGACCCAAGATGGAGGATACCAGGACAGGAAGCCCTCACCAAATTAGGAAGAAAAGGCATGAAACCCTGCTTTTTGCCCCAAGCAATGAATATTTTGTCCCCCAGCTAACAAGTAAAAAGCCTGGGACCAATTCTGCTGGGGCACTTAAGCCTCCCCCAAGCTGCCTACACCCCACTCTCGTGAGTGTGCTCAGTAAACTCTGCTTGCTGGAGAATTCTGGTCTCTTGGCTGAGTTGTTTCCTGCCAGAAGGCTACGAACCAAGGCTGTACTGCTCCAGGCAGTGACAAGAAGCATCCTTGGTGAGAAAAGTCTGGAAGGTTCTGGGTTAAATAAAGTCTGAAAGTTCCTTTACTGCATAACTCCCTGGGCTTTGAGTATGGTAAAGAACACTTTAACATTATCAAGTGGGGTGGGTAGAAAGTTATATTCCCTAAGCCTTATGTCATCTAGTCCCTTTCCCTCTTTTCAGTACATATCATGTGACAAGTGTTCTGCTGAATACACTTCAATGGGCAGCATAAGGCAAAATTATTTCTAAAGCCCCTCTAAGAAAAAGAATTCTTTTTCTTCTGTGTAATTTTTCCCTTTTGATTAAAAATCATACAGAATACTTAGCTCTATCGGTGATGTCATAAAAGGCTGAAGAGGAAAAGAGAAGAAATATATACAAATACTGAGAGGGTTGAAGGGAAACTCCTCTTTACAATATGCATTTTGGATAACAGTAATAAGAAAAGTTAGGGATTATTAAGTATTTACTTAAAGTACTATAGACTGTGTTAAATGCTTTACTTGAATTATCTGATTTAATTCTCACACTAGCCTTAGGAAGCATCTATTATTTTTGTTCCCTACCTACAGGGGAGGAAACTGAAGTTCAAAGAGGCTGGATAAATAAAGTGAAGCCGCCTGAGTAAGAAGAGGCAGTGCTAAGGTCTCCACTCATTGTAATTCCATCCTAAGATTTTTTTTTTTTAACTTTATTTATCTTGAGAGATGGGGCGTGGGTAGGGACAGAGGGAGAGAATCCCAAGCAGGCTTTGCGCTGTCAGTATGGATCCCGACCCCAGGGCTCTGCCTGCCGAACCGCAAGATCATGACCTGAGCTGAAACAAAGAGACGCTTAACCAACGGAGTCACCCAGGTGCCCCTTATTCTAAGAATTTTAAATTACAAGTTACTGTCTCCTTTTCTGTACCCCGATCCAGCAAGCTGCCACAACAAACCAGAAATAAACGAATTGCAATGGTAATTACCCTCCATCTAAAATTCTTGAGTTCACATGAAATAATGTTGAATCATCAGTCTCTTAGGTCTACTGAAAATAGATATATATATATAACAACTAAATGTTACCAAATGATTTATTATGATTGGTGCTAAGTTACAATGTATATGAAATGGAGTCATTTATGGAAACACATAAAAAATAGTTGCCTATTTCTGTAATTATATTCACACAATCTGAAATATAGTTTCTGGTCTGCCTTTTAAAATATATCCACAGAATGACTTTTGTAGTTTTCACCACACAATTTTACAATACTGATACTGCACCTGTATCATTTACCATACTAGATGAGCTAAACAGAATATGAAAGCAGATAATAGCAAATTGGTTTTTTATATCATCAATGATTCCAAAGAAAATAGTAGTTTCCATTGGCAGTGAAAATAGATGGTAGTAATTAGCATTGTAGAAATTGCATACATAGATATGTATGTATATATTTATATGTTGCTCAGGGCCATTGTTCCATCAATAGGCAGCTGCCTTTTAGGTGGACCAATGGTGGCCAAAATGGTGTGCAATGCCATTGGGACAATTAGTAGTACTACCTTTTATGTCTCTCTCCCCCAAACAAATAGGTAAGAAAGTAATACAGCAGGCTAAAATCTACAGTGTTACATACCAAGGTAAAAACAGTTATTGAGTTATTAGAGTCACAGTAGTTTATGTATATTTGCTATTCACAGACCGCAGACTTTTTGCTGGATAACCGAGCTGCTGGAAATTGACGACATGTAGACATGCATTCGTGTGAGTCCATAATTAATGATGTTTATGCTGTAATAAGCACATTCATTTTAACACCATTCAATAAACAGATGCCTTTAAAGTTTGAGCTAAATCTGCTATCACAATTATACACAAAAAGAACCTGTAAACAATTTGACACTACACTTATGTACAAGCGAACTGCATTGGAAAGGAGAAGAGGTAATTTCAGTGGGTGCCACTTGGTATACATCAGTGTGCAACAAACTGACCCAAGTCATCAAGCACTTGAATGAGGTCAGGAAAAAGTAACATGAGCAAGGCCCCAATAGATCACCACTCGATATTAGTACCAGCAAAATTCAGACTCCTCTATGTTGACATCACATTCAAAGCATCAGCAATGGATGTAGGAGGAGCTTGATAATTCCTGGCAATCCGTGTTTGGAGATCTCCAGGTGACCTCATCAACAGGGTCTTGATTTTTATAAGTGTCGAGGGTGATGCTGATAATATTTAAATGTGTCCATTTAATTTGGACAAATTATCTTGTTGGTTAGCTTCAACCCAGTGCTCTGCTGGTTCTGAAAGATGAGGGGAACAGGAATTCAACTGAGATCATGAGTTCAATTCCTTCAGCCAACACAAAGATTCTTGATTTTACGGAGTAAAGTCTTAGAAGGGAAGCAAGCTGGACTCCATCACTAATCTAAAAGGCCACCCATTTATAGCAGATCCCATTAAAGCTTTCAATAGGACTCTCTGAAATGCAAGTCCCCTAAGTTTGTATTTCTCTGTGTTTTTTAAAAAGTTTATGTATTTATTTTTGAAAGAGAGAACATGAGCAGGGGAGGGGCAGAGAGAGAGAGGGAGAGAGAGAAACCCAAGCAGGCTCCATGCTGTCAGTGAGGAGCCCAACACCAGGCTCAAACCCAAGAATAGTGAGATCATGACCTGAGCTGAAATCAAGCATCAGTCACTTAACTGACCGAGCCACGCAGGTGCCTCTGTGTTTCCATGTGTTTTAAGAAGGATACCACTCCATGAATTCATGAATCCATTTCTTTATATCAGAAACAGAGTAATCAGGGGCTTTGGCACTCCTCCACCCCTCCTGATTTACAAAAAAACACGTTACTCTGTCCTTTTATACACTAAGAATATTTCAAGCAAAATTCTCCTGATTCAACAGTCTCCTTTGGAATTAAAAATAAATCAGTGAGAGAAAATGATAGGGGAACTTGAAGCCAGGGATGAGGTAAAACTTCCCCTCTGCTCCAAAATCGCTGGGACAAACAACCACTCCTTTTTCAAGTGTTCTTAAAGCTAATTAGAACGTTTAATTGCTACAAAATTGATTTTTCTTTCATATGCTTTTAAGACCACATCTGCAGGGAGCCTATGGGGAAAAAAAAGTGACCGTACTGAATTATCTTGCAAATGCTTCTGATTGTGTGAGCAAACCTGACAGGTCCCTGGGAGAAGGATTGTGTGCTTGGACAGGTAGGCTGGCCCTGGGCTGGGAGTCAGGCTATTTCTGAGGGGATGGGCTTGTAGGCATACAAACTGATCCCATGGACCTCCAGGAAAGCTCTGTTTGCATAGGTTGACTGAATACGCAAATGTGTTATGTGGTTATGAACAAAAACATAACTTACCATATTCTTAAGAGTGCCGCGATTAAATTTAGTCATTTGGCCATTCTGTCTATAAGATGCCAAAACATAAGCAATGGTCTTTCACTTCACTGTATGTTGTTCCCTCTTTGAGCAGCTGTTTTGGTGTCTGTCTGAACAGGCTTACTGGGTTATGTGCAGGAGTCTGGAAAGTGTTTGGTTATTATTACAACGTGCCCTTAAGCTGTACTATATATTTACAATGTGCATATTACAAATTATTTACTATAGTCTTAAAACAAACAGGTAACTAGCTCCACATACAAATTGTGTAGGGTCACAGGGATCCCCTTCCCACGAATGCTAAAGTGAAACCAGTAGGGAAAGAATAAACTAATGGATAGCAGGTGAAGTACCATTAGTGTAATAACCACTGAATTTGTGCTCTTGTAGACCTATATAGTCTTATTCTTTTCTTCTTAAATATCATATTCATTTGGTGGGGTTTTTGCTTTTTGTTCTTTTGGGACTTTTTTTGGGGGGGGGTGGGAATGATCATGTTCGAAAACACATAGTTTGGAATTCAAACCACTAGTTCAAATAAGAAAGCCAGTTTTTACAAGTTTGACTTTTCCTTAAATGCACTTTGGTTTTGTATCCATAGATGTTATACCAACGTATTCTAATCATATTTTTGGTACCATAATATATACACACTCATAGTGGGAGATAACTTTGGAAAACAGTACTATCTAGGAAACCAATTATAAATAATAATAATAATAATAATCCCTCAAACTCAAAATCCCAGTTTCAAACTATCAGATTTATGTGTGTATACATATGTATAGATATAGATAGATATATACATTTAGATAGATGTACACACATATATACATATATACATAAAAGTTATATATTAACACACATACACACCACACATATATACATATTCTTCATACACGCACTCCTATTTCAGTGCAGTTTCCTTTCGTGGCCGCCTCTCTTATTTTCCAACTTAGAACAGTAATGATGAGATTCTGGGGGCAGCCAATCGTGTTTGGATTTCTGACCTATCTTGAAAAAACTGATATTGCTTAGAAGGCCCAAAGGTGAAAATAGCACATACATGCACGTACCCACACACACACACACACACGCACGCAGGCCTATTTTACCTCCTGTGAGATCTCCCTGGTAACCTGTAAACGCCCAGGAAGCATGTGTAGGCACCATCGTCTTAACACAGAACGTATCTCACCACTTTGGGTTTCTTAGGGCATCAGTGTTCCCCAGACATGTGTTCTGTAACGTTACTGCCCCTTGATAGGGCGTGTGTTAGGAAGTACAGTCTGTGGGAGGCAAGACTACCCCTCCAGGTGTGCCCTTCTTTATCTCCTAGGGAGGTGCACGTCTAATGGGATTTATAGTTTATTAGCTAATGACTTTCCGGAAGGGTGTCAGGCTGGGTTCTTCCTGGCTACCTTTTGGTTAGAGTAGAAGAAACCAGAAACAGGTGAAATCCAGAGAACAGAGACAAAACATTATATAATGAGGTGGTTGGAGTCTAATAAACCCAGATGGAAATCTGGCTCTTCCACTGTCAAGTTATGTGCGACTTTACCTTTCTGATTGTCACTGACTTTATCTGTGAGGACAGTAACAGGGCCTACTTTGTTGGGTAATTATAGGGTTAGATAAGGCATGTTTTCTGGCACATATTCCTTGTGTGCACACTATCCTTAATATACGTCATTTATAACTTAATATTTAAATTAGAAATCTAGAATGTGGATCAGAATTACATACAAAAATAATGTTAGTCTAGGAATTGAGGGATAGGAATTCAAGTGCTGTATCACACACGTGATTCCCCAGTACATTATAATGCTCACCACAGTGGCCTGTACATGGTAGGCACTCAACAAAAGCCTGCCAAATGAATGCATGAAAAAGGAAAGAATGCATGACTGACTTAAAGTCTCTGGGTCCCAGTTTCCCTTGGATGACATGAGGATAGAATGTTCTGACCTTTATTCCAACACTGGGATGTTGGCATGAGAAGTTGAAAGAAAAATGTAAAATATTTAAGACACAAACATGTTGTGTGTCCTAATGAAGTCAGTACATACAAAAGAAATAATATGGCTCAATAGCCAGGGTCTATGCTCAGACTTGTCACGTCTTTGAAAATAAGGGCATGGGGACCTCCAGTATGAGAATGAGAGTATTTTCCTAGCTCTAAGTGTCATTGTTAGCAAGGGGGTTTTCAGCCTAAAGAAACAAAGTACATGATAAGCAGTTTAAGACGATGAAATCATTGGCCTATTCTCAGTACTTTTTCTCCCTTTTTCCTGTTTCATTTCTTAAGAGCACCTGTTAGCTACTGTGGTTTGGCTTGAAAAACATCCCTAATAGGGTCCTGTGAACTCAAAATGCTCCCAAAGTGCTTTACACCAAACACAGTTGTAAGATTGATGACTTCACTGAAATACCGTTTTTCTGAGGCAGAGAGTGACTAGAAGACAGAATCCCAGACCGCAGACCTACCCCGTCATTACTGACACCCCAGAAACCAGGATGTAAACTTCTCTAAATCTCAGCATTCACATTTGCATAAAAGGACAATTGTATCCCATCTTAAGTAAACCCTGTAGAGATGTAAGGTGGTATAATTACTATCACACCACCTCATCCAATCTCCTGAACCAGATGTCCTTTCTCTTCATGGCAACAATGCTTTGGAACATGAGAGCCAACCCTTAATTCAGGGTTTTTCCATCTCAGCGCTATTGACATTTGGGGCTGCATAATTATTTGTTGTGGGGCTGTCTTGTGCATTCTGGGATGTTTAGCAACATCTCTGGTCTTTACCCATTGGATGCCAGTTAGCACCTCTCAAGTCACGACAATCAAAAATGTCTCCAGGCACCTGCCAAAAGTCCCCTGGGGCTTTGACAAAAATCACCCCTGAATGAGACCCACTGCCTGAAATACACGTAACCCACACAAATCGAAGAAGAGTGTTTCCTGAGACTGTTTCTCTCACATACAAGAATAAATCAATGACCACCGGCTGCAATTGAGAAAAACTGCCAGTAATCACGGAGAATCCTGTGTATATTTTAGCTTTCATGGTTATCTTTTTTTCTTCCCTTTCCTTTTCTATTTTTTTTCTTTTTTGAGTAAATGTCATTGCTACTAGTGACTATATGAATAAAAATGAGTTTGATGTTTACCCTGAAACCCGTGGTGCTCAAAATCCACATCTGCAGACCAGCTTTACTCAACATTGTCAGGCACTGACACCCATAGTAAAGACCAATTCGTGCTGAATTCAAAGCTTTGAAACTTTGTAACCGAAGACTTTTTCCATGCATGCAGATAGCATTATCATGGACATTAGCCACTGACCCAACCCTGACCTAAAAATCGCACAAGTGTGCGTATACATTCCCATACACTCACACGGAGGTGCAGTTACTAAGCAAGTCTCCGCTACTTTCTGGTGCATCAATCTTGCTTCCATTTGTGATGGATGGAGCCAACCACCAGCAGCAGAGAGAGTCTGAAGTGAGGCTGATTTTTATTGTGCAAATGCAGGTAAATTAGCTAAAGGTCAATTCTAAGAATCAACTGACAAGATGAAAGAGGTTGCTGGAGAAAGGAGACACTAAATCCTCCAGTCAGCATGTAAGTGCTTTTAGGAGGCTGATTAACAGGAAAATCACCACTCCTGTTCAACCCAGGACAAACCCCTAGATAGTTGCAGGGCTAGGGTACATTTTTCTTTAGCTTTTTCAAAGTAAATTCCCTAAATAAAGCAAGGGTGACAGTCTAGGAACTAAAAATTCTTTCCCCAGTAAACAACACACTTTGTTCACAAACAAGAGAAACATTTTTTTAAAGGTTAGGAAGCTGGGACAATGAAGGGACCCTACTCGTGAAATAGAGGAGGGAAGCAAGCTGAATCCAATTTAACATTTTAAAAAAATCTTGGCCAAATAATCTTAACTGGCAATTTAAGTTTATTAATTTTATTAACCATTCTTTACTTTCCTATGACAGTGGTGTTTAAATATTCATGGAGGATCATCATGAGAGTGTATTTAAGCCATTCATTCTCTATTTCTTGTATCACGTGGGAATTTGATACCTGCCCAGTTATTCTGTTATATGGGTAGAACCAGCTGGATCATTGAAACTCCCTAAAATGGTTTCTATCTTAATAATTATAGTACGGCCATCCCTTCTGGTCAGAGTGGAAAATTATAGAAATTCATCTCCTTCTTGCCATCGTATGTGAAATATGAAGTGTTTTGAATTTTCTTTTTCTTCCTTCCTCCTTTCCTCTCCTCTCCTCCCCTCCCCTCTCCTTCTTTCCTTCTATCCTCCCTTCCTTCCTTCCATATTTATTTTCCCTCATGGGTTTTGCTTGCCGGTTTTAGTTAATATTGGCATTCAGGATCTTCAACTATCTGAGAGTGTCATAATCTTGCGTAAGTCAAATTGGACAAACTTAGCAATTCAATGACTCAGGATCTTATTGGTGAGATGCAGCTAAATTCACTAATCACTGCCTATTCATTTTGGTGGTGTTTATATGTGCAGTTAATGGGACCGCCTTTGGGGCCACACACACCACCATTAAATTATGGATCATTATCAAGTTCCTCTGACTCAGACTGCACAAGGCCTGGAAACGAACAACTGTCCTTGCGAAACTTCACCTTTTTTTCCTTCCTTGATGGGTATCATAAGGATACATCTCACTCAGAGATGTGCTCCCATCTACCCTCAGTACCAAGACATAAAACTATATTGATGCAGGCTTTCAGTTTGGCAAAAAACAAAACAAAAACAAAATATACAAATATGCACAAAATGGAAAGGTGCTGTGGTTGACAGGCAGATGAAAGGGCAGAAGAACCATGGAATCTACTCTGCCCTAGTCCTAGGATTCTTTTCTTTGGGCCCTTTTTTCTTAAGATAATGAATAGTGTAAGCCTTGGCTTCTTTGTAGTGGAAATAAAAGTGAAAGGAAGTGAGAAAATACAGACCTCTGCATAGTTCCCTCAACAGAATTTCTTAAAGGTCCAGAGACCATCCCATCAAAATCATTAAAGATGCTGGGCCAAAATGCATATTCCTTGGCCCTACTAGAAGTTTCTGAATCACTCTCTCTGGAGCTACGGTAAAGGGATCTGCATTTTTACAGGTACTACAAAAGATTTTTGTGCAAACCAAGTATTGAACAACACTGCTAAAAATTTGCAGTGGAGGTCACTAGGAAAAGAATCTCCATTTGAATGTATGTTGCAAGATGAGAAATACAGATATTTCAAACATATAAGTTCTGTGGTTGCATCATAACATGGTGATTATTAAAGTTTAAGACTCTTTTCTTTCAGCAGGGGTGGAGAGCAATAACCATTTCATCTAAATCCAGAGTGATGAAGGCAATATAAATCAAACTCATTCCAGCAGGTTTCATTTGGTCTAATTTCTCTGCAGATATTAATCACTGTACAGTCCTGTACAAATGACATCTAACTCCATTTTAACTCAGAATACAGAATACTCACTCAGATTCCTTCTCTAGTGTGTTATTTGACAAATAAAAGAAAATAAATAAATTGGAACAGTGGGCCATCAAGATTGCAAGATGCCAACAATGCCAAGACATTAAGGAGAGAAATGGCCCATGCTAAACCTACAACCCAGCATGCAAATTGGCAAAAGCATTTATCTGCTACAGAGTCACCAGGGGAAAAAAATGACTCTCTTCATTTTTCCTTTGAAAATTGCTATGTCAAGTGGAGGTGACAAAGAATTCTCCCTAAAAGTTCACAGAAAGACTCTCATTCATTCTAGCAAAGATCATCTAGAAGACCAAGGTTAGTCAAATTCCACAGCATGGTATCTAGTGGCAGAAAATACCAGCACTCAAATGCGCTGGGTTAATTCGTCACGGTACATACAAAGTTGGAAGGTTACAACTATAACGAAGGAAAACGTCTGAGAATCTACGTGTGGCTCCCATTATGGGAGCTGGTGTCAGGAAATTTTGCCAAACACCATATATGCCTTTTCTTCTTCTCACTGAAGGGTGTTTTGCCTGTGGCAGCAACAAAGGATAATCAGAGGGGAATCTAAAGCCTAGAGAAGCAAAAGTAATGCAGAAGCACAAGCTGTTGACAACTAAGAGGGCCCACGATGAAGAACACACATCTGTGCCTAGGAATAAAGGTGCCTTTGAATCAAACAAGGGCAACTGAAAAATGAAAAGGTCCATTAGTTTTCTTCTAATAAATGTGTCTCCCTAAGTGAATCAGTTGAGGGTAGACATGGCTAAGGAGGAATAAAGGGCGAAGGGAACACATGATTTGTGCGTTGTTCCCCTTTTATTTTAATTAACCAGGCATGCATGTCCAGTAAGATAACTGCCTACAATCACAAAGGATTACACCACAGCATATTCTGGAAGCCACCTCACTTTGTTGTTTTATGACCACATCTCAGTGCAATTTTTTCTCAGCAGGGGGAGGGAGATCACGACACCACAGTGATCTCACAGTTTTATTTTCCTGTCTCCCCCCTTTCCTGCTAAACATAAGTCACTTCCTTTTTGATAATGGGTAGGAGGACTTCATAAATGTGTTTCTGACTTCAGGAGATCCATGGACCTGTAGAGAGTGACATCCCCAACCTCACTGGATTTTAGCACTGCAATCTAAGTTGGGGTTCTATACATATGATTCCTCATTCATTCGATCCATCGCATGTTCTTAGTTTCTTCATATCAGCAAATTACGGCCCTCATCATAACCAGTATTTAAGAAGTGAACCACATATATCGTTCTGTCCAGAAGTGAACTACAAGTTCCTAAAGCTATTCTAAGCTCTGGGAAACTGGCATGAATCGGGGGTAACCGAACGTTTAATCGTGTAACTCACTTACTCAGAGCTCATTTCCATTGTGGCCGGCCACACTTTCCTCAGGGGATGACTGCACTCAAACAAGGACAGAAGCTTCCCACGGACTTGGTGGCTCCTCACAGATTTCCTGATCAGGTCTATATTCATCTCCATAATCAACACCCACAGTTGTCTTAGCTATTTGGACTACTTCGGGTAGGTGTCAGTTTAGAGCTGACCCAGATTAAAACTATTATTATTGTTTTAATCAGATTTCCTACCACCAGTTTCGATCACTGGGGAGGTCTAAGGATTGCCTATGGAGAGAAAAATTCATGACGGGTCAAGGGTCAGGGACGTACGCCATGAACATTTTCTTTGCAGTGTTGGGTTTCCTATGGAAAGCGGGCGGTAGAAGCAGTGGGGTGGACTGACATCTTCCTCCTCCTCCAGTTTTTACTAGTGCATCTCTGTCTTGACACCATTATAGTCAGGCCTGAAATTTAAGGAAGCTGGAACCTTGGGCAGTTAATGTAGATGGCAAATTCCAACAGGGCCACAGGAATCATCCGAACTAAGTGAGTTTGGGGATATTTTATCTATATTCAATTTCTTCTTGACCCATTCAATTCTGTGATTCTTTGCAGGATTGCTATCATTGGGATGATGGTATTTGGGTATGGTATTAAGGAACTTTGAAAGGAAACAAGACATATTGGTAGGCTTTACAAAACTATGTTGTAGTTACGAACAAATGCCTGCTAATATACTAATACATAAACGGACACCACTTAAATTCATTAATGGTAAATCTCTTAACAACTCAACTCCCAGGTGAACTTTCTTTTTCACTTAAGTAGACCTTTAAATTCCATTTGAACCTCAGGACAGGAAAACATTGGCTGCGTTTGTCGCCCAGAGGTGAGGGCAAGAATTACAAAAATTCAGAAAGATATCCATATACTAAATAGGCACTAGTAACAGGAATCAAGAGAGAACCTCTTACATAATAAATGTGCATCAACAAAATATTTCAAAAGGAAGCGAGTGGTCATTACTTTTCCCTCCTACAGACGTCATCCAGTTGCCTTTATTACCTGTGATACATATACACATACACACACACACAATAAAAAATAAAAATAGGAGTGCTTGGCACACAAACAATGATTGACAAATTATTGTTTAAGTTCCCACTGAAATGCATAAGGAATGATGAAAATAAAAACTGGTCTTTTCATCCTCATTTACCACAAGCCTATGAAAGACCTATTAGTACATTTATGGAATACAGAACCATATGGATAGATGGCTATTAACAGTTTCTTTTTGGCTGTGTCTCTACAGGCCAAAGATGGACTCAAGAAAGATAGCTTAGAAAGCCAAACCCTTCATTTTCAAGCTCTAGTTATCCAGTTGGGTTGTGCATTCATATCAAGGAAATGACAGCCACATCATAGTACAGACACAGCCAAATCCCAGAATACTAAAGACAAGACCAGCTACCAGGAAGTAACAATGTAGCACTGTAGTTTGAAAAGGCTATGAGAAATCAGGTAGAGTGTGGAATACAAGTGCTTCTTAAAGAAACAAAACAAAAGGCTGGACCCCTATTCAAGTCCTGTGTGTTGTTCTTACTTCCACAGCCATATAGGGACGCAGAGAACTGAATGCAGATTACATGAAAAGCCCAGGCCATTAAAACGTGGGCAGGAAGGACTCTGAAAACATTGAGAGAAGGAAGGTAACTCAGCTCAGGGTGGGGAAGGCTGAGTGTGGGGTCAGGGAGAATTTTCACAGCTAGGAATGTTTGTTTCTTTAATACAAAGAATGTTTTACTAGCTCTTCTCACCCTCTCCTAGTGCAGAGAAAGAGCAAAACCGTACTATGGAGCCTGAGGGTGTTCATTTCAAAATAAGGAAGACAATTTGTTGATGACGAGGGTTACCTGATGGTAGAAAGTGTTGCCAAAAGAGGCTGGGAAATCTTCCCAGAAGGGTTTTAAGAAAGGAGCTGAGACTCCTCTGTCTGAAGGAGTCTAAGAGGTTGCTGCTGGGAGCAGGGGTGATCCCCTTAGGATGCCCCGGCCCTGGGGACATGTGCACTGTGTGTATGTACATACATCGCTGTGCTTGTGTTTGCACAAATACTCATGCGTATGTCGTCAATATAAACTGGCACATAATAGATTTGAGTGAAAAGTCATATAAATCTGCCATTCCCCCCCACCCCATAAACAAAAAGGAAAAGGAAAATTAAAAAAACCCGAACCTATGCCATTGGGCCAGATCTCTTTCTACCATGCTCTCATTTAAAGGGGGAGGGAGAAGATGAGAGAAAAACCCAGTTGGGGAGAGAGGACTCCCAAGGCCTCTCAGCTACTCCTCTGTAGCTGGCTCTCCTTATACGTAAGATGCTCAGCACACGGGACCCAGTGAACAAACAAACAAGTAACCAAAAAGAGATTTTCTTATAATTCCACATCTGGAAAGAGATCTACCCTGTGGATTTAAATGTTAAGGTGAACTAGGTAAATAGGCAGTAGTGTATCGATGGGCTACTGTGTTCTCACAAACGTATTGTTAGTTGTTACTTTTCTTTCAAATGTGAATTTCGCTAGGAGGTTTATTTCCAAATGGTGACATGATTTCTTTCTTCTCCCATTGCCCCGCCCCCCGCCCCTCCCCTATAGATGATACTTCCGTAAAAGTTCAGACTGCCAAGGATGTTTTCTCTCGGGGAACCGATCTGGGATTTTGATCTTAAGGAAATCCTGGATGCATTTCTCCAGCTCTTCCTCAATGGAGAGCTTTTCCTTAACAGCTTTTTTTTTGCTGCTCATGTTCGACTCCCTGGAGCCCGAAGTCAGAGTCCGGAGCAGATCGCTTTTCCGTCGCATCTCCGACTGCTGGATCAGCTGCACGGGGCCCTTCTTCATGGGACGGTCCAGAGTCTGGATGTTGGTCTGGCGTGTCACGGGCCCACAGATGACCGTCTCCTGCGGAGAGCTGGCCTCAGACTGGCTGTCGCAGCTAGAGGTGGAGAGGTCGTTGCAAGACGTGCCACTCTCCCCTTCTTTGTCGCCTGCGGTGCTCTTGCAGCAGCAGTGGCAGTGTGAGGATGACCACCTGGAAGGCTCACCTGCAAGGAAGCACAGCACCCAAGGGGTTAATGCCAGCCACCTCAGTCTGGAGGAGCAGCACAGCACCTGAACACACACGCACCCAAGCGTCCACAGCCACGTCTTAGAAAAAGCAGGGGGCCACACAGGCCGGGCTACAGCATGACTGCCCAAAAGCCAAATCTGCTGATGGAAGGAAGTTAGTGGTCTACTGCACAAAAGGAAGGATGGTATCACGCTTCCGTCCACAGGCATTGTGACCAATGGCTCAGCTGCACCACCCACTAACCTTGTCACCCCGGCAGTCCCCTTCCATTCTCAAAGCTTCAGTTTCCTCACTGGGAAGGTGAGTATAATCACCCTCCTACTACCTTGAGTTTGTAGGGAGGATTTAAATAAATCAAGTGAAATGCTTAATGCAGTGCATGATATTTACCCTCCGTAAATGCTACCTGATTTTACTGTGGCTGACGTTAAACCCGGATCCAAAGCTCCACGTTACTGTAATCAGGTACAAGAGGGGAAGGGTCAGGGAGGGCTTCCTTTGTGGCAGCCCCCAGGTGAGTTCTGCACAGCCATCAACTCATGGGAGCCGTGTGATAATTCTATGAGCTCAGCAGCCCCACTCCTAGTTCCCATACAAGGAAACTGAGACAGACCCTGAGAATTTAAGAAACTTACCCTAGTCTGTACATTTTGCAAGTGGCAGAGCTGAGATTTGAATGTAAATTTCCCAAATACCATAACCAAAGCAATTAATCATTCTTCTTGAATTTGCTTGACTGTAAAAATTCCTGCGTTTCTTTAAAAAACAATGTTCAGGGTTTAACTTCTCTCTGAAGTCCTTGCTCACCTCTCCTCAGAAATATTTATCACTTTTTTCTCTGAATTATGGTTTTGTTTTCAAAGTGCCTCTATTATTGCACATATTACATTTTGTTATAATTCTTTTTTACTTTATGCATTTCAGCTATTCACCATGAGCTCCCTGAAGTGGGCACAGCTAGTGTCTATTGTTGTAACCCCAGCAAATAGCTCGGAGTACAGTGTAGAAATTCAATAAAAGGCTGTATCCTAACAGTCACTTTTAAGTCCTGGATCTAGCCACACCTGAAGCCGGTACTGTGAGTAGGCTTTTAAGCTCTATGAACCATTGTATTATATTTAAGCCAATGTGAGTTCCTCTCTTCCTATTCCCCTCAGTCTTGACTCATAGCATTTCATTCAGCTGTTTGGAGACAGACTCATTTTTCAGATACATGGTTGGTGACTCTCTGAACTAGAAAATCTACAGTTAGGGAACAAAGCAAGTTCCTAAACATAAGTCACTGCCCCCAGCCTTCTATGCTCCGAACAGTCTTCTTAGAGTCATGAACTTGATACTATCTACTCATCGTATATTATATGCTGGGCATTTCATATAGCTCATTGCATTTAAGCCATAAAAAATAAAGGGAAATGAGTTCCCTTTATGATGCTAATATTGAGGACAAGGATAATGTAGTATCTTTATGTATTTAAAAGGAGACCCAGTTTTGATTTGTGCTATATCTTATTCTCATAAATAATGAATCATATTATAATAAGATCCCACTTTAGTGCCATTTCTAATATGGTCAAGGTAGAGGAAACCTAAAAGGGAAAAAGAAACTATTTGCAAAGTTATGTCCTGTCTTCTTGTAAAAGGCCTGTCATCTACATATCTAAATAATTTAAATATTTATAGACACTTATCTTAAACATTTTCCAGAGGGGGGAAAAAAAAGAGTCCCTGTGAATCGCAACTCCCAACTCCACAATTATCTCTAAAGTATACCCACTCTTTCAGACCACTTTTTAAAATGTGACTGTAATCATTGTATTTATACACTCATTAAATGAAATGCAACAATCCAATTAGCCAAAAGGAATCACCACAGCAATAATGTTCTACTTCTCCCAGGCTATTACCAATAAATATCTTCCATGCAACAGGGAAAATGCTCAACATGTACCAGCTGGTGACTGAAAATATCATCAAGAGAAAATGTTTTGTCTGCCAGCTCAGATTCCGAGGGTATCATTTCTCTCCTTCTGAAGGCAGAATCTGCCTCTACCTCTCTAAACCCAGCCATCCCTATACTAATATGACTTGATGGAGAAATGGCTCGAATGCACTGGGCCAAAAAAAAGTAATCATATCAGGCCAGAGCTGATCCAGTTTGATCCTTTTTGAGAAAAGTGCAGAAACTGACCTAAATCTTAAGAAAAAGGAAGGAGAGGAAAGAAGAGACAGACAGAAAGGAGAAAAAGAAGAAATATGTGCTGAGATATGCCTGCCCATTATCTCACAATGAAATGACAAAAAATTTTGGCCATAAACCCTGCTGAACAAGTAGAAGTGCAAGCCTGTCCTGTGCTCTTCTCCCTAAGAGTTACCTTCCCTTGGAGGTATTTGGAGGGACACCCGGGGCTTTCCTAAAAGTCAGTTTAGTAACACAAACACCATCATGGGACAGAGCGCCGTGTGTTTCTGCAGAAAAACGTACACAACACTCACTGCACGTCCAAGCCAGGAACCTGGGATAGATGCGGAATCCTCCCTAACCACTGGGCTGATCGTGGATTCCAATGTCAGCTGGGATTCTCCAGCTTCCGGGCAAAAAGAAATATTACTTTCCACCTCTTCCAGGCGCTATCACTATTAAAGGGAAATTGAACAACTTAATTTTAGTGGAGCCCATTATACTACCACATGTTTCAATATTTTATGAGAACATTTGAATGTTTTAACGTTTTTGGCAAGATAATTCATAAGAAGGCTTATGAAGTCTGTATATTAGGTCAGAATCAAGGAAGAGAATGGTATTAATCCAGCTGGAGATACTGTGTGAAGAGTCATCATGAAATGTGAAAGATACTCAAATGTAAGAAGACAGACACCACTCTGTTTCTTTTTTTGGAAGCATTGTCTCTCCGATTACCCGCTTCCCAAGAACTTAAACAGAGCAGAGGTTTTCAACCAGAAGAGGGAAGTGATGTGTGTGGGGGCTGGACACAGCCGCTCTTAAAGTCCCACTGACATGTGCTCAGCAGTCCTGGCAGACGTGGAAGGATCTGCAAAAGGTCAATCTTTCTGTAACTCAAGGTGTTCTAGAATCCCCTCAATTATAGCCAATTACGATCTCATAAATGCCTTGGTACTTAAAATCATAACATACTTTTGCTCCCAATCTGCTGAGCTTCCTATAGAGGCTGGAACATTTCTCTCCATTTGAAGAGAAAATAGGTTACAACTGATTAGCCAGATACAGGGAGAAAACCATTTCATCCTAAGAAAAGTCTGATTTATTGATACTAAAAAAGCAAAAAAAAAAAATTGTTTTTCGAGGGGTTTATTAACTGGTTAATGGTCAAACAGCACAACCGCACTCTTTATTTTTAAATAAACCATTGCTGAATTTGTTGGATATTCTACCATTTGTGGTGCCCAGCACAGAATAGAGGTTTGGTAAAAAATGTTTGATGAATGAATGAATGAGCCCAAACACATATGCTGAATTGCATTAAGATCCTAACAGGGCACAGCTTGTAGGCTCCAGAATAAGCCCCACAATTTGTCAGTTTGGATAAATTACTTCACCTCTATGAGCCTCAATTTCCTCATGTAAAAAATAAGACAAGGGGCACCTGTCTGGCTCAGTCAGTTAAGTGTCTGACTCTTCATTTCAGCTCAGGCCATGATCTCAGGGTTGTGAGATCCAGCCCTACATTGGGCTCCGTGTGGGCATGGAGCCTCCTTAAGATTCTCTCTTTCTCCCTCTCCCGTTACCCCTCTCCCATGCTCGTGCACGTGCTTGAGTGCTGCTTCTCTATATAAAAAAAAACAAAATAAAATAAAATAAGGCCAATAATAGTATCTCCCTCAGAGAGGTTTTAGGAAAATGAGACAATTAACGTGAAGGTGTTTCATGGCTGGCAGGCCGCACCCAAGAAGTATTGCTTTCATCTGTACACAAGTGCTCTACTAAAACCCAGACGCTAACCTACATAAACAAAACAAATCAGGAGCCTGTTAGATAAGATTAGTAGGTTCCCACCGATGAGCTATACAACCAATTGTTAGGCCTGGCTGGAACATCATGTGAGGAAGGACACGAATTCTGAGACTGGACTCATCAAGAAAATGTATAATGACATTTAGTAATGTCTGTTGTTGGTGTGGGAGTGGACCGTGACCACAAGCACACAACACAGTACGTGACCAGGGAGACTTTTGGAAAGAAGTTTCCTTTACCATGCAGGGCTTAGAATTTCACAAATGGATGCATCTTCTGAGATAAAAATTGACTTGACTTGAAGACACATAAAATAAATTTAAACCCAGAGCTGGGAGTAATTTGTAGTTTGGATTAACTGGGGAGGAGCAGGACCCTCAACTGGCCTAAGTCCTTAAAGCTCAAATCTTCCAACATTGTACAACTTGGAAATATTGAGGACCAATCAAGCGAACTGTACAACTGTACATGGCCCCTTTCGACTATAGCCCTAATGGCAGAAGTCCTTACTGATAAAGGAGAAATGAAAGAGGAAAGACTACAGAATATTTCTCCCCTATGAAAAATTCAAACTGAGCCGCGTGAAACATGACTTAGCAAACTCACAGAGTGCTTATGCATTTTTAAAAGAGGGAGCTCTGCAATCTACCCACACTTCAAATTCTCCACCTGCTAATGGCTGTGAGCACAATGCACATCATTTACAACAACAGCTGGGAAAACTGCTTTCCCCTGTCTTCCCTGTCAATGATGTAGGAGCCTGCCAGTCTGGGAGCTAGGTGGCTAGATTTAATTTATTGAGGCTGCTGAAAGACTTTCTTGGTATTCTGGCTGAAAAGTCAATAATGGCCAAATTGATGTTTTCATAATTCTGCTAACCTTGGAAAAGATATTTCATAGTAGAGACTGGGAATAGGCAGGCTGTGCAAGCTTCTGAGAGGAATACATTTTCAAGCCTGGTGATCATCCTTTCTTGCTTCCTTTGCCACTCATGGACATTTGGCCTTGGATGGGCCCAGCTGGGGCTCCTCATTAAGGGGTGGCAAATTTGGGTAAGAGCAGACAGTTAAATCAGTCACTGGTCAGTCGGGGCCAGTCAAGAAAATGCACATGCCACCTGTAATCTTAATAGGGAGAACTGAATATAAGGAGTCGGCTAAACAGGGATTGGAAGGATGAAAAAAGGTGAAGAAAGACAGCACTGAAGAGACAAATACAGTAACTGCAGGGGGGCAGCTACCATACTTAAGGGTGGGGAGACAGATGGAAGACGGAGTCATTAGAACCTGGAAGCTTGCAAGGGTCACTCTGTGGAGGTGGGACCCAGGCATCTGAGGAGGGCATGTGGCCTGCTGGTCCTGGTATGTCTGAAGGGCCTCGCTCTGCAGAGGACAGAACAAAACAAAGTTGGGAACTGGGACCAACTGCTTCTGAGATAAATAAAATCTGTGTTAAAACTACAAGCAGCGAGCTGATAAGGAGTCCCTCCTCTGTTCATGACTAACAGCCTTCATCTGGCAACCCCTCTGGACAGCACAGAACCCACCGGGAAGCCCGCTGGGCAGATGCAAAATGAGGTGAGCTAAATCCCCAGCATCACACAGCAGAATGGGGAGGGGTGGGTTTGGGGCTCAGAGACAACAGCTTAATAAGAGCACACTGACCCTGCCACGGGGTGGAAAGAAAATAAAGACACAGTTCCTGACCTGCTGGAACAGGTGCTCAAATGCAGGAGTCAAGAAATGGAAAGGACAGAAACCATCACCTCAGTTCCATGCCTGCCCTTCTGCCCTCTCTTATACCTGAGGATTTTGTATTTGTTCTCCCTCTGCCACACTCACTTTTCTGATTTTCACCTTTTTGTTCTTTTTTGTCCTCCAATGCTTGGCTGAGACGTCGCTTTCTCAGAGCAGCCTCACCTCTATCCCCCCAACCAGATGGAAGCCAGTCCCAGCCTCTAGACTGCTTCTTCTGCACCACCACAATGTGTAATTATGGACGTGCTTCTACATTTATTTGTTTAACGTCTGCTTCCCACACCCGACTGTAAGGCCTGTGTTTGTTCCCTTTTGCGTTTTAATGCACACTCCAGGCCACATACAGACTAGTGTTTCAGGGCACATAGTAGTAGAGGCCCAGGAAACATCTGCATGATAAATGAATGGGAGAGGAAATGGATGGGGTGTATAGAAATTAATTTTTGGTTCAGAGTGTATGATAGAGACAGTAAACCCTACACACACACACACACACACACACACACACACACACACGCACGTTCACGCACAGGACGGAAAAATTTGACATGCAAATGTAATTAAATTGGAAAATAATGGGGCACCTGGGTGGCTCAGTCGGTTGAACATCTGACTTCAGCCTAGGTCATGATCTTGCGGTCCATGGGTTCGAGCCCTGCATCAGGCTCTGTGCTGACAGCTCAGAACCTGGAGCCTGCTTCAGATTCTTTGTCTCCCTCTCTCCCCCTCCCCCACTCATGCTCTGTCTCTCTCTCAAAAACAAACAGTGAAAAAAAATTAAAATGGAAAATATTTAGGCATATCACTAGACGTTTGATATGCATTGACAACAGTGTGCTGACCAGCAGAGATAATGGCAAGATCCATAGGCATACCCAGAATTGAATAATGCATGTACATACGCGTGTGTGTGTATATGTATGTGTGTATATATGTGTGTATATATATATGTGTGTGTGTGTGTGTATATACATATATATATATATATATACATATATATATATGTATATATATATATATACGTAATTTTTTAAATGACCATCATTCAATCATTTATTGACGTAAAAAACCCTTGGGGGTGTGTGGATGGCTTGCTTGGTTGAGTGTATGCTCTTGATTTCAGCTCAGGTCATGATCCCAGGGTCGTGAGATCAAGCCCTGTGTTGGGGTCCATGCTGACCCCAGCTCATGCTCTGTGATCTCTCTCTCTAAGGATATATATATATATACACACACACACACACACACACACACACACACACACACATACACACACACATATCTATATCTATATCTATATCTATATCTATATCTATATCTATATCTATATCTATATCTATATCTATATCTATATCTATATCCTTAAAGACATTACACAACTTCAGTAAAAATTAACTTTCCTAACCATTCAACCATGGTCTCTATTCATATTATTTTCCAATTTGGTAATGCTCAGACATATCCTCCTACCTCAGAATTCTCACCTGTGGGATTTCTCTTTCAATAAAACAATGTGATGGTTTGCATAAAGCAGGAAATGCTGAATTCGGACTTCCTTGCCTACCACCTTGCTCTCTGAATTTTCCTGGATGACTCATTTATTTCCAGGGGCTTTTTACCCTTTTCCAGGTTCTCCTTGCCCTTTTCTTGCTTTCTTCCTCCTTACTGTATTTCTTCCTCTTGGTCTCAGCATTTCTCAGTTAAGATCATTAGGAGTTACTCCTGCCTCAAAAGTCCTCATTTCTCTGTTTCAGAGGGAAGTCTTGTGGCTCATCCCGATCCCTTTTCCTACCCAGTCCTCTTCAGCGTGGCTGACCCATTTTACATTTTTCTTCACCCATTTTTCATAAGCTTGAACTATTCCCCCCAACAATAACACCCACTATAACTCCTCTCATCCAATACCTAATGGTCTTTTGTCTCTTAGAAGGAAATGTATATGTAATGATGATAGGGTTTATTTGTTCTCTTTTTCCAACACCCTTTTTCTCCCTTTCAAGAACTACCTCTTCCTGACCCCATACTGTCCTCAAGCGACTGTCACGCATGCTGCCGTGCCTAGCCACGAGGAGAGGACACTGGACCCCTATCTGAACCTCCCATCTCCCAATCGTGTGACCCCAGCTGTGTGAATCAGTCTTCACTGAAACTGTTCTGCTGTAGCTTATGGGTAAAATATGTTCTAGTGTGCGATATCACCAGGCTAGAGGGATGTGAGTTCACTGGCCATCTTTCCCACCAGTTGAAGAGGACATTCATGTGGAAAGAAGCCAACCAACACAGGCAAAGCTGAGAATACTCAAGAGACAGAACCCTACATCTAGCAGTGTCTCAAGCTGGCCCCATTCCTAGGCTTACAATTTCATAAGCCAGGCATTTTCTTTGCTTAATCTCATGAGAGTTAGTTTTCTGTCCAGTAGAGAAGTAATCTTTTTTTTTCCTAATGTTTATTTATTTTTTAGAGAGAGAGACAGAGCGTGAACGGAGGGAGGGACAGAGAGAGAATGAGACACAGAATCCAAAGCAGGCTCCAGGCTCTGAGCTGTCAGCACAGAGCCTGATGTGGGGCTCAAAGCCACGAACTAACCAACTGAGCCACTCAGGTGTCCCCAGTAGGGAAGGAGTCTTGAACACTCCATTACTTTCGTATGAACACTCAAGGCCTGCCTGATTTACCTCTGTCATCCTTGTGTCACTCCAGCACTAATGTGACCAGTTCTCTAGGGGCAACTGCTCTTACTTGGCTAAACTATTCCATAGGTAACTTGTTTCTTTTATGGAATGGTGCCTCTTCACTATACGAGTTCCAATGAAGTTGACTAACACTCTCAGACGTACTAAGGCTCTCTTGCCACCTGTTATACACAATTATTCTGATAGTGGATAATAGCTGTATCTCCAAAACCAGAAACTTAGCATAACAGATATAATTTATTGAGAGCCTCCTAAGTGCCTATTATTGTGTTCAGTACTTTATAAAATCTTCACAATGTTCTCTTAGGTGGATGTTATTCTTTCCTTTTTGTGGAAGAGGAAATTATAGCTCAAAGTGGTTAATTATCTGATCAAGTTACCCCAGCCATCCCACATGCTGTCCACAAGCCCCACTGACATCTCTGAATTCATCAATGGCAGCTTGGAGGTGGCAGACACTGACCCAAGCCTCCCTGCTCTACGATACAGCTCTCATCTATGACTATGAGGGGGATGGTTCTGTGGCAGGGATGCTGAGCTCCAGCCCAGGTGACAAGGGACTGGGGCCCCTGTGTCACCCTGCTGGCAGAACTGTACAGGTCCCCATGAGGGTCGGAGCAAAGGCCAGGGAACGAGGGCTTTCCGATGTGATTCTGTGCCCACCTTGCTGAGGGCACAACCACTCAGACACAGAGGGCAGATGTCCTTCCCAGGACAGGTAGCCTGATCTCTCGGGCCTGCAATGGTGGCTGTGAGGCCCAGCTGACCTCTGCAGAGGTGGCCAGACGGCACTGGGCCCCGTCCCTGAGACCCTCAGGCAGCCTGCTTCTCCTGTATTCCAGGGCCCAGAGCCTGGAATCGCCCCTCCCACCCCAGAACCAGACAACCCTCCTGTCAGTCACCTCCACTCCCAGCTGCCTGCCACTCAAACGGACTGCATCTTTGTGTGAAAGGAAGCAACCCTCCCACCACTGAATTAAAAATATGCTCTTCTAGGGCACCTGGGTGGCTCAGTCGGTTAAGGGTCTGGCTCATGTCATAATGTCACTTTGTGATCTCTCAGTTTGTGAGTTCCAGCCCCTCATCAGGCTCACTCAAAGCATAGAGCCCACTTTGAATCCTCTGTCACCCTCTCTTTCTGCCCCTCTCCCACTAGTGCTCACTCTCTCTCTCAAGAATAAACATTTAAAAAAAACCCAGAGGCACCTGGGTGGCTTAGCTGAGCATCTGACTTTGGCTCAGGTCACGATCTCACAGTCTGTGGAGTCAAGCCCCGTGTGGGGCTCTGTGCCGACAGCTCAGAGCCTGAAGCCTGCTTCAGATTCTTTGCCTCCACCTCTGTCCCTCCCCTGCTCGTACTTTGTCTCTCCCTTTCTCTCTCTCTCAAAAATAAATAAAAAATCAAAAAAAAAAGTGCTCTTCTCTCAAAAAAATTAATCACTTGTAACTTTTAACTAATTTGACAAGTGGCAAACTAAGAATTCAGATCCAGATCTCTTTTATACAAAGCCTCTGCTCTTTTTGTTGGACACAATATTCAGTAGCACGGAAGTTTTCTACCAGAGATATTAAAAAGTGGAGTAAGCCCAAAGGGTCCAAGTGTTGACTTTAAGACATGGTAGCCCCAGTGACTCCAGCACTTCAGTAACTTTTAGAAGTAACCGACTCACTGAGCAACTTGAGAATCTGTAGGACTATTATCATTACACTTATATAAGAAATGCTAGTTCTGCCTCCCGAGCTGACAGGAAAGAACTGAAGATGACTAAACGAGGGATGAAGTGTTACGGGCACTCCTCCTGCTGTGTGGGCACGCCAGCTCCATGCGCCATGCTTCAGCTCCAACACAGGTGCTGTGCTAGCAACCTGCAGTCCTTGAAGTACTCAGCACAGGAAAAAAAGCCTCTTGCCACTTAACTAAGATATAATGCTTACTAATACTGCTCCATGGATTTTCAACAACCAACCGATATGTGATACCTCCTCAAAGGCAGAAAAAATCAAAACATGACCATCTATGGTTTAGTGGCAAATGCAAACCTAAACTTGGAGTGATCCTCCTGGTAGAAGGGGAAAAAAATAAAGGGCAAATTAAGCCAGAAACGTTCTTTAAGGGCTAGAGAACCCTGTGCATTTTATGAGAATCACAGATTCAATAAAAGAGGTGCCTTAAACATTTGTAAGTCACCTTAAAACTACTTTGAAGGGAGTTGGGTTAACCATGAGAAGCACAGCTGGCCATAAGGCAGCCCACCTGGACCACGGTGCCGAGCTCACTGTGGGAAGGCCCACGCAGAAGCTGAGGAAAGGACCTTTGAGGCCTCTGAGCATCCTTGTTTTATAACGAGGACAAAGAAAGGGGCCTAACAGTAAGTGTCAGAGCCAAACTCCAAGCCTGGAGCCCTGTCTGGGACCTTGCCAGAGACACAGCTAGGAAGATGTGCAGCTCTGTGGGCAAAATGAAAGCCAGCTGGAGAGGGGCTCACGTCTGGACAGTCTTTCATCTGCGGTGGGGAAATTCACAGGGAGAGTCCACTGCCGAGTCCAGTCAAGGTAAGCAAAACACAGAAGGGTCTGGAGAGAGCAGATTCCTGCCATATGTTCACACGCCTAACAGTGAGAGACAGAGACAAAGAGAGAGAAGGAGGCAGCATCAGTGGTACCTCTGCCTGATGATAATGCTGACCTCTGTTTGCACCCACCCTGAGCCACACACAGGGCACTTCACCTGCACCATCTCATCGAATCATTACAACCAGTGAAGAGAGGTGAGGAATTGCAATTCCTACCTCCTGGATAAGAGGCTCAGGGGGACCGAATCTCCTAGCTCCTAGGGAGACCCACATTCCATCAGAGGAATTCGCTTAGAATCAACTCTCAAAGGCCTTATTTCAAAGTGTATGTACCCACAGTGTAAGAATAAGTATGACACATCAGTGTGCATCAGTTTATCACAATGCTTGGGCTCAGCGGAGGAAGCCTAGGAATTCACAAATGGCATTAATGAAAAATAAGAATGTCCCACATGTCATGTGCAATGCTAAGTGCTTTATACACATTTTATTCTAACAACACTCTAAGGCAGGGTTTCCCACTACTGACATTGGGCTCAATAATTCCTTGCCATGGGGGCTGTCCTGTGCAGTGTAGGATGTGTATCAGCAGGCCATCCCTGGTCTCTATGACCACCCTCTCCTCCCTTCTTCAGTCAAGACAACTAAAAACGTCTCTGGGTATTGCCAAACATCCTCTGGGGGGGGGGCAAAATCACCTCCAGTTAAGAACCGCTGTCCTGAGGTAAATAAACACTGTTCCTATTTTATGATAAGGAAACTGAATTCCACAAAATTTGACTAATTTGCTCATGAATCATACAGCTAAAAAGGCGAAACCAGGATTAGATTTTTGGTCGATCTGACTCCAAGACTGTTCCACTTGTTCCACTGTTATGCTGTGGTGCTCCTGAGAAATGCTGCCTTTCTGAAAAACAAATCTTCCATTCACAGGAAGTTCCAAAAGAAGCTGAGTAAAAGGAAATGAAGAAAACTGACTTGCCTTTTCACTTTTCATAAAATGCAAAGAACACCTCATCTTTGCCAGGTTATCTTCAGATAATAGAATACAAAGATGTGCAGAATTTAGCAGCTCTGCCTGAACGTGTTATCTCTGCTACATGGTTACTGATTCATTACTGTTCTTTTATTTAGGGTTTCAAAATAGGACAATGGCGGCTCTGCCCAAAGACTTTTCCCACCTGGCCACAGCCTATATTCACAATCACCTCATGATAATAAACGACATCAGATGGAGTGGTTACTACATTCCAAGCGTTGCTCTGTCCTTTCCTTGCAGGATCTCATCTGAGATCTAAAACATCCTTCTGAGGGTTGATGGGGGGGGTTGGAGGGAGGGGAGGGTGGGTGATGGGTAAGTTGGAGGGCACCTTTTGGGATGAACACTGGGTGTTGTATGGAAACCAATTTGACAATAAATTTCATATTAAAAAAATAAGAAAACAATAAAAGGCCTCTGCTTAACAGAAGACCATGGGGGAGGGGAAGGGGAAAAAAAAAGTTAGGGAGGGAGCCAAACCATAAGAGACTCTTAAAAACTGATAATAATAAACTGAGGGTTGATGGGGGGTGGGAGGGAGGGGAGGGTGGGTGATGGGCATTGAGAAGGGCACCTGTTGGGATCAGCACTGGGTGTTGTATGGAAACCAACTGGACAATCAATTTCATATTAAAATTAATTAATTAATTACAAATAAATAAATAAAACATCCTTCTGAGGTAGGGTCAGCTGTGACTTGCATTTTGCCGAAGAGCTAACTGAGGCCCCAGAGCTGACCCAAAGTCTATAAGAGGCAAGCTGTGATGCAGGCCTGGGTGGTCCAGCCCCAGCATTTCCATTACAAGTCAGGCAATAACTAAAGCCTTGTGGTTCAGAACTTGGGCTTTGGAATCAGAGAAACAGGAACGGAGCACAACTCAGCTGGTGACCTGCAGCCTCCTCACCTGAGAATGTTAGAAACAACAACACTTCTCTGGTGGGAGCGCAAGAATTAAGTGGTATTTGTCCGCAGCATGACTAGGGTCCTAGAATATATTTGATGTCATCGAACAATGGGTTTTTTTTAAAGATAACCGATCACTTTGACACCCTAACTGGCAATGTTTGTGTTAGTTACAGTTGTGAAAAACTTTAAAAGGCAATTTCAATAATGATAACTTGACAGGTAATTTCTTGTTTCTTCTGCTTTTCTTCATCTTCATGTTATTTAACCCAGATCTCTACTTTCCATTCTCATTATGGGCTGTTTACCAAAAAACTAATCCCAATGCATAGACTGATAATATTTAGGAAAACATTGCTTAAGAACAAATACATTACTAGATAAGTTCTCTTCCTCCTGGCTCTGGTGTGACTGCAGTGACTCTAGGGCAAAAGAATTTCTGAAAGGGGGTAAATTGTATACCGTGATGATAGTTCACAGTTACACCTTTATATATAATTTTCCCATTTCTCTTAAGTCATAGTTATTACACACAAATGCACAACCTCATAAAATTGCCCAACTCACTCTTCCCTGATACGGAGAAATACCCTTAAGTCATGGAGCACACCAGGGTTAATTCATATAAAACAGTCTTTAAAGTGTTTTGACAGATATATCCAATATAAATGAAAGCAGAAGGGTATTGCCAACATAAATAAGCACTAACAATTTCCACATAGTAGGGCATGGAAAATAAATGTCTCTCTGATCACCCTGGGGAAGTTACACTGAGAGAGATCCAAATTCTATATTGTTTGGTCTGTGGTTGTTAAATATATTATCTTCTCTTAATTGATGATTAGATCCCTAGTAACACATTATTATTTTTTTTAAGTTTATTTATTTATTTTGAGAGAGAGAGAGAGAGAGTACAAGCAGGGCAGAGGCAGAAAGAAAATCCCAGGCAGGCTCTGCACTTTCAGGACAGAGCCTGACATGGGGCTTGAACTAATGAATGGTGAGATCATGACCTGAGTTGAAAGCAAGAGTTAGATGCTTAAATTACTGAGCCATCCAGGTGCCTGTCCCCCTAGTAACACACTCTTAATTGTTAATATTTGGAAAATAGCTAGAAAATAACTGTTTAAAAAGAGAACCAAAAAATATGAGTCCAATTTCATTTTTCTGCATGTGCTTATCTACTTTTCCTAGTACCATTTATCGAAGAAATGATCCTTTCCTCATTGAGTACTCTTGGCTCCCTTGTCAAATGTTAGTTGACCATGTATGTGAGGGTTTTTTTCTGGGCTCTTGATTCTGTTCCATTGAACTATGGGTCTGTTTTTATGCCAGTACCATATTGTTTTGATTTCTATTGCTTTGTAATATAGTTTGAAATCAGAAAGCCCCAGAAAGCTTTATTTTTCTTTCTCAGAACTGCTTTGGCTATTCAGAGTCTTATGTGACTTTATACAAATTTAAGGATTTTTCTTTCTTTTTTTAAATTTTAATTTCTGTTTATTTATTTTTTAAGTAAACTCTACACCCAGCATGGGGCTCAAACTCATGACCCCAAGATCAAGAGTCACATGCTCCATCAACTGAGCCAGCCAGGCAAGCCTGGAGTTTTCTATTTCTCTGCAAAATGTGATTGGAATTTTGATAAGGATTGCATTAGCTCAAAGTGGATTAAAGACTCAAACAAACTCTGAAACCATAAAAACCCAAAAAGAAAACACAGGGGAAAAATGCCCTGACCACTGGTCCTGGTAATGTTTTTTTTAAGTTTTTTTTAACATTTATTTATTTTATTTATTTATTTTAATTTTTTTTTCAACGTTTATTTATTTATTTGGAACAGAGAGAGACAGAGCATGAACGGGGGAGGGGCAGAGAGAGAGGGAGACACAGAATCGGAAACAGGCTCCAGGCTCTGAGCCATCAGCCCAGAGCCTGACGCAGGGCTCAAACTCACGGACCGTGAGATCGTGACCTGGCTGAAGTCGGACGCTTAACCGACTGCGCCACCCAGGCGCCCCAACATTTATTTATTTTAGAGAGACAGAGAATGAGCAGGGGAGGGAACAGAGAGAGAGGGAGACACAGAATCCAAAGCAGGCTCCAGGCTCCAAGCTGTCAGCACAGAGCCTGACGCAGGGCTCGAACCCATGAATTCCAAGATCATGACCTGAGCCAAAGTCAGTTGCTTAACTGACTGAGCCACCCAGGTGCCCCGTGGTAATGATTTTTTTAATAGGACACCAAAATTACAAACAGCAAAAGAAAGCAAAAATCAGCAAGTGGGACTCTATCACACTAAGAAGCTTCTATGCAGTAAAAGAAACAACCAACTAAATGAAAAGGAAACCTATGGAATGAGAGAAAGCATTTGCGAATCGTGTATTTGACAAGGGGTTAATACCCAACATATATAAAGAACTCATATAACTCAATAGCAAAACAAACAAACAAAAACAAAAAAAAACCTGATTAAAAAAACGGGCAGAGGAACTAAACAGACATTTTTCCAAATAAGGCATACAAAAGGCCAACAGGTACCTGAAAAGTTTCCAGGATGAGGAAAAGGTTGGGGGTTGGGGGTTGGTGGTTGGGCAGGGAGGATAAAGACAGACACTATTTCAAATTCCATCCCCCCTCCTCACATTTCTCATCTCTTTCCATGAAGACATCTTTGTTTCCATAATTCTATGTGACATGCTTGCATCTATACAGTTGCATAGAGAAGCATGGTGTAAAACAGAAAACGGACCTCAACAATATGAATATAAGATATCTTATATTTTTTATAAGACATTCAGTTTTACTCTTATGTTAATCTTGTCTTTCATTTAACTATTATGACCTCCTGGAAAGTAAGTGTCCATTTGAAAGTTCATTTCTGGCTGAAAGTTATATTCATTCCACTCTGACAATGACTTGAGAAGAGTCCTGACTTAGCAGGAGATAAGAAATTGTGAAACCTAGTATTTGTACAATACTTAATAGATTATAGAACCATTTCCATTCACTATACCTCATTTGATTCTCTCACATTTATTCACTTGGCACTCAACTAATATTTGGTGGCTCTCTGCTAAACACTGTCTAGGCCATGGGTTCACAGCTAGCCACAGGGATTTACATAATAACACTAAACAATTAAAAGATAATAAAATCTCAGATAGTGTTGAGGGCTGCAAAGAAAATAAGACAGGATAATATGATGGGGTGACTTAGGGTGAGAAGGTTGTAATCAACAGATGGAGTGATCAGATGGCATCTCCAGAAAAAGTGACATTTGAGTGGGGACCCAATGTCCAAAAGAAGGTAGCCTGTGAAGATCTTGTAGAAGTTATTACAGGCAAAAGGAACACCAAGTGCAAAGGTCCTGAGGTAGGAATAGGAGAGCATATGCAAGGAGCAAAAAAGAGAGCCTGCATGGCTTGAATGCGGTGACAGAGAAGGAAGTGTAGAAAATGAGGTTAGAGAGACAGAAAGGGTAGGACCTCAAAGGATACAATCAGGAGTTAGGGTTTTATACCAGGGCATTAGGGAGGAAGGCGTTCACAGAGGAATTACATGACTTTCAGTTGTGTTTACAACAAGCTTATTCTTGATGCAGAGTAAGCTAGAGCATGGATTATGAATGAGCAAGAAGAGAGGTAGGGAAATCAGTTAGGAGGCTACTCCAGAGCCCAGGCAACTGATAACAGTGACTTGTAAGAGTAGAGATGGAGAGCAGGGACTCGAAGAGATACATTTCCTTAGTCTCACTTTACAGATAAGGAAAGTGAGGCTCAGGAAAGCAAATGATTTGTCAAAGCTGGGTAGGAGAGTAGACAATTTTTCTGTTTAGAAGTACAGTTATCCCCCCTCAGGTCATGGTTGTGTCAGTGGTTAAGGCATCTGAATACACTGATTATTAAAATCTTCCACAAGCAATCCGTTTTTGAGAAAAGATGTTTTCACTGTATCTAGCCCTATCCTATACATCAGAACACTTACTTAGTCAGTCCTTTAGCTGATCTGCACCTGCTGGGGTTACGTGACTGACTTCACAAACTGGGAGCCTGGAGTTTAATTCTACAATCAGGAATCATTATATTGTTTGTAAACAATGACAGACTATGATAAATATGCATCCTGGTTAATTACTTCCTTCCCACTTGCTGTCTTTACTTTCTCATTTCCATCATCTTGTCACATCTTAGTACCTGATTGTGCGTTCCCCACAACAGGCAGAGGGAAAATAGCTGCCAACATACTGAAATGCACGAAGACACCCCTGCATCCTTTGGGTTCTCAGAAACAGGAGCCAGACTTGAAGGTCAGAACCAGTGAAAACTAACAGATTTCAGTATGTTCAATGCAATCTTTACATTATTCTTTGGTTTGCACATTAGGTTCTATTTCAAGAAACAGAGTTCCTACTAGATTTCCATTACAGCCCAGCCCATGAGGCTGGATTATGAAACAAACAGTAACCCAAATTGCATTAGGGTATAAGACATTTGGGTTCTTTCTTTTTTTAACAGCAGGACCAAGGAGTAGTTAGTAAACATTTTAGGACAGGGTTCTTTTATCTATAGAAGAACAGCCTCTGCAGCAGAATTCTTGCAACAGAGAGAGCAGTCTCCATATGGTATATTAAATACCAACAATTCACATATGGTACAGTATAGGTGC
Source organism: Acinonyx jubatus (assembly GCF_027475565.1). NCBI lineage: Eukaryota > Metazoa > Chordata > Mammalia > Carnivora > Felidae > Acinonyx > Acinonyx jubatus. The sequence goes on along the minus strand of NC_069380.1, from coordinate 118,650,534 downwards.
TGTGTAAATCAAGCAGCAGTATAAGAGAAAGGCAGTTTCACGTGGCAGTGAAGAAGTTGGGCTGTGACGTCAGACAAATCTCAGTATGAATCACACTGCTACTTATAACTTGTGTGACTTGTGCAAGGTGCCAAACCTCAGTCTGCTCACCTGTAACATGGGGGCAATCACAGTACCTGCCCCATGGGGTTGTGAAGAACTAAACACATTTGTCATTGTTGTTACCAGTTATTATTAGTACAAATAATATATTAGTAATATAGATTGTTACTAATTATAAGTAATTGGTAATTACCAATCTATCATCACTAATTATTATGGATTATTCCTTAATCTGTTTCTTTCATGTAAAGGGAATGAATCATACATATGAATTATATGTACAATAGGAGCTTTCTTTCCCCATCAATGGGGTTGACCCTTGACCCTGTCCTACTCTACCGAACAGAAGTCCATCTGAACGAACCCACGGGTGAACAGACAGCTGGCCTACATTTTAGGATACAGTGAAGGCCTTGCGTAAACGTACCTCCATTACAAGGGCGGATGGTGTACTGCACAAGCCACAGTGTGAGATTCTTGTTCTAGGTACTGATCTGGTACCAACAAGTTACGTGGCTTTGGCCATATTCCTAAAACCCCTATATTTTTCTCATTGTTAATTTTGATAATATTACTACCCCACTTAAAACCTGCTAGGTTCCATCAAATGAGAATATGCATGAATATATTTTGTAAAATTATAATAATATCACAGCATATAAATTTGAGGTAGAATTTGTATCTTTGGTATTATTATCATTCTCATCATTATCATTCTCAATGTCAGTCTCACCGGCACTGGATTATTCTCCTGTGCATGACAGAGGAGATTCTTTTTTAAATTTTATTTATTTATTTTTATTTTTTTAATTAATTTATTTTTTTAATATATGAAATTTATTGTCAAATTGGTTTCCATACGACACCCAGGGCTCATCCCAAAAGATGCCCTCTTCAATACCCATCACCTACCCTCCCCTCCCTCCCACCTCCCCATCAACCCTCAGTTTGTTTTCAGTTTTTAAGAGTCTCTTATGCTTTGGCTCTCTCCCACTCTAACCTCTTTTTTTTTCCCCCTCCCCCATGGGTTTCTGTTAAGTTTCTCAGGATCCACATAAGAGTGAAAACATATGGTATCTGTCTTTCTCTGACAGAGGAGATTCTTGACCTGATATTGGAGTCTCTTCTTAATCTAGTCTCCGTCCTTGCCCATATTTACTCTTTAGTGTTTGTACATTAGGTTTCTTGCCTCACTGATGACTCAGATTGCCTTTCCTGCCTAGAAAACCTTGCCTGTGCCCTCTTCCATTTGCCTGGATAACTCATCTGAAGAGTCAGCTTAGTTGTACATTCTCCAGAAAGTCTTCTCATTTCCACCATATCCAACCACCACGGCCCTAGAGGTCAAGGTAAGGACCCTTCTTCTGCCCCTCCCCCAATCTCTCTTGCACCCACACCACTGTATTGTACTCTGTCAGGAGATCCTCCATCAAACTATAGGACCCTCACCAGCAGGGACCATGCTTGTTCATCTTCTATGCCCACAGGAGAGCAAAGGGCTTACAAGGGCCACTCCGCTGTAGTCACATGAGTGAGCAAGTAAATGAAACACTTCTTAATCGATGAGGCTGACCACAGATTCATTAAATATTCACTACACTTAAATACACACAGTCCAGTGATTATCACCTTTCCAAGTCCACACATCACGTGAGCACAGCTTCATGTGTTTCCTCAACGATGTTACTTGGAGCTTCAACTTCACTGTTCATCTATAGCTTTGTGCATATTTTGTTCAGAAAATTTCTCTATTCTCCTTCTCTCAGATCTTTAGAGACCACTTATGAATAAAAACAGTTTGTACAGCATAAGGTGTAAGAGAATGTTGAGGGAAAGACAATTTTAAAGAGCCGATCTTTTCAAATATTCATCTTTACAGCCATTGCAAGAGGTTGATTTTCTTGTTTGTTTTTACATCAACCAGGAAAAAAGAGACGTGGTGTAGTCTCAGAGATACTGTTGCCAACATCAATTCAAAAGCCTAGATCTACCCAACTAAAAATGAATCAGTCAAAAATACATTCCCCAGTTAAATGAAATCACTGAATCATGCATTAAGGAAAATGAAGAGTAACCTGAGACCATGGCAATTTACCTTCCTCAATGGAATGAAAAATGGGCAGAAGTCTGATATTGAAATTTCACTGGAATATACCCCTAATGTGTGTGTGTGTGTGTGTGTGTGGGCGCGCGCGTGCGCATGTGTGTGTGTGCATAGGGAGAGGGGATGAATGGAAAGGAACAAAGTGACAGAGCAAGTCAGAGAGAGGAAAAAAGTACACCCTGAGTTGAGAGACAGGTTGTGTTTTTAGTTATAATTAATTTTAGTTAAAAGCATGCAGATATTTTCTTTTAAGCTAAAATGTGAGTGTTAAAAGTCAAAAAGCAGTACATTACTCTCATATTATCCCTTTCTTCAAAATCCCAGAGAAATTATACTTTTTTCTCTTTGTGTGTGTGAAGGAAACAAGGAACTTAAAATAGTGAAAATAGGTAAGGAATTTAAATTAGTGAATATATATATATGAAGAATTACGTGTGCCTTTTTATTTTATTTTTTTATTTTTTATTTTTTTTAATTTTTTTTTCAACATTTATTTATTTTTGGGACAGAGAGAGACAGAGCATGAACGGGGGAGGGGCAGAGAGAGAGGGAGACACAGAATTGGAAACAGGCTCCAGGCTCCGAGCCATCAGCCACGTGTGCCTTTTTAGATATACCTAGAGAAAACGATTAAGTTCCAAAATGACAATCATGTTCCTATTATTTGAAGATGATGTGTGTACTACGTATGTATTGCTACGGGTTTCAGAAGGTCGTGTAAGCTTCATACAATTTGAAAATGGTATAGTATGACACATGGCAATGGCTTGCAGTTTATCTTTGAATCAAGTTGACATTTTTAGCACATTTAAACACATAACACTGGGCACAAGTTTCCCTTCTGTGATGCCGTTGCAGAAGAAGAGGGCACAGACCCAGGGCACCAAGACAATAGCCCCTGGAGAACTGTACCCATATCAGACATTCTCGACGGGTTCACTCCCAATTTATGCAAGGCCCTTTCTTAAAAATCACAGACTGTGGAAGCCGCCACTTCAATGTTTGATTGCCCTCTTTGAACACGGCTAGTCCTGCCCAGAAATACTCCTTCTCCTTCTTCCACCTTGCTACTTACCTTTCAGACTACTACAATCCCTTGCTCCCCCACTAAAGCATCAGGCGCAACCATTCTCCCAGTCCATCTCTCTCCATCACACCACTTGGTTCCATTGATCCTGCTCAGCCAGAGGGGACACAATAGCTGGGGCTTGCCCCCAGGTCCCACACCAAACTCATTTATTCTCTGACTCTTCCCTCTCTTGGTCTCCATATCATCTACTACCGTGATCTCCACCACAGCAAGAGAATGCTCTAATAGCCAGTAAAATTAGGTACTGTTGCAGAAATTGAATGTGTCTTCCTCCTGTCAAATGGTGCTGGGGTACCACTCGGAGGAACCCAATCAGTAGGAAAATGGATTCTGGCTAAACGAGGAGGAGGAGTCTCACAGAATCACACACTTTGGAAAGGAGAAGGTTATGCAGAAGCAAGAGAAAATTAGGGGACATTCCACACTTGCCTCTCCCTCATCTCCTCCAGACTCAGAAGTGTGCACACTGCTCCATGCTGCCATGCTGCAGAAGAGGAGGAAGGATCTGCTACAACTCACAGGGGGAAAGCTGGGGGTTGGGCCTTCCCAGATAGCAGGGAGCCTACGACCTCTTGGGGCCCTCCAAAACACTAAACCTTGCTTAGCTTACGCTTTAGAAATGTCAGCTCCATGAGATCAAGGGTTTTTAATATCTTATCTATTACTGTATCCTCACTGCCTAAAAGAATATCTGCACATAGTAGACACTAACCCCAAAATATCCATTGAATGAATCAGTGTAATGCACTGGCTTTGGCCATTATATTTCCATCACCATATTCCCGTTCTGGGAAACATTAGTCTGAGCAGCTTTTACAGCTCTAAATTTCCCCAAAGGAGTCACCAGATATTCAATGGTACTTCCCTTTCTTTGGGGGAAAAATGGCAATAAAATAGTAACTTTTACCTAGTGTCCTTAGCAAGGATAAATAAAGACCTGTGTGCACCTTTCTCAGAATGATGTATCCCACATTATTGCAACAAAAGAAATATCCACTTTTTTTTTAATTTTTAATTTTTTAAAATTTATTTTTGAGAGAGACACAGAGCATGAGTGGAGGAGGGGCAGAGAGAGAGAGGGAGACACAGACTCTGAAGCAGGGTCCAGGCCCTGAGCTGTGAGCACAGAGCCTGACACAGGGCTCAAATTCACGAACAGTGAGATCATGACCTGAGCTGAAGTCAGCCGCTTAACCAACTGAGCCACTGAGGTGCCCCCAGAAATATCCAACACTTTCAAAGTTTGCTTGAAAAATATGCTCAAAAGTTCCCCGCTTGCCATGTAGTGGTGCTCCCGAACAACATGGAGTGGAACTGGGCACTAAATGTGCCTGAAATGGAGTAATGGAGCTCCAAGTGGGTGTTGTTATTAGAGGTCATATTTGCCCAGAACAACCAGGAAAGAGGATGAGAACAGGTCACCACCAGCATGGAAGCAGATGCCTGTTGTGAACATGACCACTAACAGACTACACAGTCCACATTATCTCAGACATGTGAATAGAAAAAGGAGGAAATGTGAAGCAGATGGTTGAAAGTGCTGTGGTAACTTCAGAATGTGGTAAACTCCCGATGTGCTATTTTAGTGTTGGGATCTATAATAAAAGGGCAGCACAATCACATTCTGGGTGGACTCCACATTTTTGGTGACTTGAAACTTGAGATTCTTTGTTTGTCTACTAGTCACCAAGAGCATTTCTCCATCAAGATTATGAAACCTAGGTGTCACGCTTTCTTAAAAGGAATCAAAATGTGGACTAACCCAGAAAAAAGAAATGTCCCTGACTCATGCAAACGAACCCCTGATAAGGAGAAAAAGGCAACCCACACATGTAGGGTAACAAAGAGAGAATGATAGAAAGTGCCTCCTTCTCAAAATTGAGTTATCAATGAGGGATCTTTACAAATGATATCCCAACACTTCCCATAGAAACTGTAATGAGTTTTAAGAAGCTTCTGATGCCAGTTAGGGCCCAACCACAAACTTTAACATTACTTATATGAACAAATATTTCCCAGATTTGATATTTATAGAATTGCAGATATGTGGCCCATTCACAGTGGGCCTTAAAAACTCCTTAAACATCTTAAAAAGTTGGCTGAAAGAAGAATCCACATTTACTGGATATTATCAGGGGCAGATGATAGAGGAGTATTAATAATGAGTTTCCTAAAAAAAAAAAAAAATAATAATGAGTTTCCTAGAAACCACAACACTGATTTACTCTGTCCATGTGACAAAAACAAACAAAAAAAAAATCCCATAAAGTTGAAGGGGGTACTTCTGGTTCTATGAATGCTTTAATTTTATGAAAGATATGGGTGATTTAAAAAAAATTAATGTTTTTATTCATTTTTGGGAGACAGAGACAGAGTAGGGGAGGGCAGAGAGAGAGGGAGACACAGAATCTGAGGCAGGCTCCAAGCTGTCAGCACAGAGCCCAATGTGGGGATCGAACTCATGGACTGCAAGATCATGACCTGAGCCAAAGTCTGACGCCCAACTAACTGAGCCCAGACATGGGTGATTTTATTAACTTCAGTTTTTTTAACAAAGATTTTTTTTTTTACTTAAGTACAAAAATTGAAAAATATTTTCATGGGGAACCTCCTTAATTCTAGGTTCGGTAGCAAAATAATGCATAGCATAAAGATTTAAGCTTGGGGTCTATTAATTCACTCTTGATTTCTCCATCATAGCTACAACCCTAGTTAGAACAATGTAGGTCAATTTTGTCATTAAAAGAAATCTGAGACTCAGTCCTCCTTGATCCCAGTACACGTCTCATCCCCACTGGCTAAATTTACTGAGTTTGGCTAGGCTCAAGGTTACACTAATAGCTTTTCCAGGAGGTCACACTGGAGTCAAAGGAGGCCACCTCTGAGACCTTAGAGAAATTAATTCCTGTAAAGGCTTGGTGTAGTTTAATATCTCAGTCCCAGATTGAGGCCAGGCTAAAACTAGTAGAGTAGGTAGCTGCTACGGGATACGATACTACAATCTCAATGGTAGCACCTCTCCTCTTCTGCCAAAAATACTTCTTTTGCTGGCCAGTCAAGAATTCTACCATGATAAAAGTAATAACCCAAACAACAATTGTTCAATGCTCAAGAGCATTAGCAATGAATTATATATGACTCTAATCACATTTTACTCTTTATCCTGTGAAATAAATGATACTTTCTTCCATTTGCCACATTAATGAATTGTGATTCATATTAACTAAGGACCTTTTCCAGGTTCCACAGTTAGTGTGGACTCACACTGGGGGCTCATGATACTAAATCCTATCATTGGTTCTCTTAAGGCACTTTGTTTTCAAGAACCTCCTGTGAAGATCTAAACAGACCACAGAGACATTGTAAAGTGGTCAGGAGAGTCTTATGACTCAGGATGAAGCGGCTTCTTTTTCAACATCAACATGAGAGGAAAACTAGAATGGGATGTATTTCACCTCCTTTTTGATGGTGGGGAGAAAGGTGAGCAGACCAGGAAGTTGAAACATGCTGGTTGTTCATGCTGGTCCTGAACTCAAGCTTCATGCTGTTTTCATCATCACAGTGATTAAAGGCTGTGGTATTTAATTTTGGTCCAGCTTTGGCAGCTGATTTGGCAAATGACCAGGGTCAACTAGTCATCTGCACATTCTCCAAATGGATATCCTAAAGTAAACCCCATATTTAAAAAACTGGATACTGGATACTGTATTTTCCTATGGCAATGCTCCCTCTACCTTCCTTCTGTCCCTGCCCCTCTCCTCCCCTCCCCTTCCTTACTTTCTCTTTCCTCTCCTCTCCTTTCTCTCTCTCTCACTCTCACTCTCACTCTCTCTCGTATTGCATTAAAAAAAATTAGGCACACCTTCCTTTCTCTGCCTGGAACAAAGATTCTTGTGTGTCATTGGATAAACTGCCATCTTTAAGTCTGTACTGTATTTAGATTTCATTCTCTTCCTTGATTCACCTATCCTGTTCCTTGAGATAGGTTAAATTCTACATAGTATGTTCAAGCTCAGATTATCTGAGAATTTGCCCCATGTTAAATCTCAGGATTAGGCTAAATCCAATGTTCCTCAATACCAAAGTGCCTTTTGCAGGGTGAAAGACACAATGTTTCTAAATATGGAAGGGAAGCATCTTTCTACTGGCTCTGAACCAGCCAGAGGATCAGTTGGGAGATAGGAGAGAAGTGTCCATTTGTAGCACCAAAGAGAAGAGACCAAGAGAAATTAAAATGCTATGACTGATACAGTTTCACTCCTAAGTGTAACATCTTTCCCTTTCTCCCTCCCTCCTGAATATTCACACTATTAAGGGAGATGTGTGAAGTCCTTCTCACAGTTAATGAGTAAGGATGCTCAAGAGAAGTATCTCAGAATACCTGCTTCTGAGCCAGGGCGTTGAAGCGATGAAACCCCAGTTCAGAACTGCCTCGGGAAATGCAATGCATTCATGTTCCAAGTACAAAGCCCCTCAAACTCACTTTGAAAATTTGCTCAGAGTCTAAATAAATCAAACTGAAAGACTTAATTATGAAATCCCAGAGCTGGTCATGAGGATAATAAAGTGCCTGGGTTTCTGTTTCAATAGATGTGTTAATATTTTAGCAGCCCCTAACTGCCTGTGTTCTATTTCACAATTCATGATTAAAGTTTGATTTTAATAGAGACTCAAAAAAAAAAAAAGAAACACCAGGGAAATCTGCATTTCAGTCCCTTGCTATTGCACTAGTATGTGCTTTCTAACATGTAATTAATGTCTCCCTCCTAGCCATTATCTCTTGATGGGGCAGAACCAGCACAGTCAAAGCCAAGCTCCATGGGGTGACCTGATCCACACCACACAAAAAGAGACGCAGAATCATCAGGTGGCCTCTTCTGTATCCTCTCGTGCCATTTACCCCAGGTATAAGTTGGCGAGTAAGACTGATTTTAATAAACTGATGACTCTGCTAGGGGGTAAACAAACAAACAAACAAAAAACACCTCCCTCCTTTAATTTGAAATCATAACTTGAGACCTCTACAGAACTGAGAAATGAATGGAGGCAGGTTAAGTTGCTTTAAGAGACACTTTAGTTTCTGCTATTCAGATAAAAAATATATGAAGAGTAATAGATTCTACAAATCCGTCGACAGAGTCTGTAAGAAGGCAACTTCTACTAGCTTAAAGGAAAACTCTAACTATACTTGCATACACACACACACACACACACACACACACACACACACACACACGTATATATGGCCACTGTAAGAAAACTAGAAAAAAATTACATAAGAACACTGAACAAAGTTAAAATGAGCTGCAATTTTATCAAAAAAGAGGTAACCATTTTTATTATTTTGGTGTGAATCCTTCCAGACTTTGTATCATCAACTGTCCATAACTGTAAAGATGAACCTGTGACATTATTTTTAACAGCTTCATGGTAGTTACTGGTTGGTCCAAAAGTTTATCTTATTTCTAATCAAGATAAGTTGTTTGGTGTCTCCTGGGACTTAATGTGATACAATAAAACCCATTAGGAAAAAGTAGTTTCTCATTTTTTTCCTAAGGGCAGAAGCATTAAGAAAAAGAGATTTGATTAAGAGAATATGGAGACAAATCAAAATCTTTAATCCAGGACAGAGCCTTCTGGAATCATGATTTAATCTAAAACAGGAAGTCCTCTTAGAGATGTCATTTAAAAAATATGCTTGCTCTTGTCTCTGAAGCTGTTTTAATGCAACCACTGATAAGAATCCACTCCTCACAATACCAGAGCCAGACCAAGCATATTTTAAAGTGGCAGGTCTAATTTCCAACTGCAGCCTGGGTATTATGAATATAAATCATCACATGGAGAAGCAAACATCCTATAGAGGTCCCAGTCAGCAACTCATCCTTCTCAATAAACTTTCCAAAGACCAAAACTTACTGTCCAGGAATTCATGGAGATAACCAGAGACAGCTGAGGGCTTACCTGCGAGCGAGGAAGAACTGGTTCATGTTTTCATGCAGTTAGGGTTCAACAAGGGGTTCAGTATGATGCAAGAAAGCCTATCAGCCATTTTCCTTGCCTTATGTTAAGACGATATACCTGTAATAATCTTTAAATCTTTTACCTACAAGCTATATATGTGGTAGTTATCAGGTGAATAGACATTTTAGGTGGAAGGGGTAATTCTAGGCAAAGAGAACAGTGTAAGTAAAGAGACCAAAGAAGCAACAGGGTAATGAATTTGAACACTATAACTCGTCTGATATGGCTGATACATGGTTTATTTGTGGGCTTGCCAGTGAATATAAACACGGAGAGTTGGAGAAATGAGAAAAGAGCTAGATTATAGTGTAAAGGGCCTTCTACTCAAGCCCCCCTCCCCCGCCCCCAGGAATCACCTGGGGAGTTTTAAAAAATGCACATGCTTGATCCCATGCTTGTACTCTGGGGTACAATCTGGGCATCAGGATTGTTGAAAGCACCCTAGGTAATTCTAATACAGGGAAAAGTTGGAGAACCACTGTTCTAGCCTATTAAAAGAAGCATGGAATTCATCTAAGGATAATCAAGATATATAAAATCATTTTTAAAGTACAGAAGTGCCACATTCAGATTTGTTTAAAAAAACTGCTCTGTGGGATTTGGGGGGGAATGGCAGATGTGACAGCATTATTTTTAACACTTTGGAAACCCACATAAAAAGAAAAAAGAAAAAGCAGTATATATGATTGATTTACGACAAAGGAGTCAAGAATACACAATGGGGAAAGGAGAGTCTCTTCAATAATTAGTGTTGGGAAAACTGGACAGCTATGCACAAAAGAATGAAAAGGGATCTCCATCCTCCTAAGCAAAAATCAACTGAAAATGGATTAAAGACTTAAATTTGAAACCTCAAACCATAAAACTCCTAGAAGAAAATACAGTGAGTAAACTTCTCAACATTCATCATGGCAGTAAGTTTTTGGATTTGATGCCAAAAGCAGAGGCAACCAAAGCAACAATAATTAAGTGGGACTACACCACACTAAGCAGTTTCTGCACAGCAAAGGATGCCATCAACAAAATGAGAAGGTAACCAAGTAATGGAAAAAATATTAGCAAATCATGTATCTGATAAGAGGCTAACATACAAAATATATTTAAAAACTCATGCATTCATAGCAAAAAATTGGATTTAAAAATGAACAAAAGACCTAAATAGATATTTTTCCAAAGACCTACAAATGGCCAACAGGTTCATGAAAAGGTATTCAACATTATTACTTATCAGGGAAATGCAAATCAAAACCACAACAAGATGTTACCTCACACCTTTTAAAATGTCCACCATCAAAAAGACAAAAGAGAATAAGCACTAGCAAAGATGTGGACAAGAGCTAACCCTTGTGCACTGCTGTTGAGAAGTAAATTGATACAACCACTATGGAAAATAGTATAGTATGGAGATTCCTAAAAAGTTAAAAATAGAACTATCATATGGGGCGCCTGGGTGGCTGAGCCAGTTGAACGTCTGACTTTTGATTTCGGCTCAGGTTATGATCCCAGGGTCATAGGATGGAGTCCCACATCAATTTTTTAAAAAATTAAAAAAAAATAGAACTACCATATGATCCAGCAATCCCATTTTTGGGTATGTATCCAAAGGAGTGAAATCAGGGTCTGGAAGAGAAATCTGCACTTCTGTGTTCACAGCACCATTATTCACAGTAGCTAAGATATGGAAACAACTTGAGTGTCCACCAATGTACGAATAAAGAAAATGATATATATGACATATACGTATAACAGAGTATTATTCAGCCATGAGAAAGAAGGAAATTCTTCTGTTTGTGACGACATGGATGGACCTTGAAGACATTGTACTAAGTGAATTAAGTCAGGCAGAGAAAGACAAATACTACATGGTATCACATATATACAAAATCCAAAAAAGTTAAACACCTAGAAATAGAGAATAGGAAAGTGGTAACTAAGGGCCAGGGATGGGGTAGGTAGGAAGAAGTTGGTAAATGGGCATTAACTTTTAGCTATAAGATAAATAAAGCCTGAGGATCTAATTTATAACATAGTGACTACTGTTGATAACACTGAATGTACTATATAAGTGAAATTTACTAAGAGAGTAGAATTTGAATGTTCTCCCTCACCAAAAAAAAAAAGTGAGAAAATGGATGTGTTACTTAACTAGATGGAAGCAATCCTTTCACAATATATACATATATCAAATCATTATGATGTGTCCTTTAAGTATCTTATAATTTTATTTGTCAATTATGTCTCAATAAAGATAAAAAATAAAATAAAATCCGGGACCCTTAGGTGGCTCAGTCGGTTAAGCATCCAACTTCAGCTCAAGTCATGATCTCACAGTCCATGAGTTTGTGTCCTGTATCAGGCTCTGTGCTGACAGCTCAGAGCCTGGAGCCTGCTTCAGATTCTGTGTGTGTCTCTCTCTCTCTCTCTCTCTGCTCCTCCCCCACTCATGCTCTGTCCCTGTCTCTCAAAAATGAATAAAAGTTAAAAGAAATGAATAAAATAAAAGAAAATAATATGAAATGAAATAAAATCCAAGAAACAAAAGAAAATAGCAAAAGCAAAACCCATGGAAAACATTTATCACCAAACTAGCTGACAAAGTAGACCCTCAAGTAAACAAATAAAAATACAAATAAGAAGGTACAAATTACCTACAGCTACAAGGCCTGTATGACAATGGTATCTGTGTGGAAAAAAGCAACAAGGTGGGACATAAAGGACTTGAGAACAGGAGAACCCCCCAAATAGCCAACACACATGCACTTGAAAGCACAGTATGCCATTTGAGACCACCCCCCTCCCAATTCTGGGGGAGGGCCCACAGTATAGACTGAATAGACTGAAGCAGTCTGGCCTCTGTAAACCCTAGTTACTGACCTACCTAGATTCCTTTCTAAGACAGGCTCTTACTGAGAATAAATTGCTGGGAGTAGAAAAAAAAAAAGAAGAAGAAAGGAAGGAAATAGAACAAACAGATGAAAGGAGAGAGTGTGGGCTAAGATGAGAAGGAGAATGTAGCCAGGAAATCTCAGAAGGTAGCAACCATGATTTTCAACATTATACTAAAACAAAAGAAAAGGAATTTTGTGAAATTAGAACATCCATAAACGTCACCTTATTCTAAAAGGCCAAGAAAGATAATTTTACATAAAGGTAAGCAATATAAAACTGTTGAGCTCAAATTCTATACAAAGATATAAGAAAGGAAGACTAAGTGAGAGAATATGATTTTTATACAAATGTATTATAAGAAATAGAAAAAAAAAGAGCAGAATAACATCCCTACAGACAGCAAATGCATTATAGAATGACATGCACATAAAAAAGATTAAAGCTACAATTTACTATTTAAAAATGAATTCAAATACATTGAAAAACTGATACAAAATACTGAAGGATAACATAAATTGGAATTAGAAAAGACTAGGAATTTAGATGACAGTATTTATGAAAGAATTATAAACAGACGAATAAATAATTTTTTAAATGAAGACTAAATGGGAAAGATACAGGAGTGCAAGAATACAACAGATAATGTCTTAGAAATAAAAAGGAATAAAAATACTTACAAAAATATTTTAAAAAAAGAAATCAAAAGGGTTGTAGAGAAAGTGACAAATAAATATTGAAGATAGGCCAAAAAAAAAAAAACAAAAACAAAAAATCGACAATCACATAATAGGCATTTCTAAACAAGAAAACTGAAGCAAGGAATAGACCAAATGTTAAGATCTGTTTATCTAAAAAAGTTAATTATTTCATATATGCCTAAGTAACTTTAAGGAAAAAGAAAGAGCATGTGACTCTTTAGGGAAATAATATTAAATTATCAGACTTTCTGACAGCAATACTTAATGCAAGAATAATCAAATTTAGGATATTCAAGGAAAGAAAGTGTAGACCAAGGATTTTATATCCAGCAAAACTAACTTACAGATATCAGTGGCACAAACTGTTACCAAGTGTAAGAACTAGGGATAGTCTTCTCTTGAGAGCTTTCTGGGAAATCTGTAATACAACAAGATTTAGTGAACCAAAATAACTGGAGAGGGGTCAAGATTAGAACTTGTGGTTAACATTAAATACATATTTATTTGAAGCAGTTTATTACTGTGTCAATTTAGCTTAGCTAGAATTGTGCTTTCCAGAATGCCTTTTCTTATATATTCCTAGATTAAAGCTGTCTATAAAACAAATTTTCCTAAGAATTAGAAAGCAGAAATGAAAGAGAAGCCATTATGCTGTGTATGTCAGATGAGGATTCCATGTACTACTATTGCTTCACCCACCATATAGTTGTTATTGGATAGCCTTGTTGGTCTCTACCATCAGTTAGCACTTAAACTCCTTCAGTTCCAATAAAACATCTTTCTTTACCTTCTCTAAGTCATGTGTTGTTAAGCATGTGTGCAACTCTTTGGCAAAGTGCACCAGTCTCTTCTACAGATTACCAATGTTGTTGTGGTTATAGGCAGTGAGAAACAGACATAAGACCCAGATTCTATTTATGGGGTTCCACTTTTTCTTTGTTTTTCCCTGCTTCATATATACTATTTCTTCCCTACTGATCTATAACAGCTTCAGACCTACACATTCTAGAATCAGAGGAAACAGCCTTAACAGACTTCTTCATTAGCTTCCACAATTATGTAAAATCTAATCCCTAAGACCCATATCTCACACCATATCATTTGGAAAGGTCTGCTTCACTTATCAAACCCTAACTGATCCCCTTGTAGAACTAAGATTAATGAAGTGTAGGAGGAACAGAGTATAGTATGCACAGGTTATATATCATGATTTTTTGAAGCAGAACAAAGGAGATCAGATATACTACAGAATAGTTAAATAAAAACCCTATAGTTTTTCATCTGTATTGTAAGTATCAATAGGAATTAATCAGGTGTTTTATCTTTATATGTGTATTTGCATTCCAGCTCTGTCCACTGAAGAGACACAGAAATAATGGCTACCCCAGTGGCAATGAGTATTCTTAGTACCCAGACTGTGATCTTGAAATACTGTTTCTCATTAAAATAAACCAAACTTTCTTGGAAAAGACTGATTTTAGGTCTGGAATAGGAAATATACAAGATGAGCTTGGAATACCTCATGATACCCGATTGCTACTAAATGATCAATGACTATGAAAATGAAAGTCCTATTAAAAAGACTCAGCAAATTGAAGAGGTTCCCATTGGCCAAACAGAGAACAATTTGAGCTTCCTAATGATAATAATTATAACCTATCTAAACCCATCAAATTAGTTTAAATCCATGAGTTAATGATAATTAAAAAAAAAAGTAACTCATCACAAAGGAGAAGAACAGGGAACAAGTTCATTACCTTGACACCAAATATGTGTAACAGGAGTACTAGAAAGAAAGAAGAAAGGGACAGAAAAACTATTTAAGGAAATAATGGCTGAAATCTTTCCAAATGTAATTAAAAACATTAATCACACATCCAAGAACTCCAATAAGCTGCAAGAGGGATAAATACAGACATTGAAATCAAGATACATTATAATAAAAGTGTTGAAAGACAAAGACAAAATGTTGATAGCAGCATGAGAAAAATGACTCATCATGTACAAACAAACTGAATAAGGTTAACAGCGGACTTCTCATCAGAAACAATGGAGGTCAGAATGCAGTGAGATGACATAGTCAAAGTACTGAAAGTAAAATCTGTCAACAAAGAATCCCATACCCAGCAAAACTAATTTCTTTTTTAAAATGAAGGCAAAATAAAGACATTACCAATAAACAAAACCCAAGAAAATTTGTTCTAACAGATCTTCCCTACCAGAAAAACTAAAAAAAGTTCTTCATGTTAAAAAGCAAGTGATACCAGATGGTAATTGGAATCCATATGATAAAACAAAGGATGCTGTTAAAGGTAATTATCTATGTAATCACAAAAGACAGTATAATTATATATTTCATTTCCTTTGTTCTCCTGATTGATTTAAAAAGCAACTGCATATAAAATATGAATGTGATTGCAACATGGGCCTTTAACATACAAAATGCAATGTATTTGACAATAACAGAACAGAAGAGACCGGTTAGAACAAAGCCATACTGTAGTAAGTAAGAAAATGAAACCAGATGGTAGCTTACATCCAAAGACAGTAATGAATTAAACCAGTAAAGGTAAATAAGAAGGCTAATATAACAAACTCTATAAATATATATTTGTTTTCTTCTTTCAGTTCTTTAAAAGATATAAGATTATGCAAACTGAAAATTATAACAAGGCATTTGTTGGATTTGTAACATACATAGACATAATAGTATATATTAGTATAGTGTATAATAGATATCTCACAAAAAGGGTGGGAGGAAATGGAGTTTTATAAAAGTAAAGTTAGTATATTTGCCTGGAACTAGGTGGCTCAGTTGGCTGAGCAACCAACTTCCAGTTCAGGTCACGATCTCATGGTTTGTGAGTCTGAGTGCCACATCGGGTTCGCTGCTGTCAGGGCAGAGCCTGCTTAGTATCTTCTTACCCTCTCTCTACCCCTCCCCTGCTGGTACTTTCTCAGAAACAAATAGACATTAAAAAAGAAAAAAGAAAATCACGGGGTGCCTGGGTGGCTTAGTTTGTTGAGCGTACAACTTAAGCTCAAGTCATAATCTCACAGTTTGTGAGTTCAAGCCCCACATCGGGCTCTGTGCTGACAGCTCAGAGGCTGGAGCCTGCTTCAGATTCTGTTTCTCCCTCTCTCTCTGCTCCTTCCTCATTCACACTCTGTCTCTCTCTCAAAAATAAGTAAAAAAATTAAAAAAAAGGAAAGGTCACAAATCAATAACCTAAGCTTCTACCTTTAGAAACTAGAAAACAAAGAGCAAACAAAACCCAAGAAAGCTAGAAGAAATAATAAAGACTAGAACAGAGAAAATCAACAAAACTAAATCTTTGAAACGATCAACAAAAGATCTTTGAAAAGATCAACAAAACTGACAAACATTTAGCTCTACTAAGCAAACAGTAAAGAAGATGCACATTATTAAAATCAGGAATAAAAGGAAGAATGCCATTACCAATATCACAGAAATAACAAAGGATTATTTTACTCTGAACAACTATGTGCCAACAACCACATAATTTAGATGAAATTTTAAAATTCCTAAAAAGACACTAATTACTGAAACTGACTCAAGAAGCAATAGAAAATCTGAATATGTTCACATCAGGTGAAGAGATGGGATTACTAGCTTAAAATTTTCCCACAGAGAAGAGCCCAGGCCAAGATAGCTTTGTGAGAAATTGTGCCAAACATTAAAAGAAGAACTAATACCAATTCTCCAAAAACTCTTCCAAAAATAGAAGACACTTCCTAATACAACCTATGTGGCCAATATTACTGTGATACAAGGTAAAGATATCACAGGAAAGAAAACCATAGAAAATATCTCTAAAATACAGATGCAAAAAGCCTCAAGAAATTACTAGCAAACGGAATCCAGCAACATGTAAAGAAGAATTATGTACTACAACCAATAAAGATTTGCCCCAGAAATGCAAATTTTGTTTACCATGCAAACATCAATATAATAAATCATTTCATAGAATTAAGGATAAAAGCCATCTGATCATCTCAATAGATACAGAAAACCATTTGATAAAATTCAATACCTTTTTATGGTAGAAATGTTCTACAAATTAGAAAAGTAGCTTCCTCATGATAAAGGGCATCTACAAAAAACAAAAAAATATGATAGCTAGCATCCTACTTAATGGTTAAAAGTAAATGCTTTCTCCCTAAGATCAGGAAAAAGACAAGGATTTAAACTTTCACATCTTATTCAACATGTACTGGAGGTTCTAGGCAGGGCAATAGGGCAATGAGTTTGTATAAAAAATTTAAAGAATCCAGAAACAAAACAAAACAAAACAAAACAATGGTGGGCCCAATAAACAAGTTCAGCCATGTATCAGGATATAAGATCAATACACAAAAATCTATTGCATTCTCATATAGTAGCAATGAACATCCAAAAATGAAAGAAAATAATTTCATTTGCAGTAGCACCAATAAGAATAAAACATTTAGATATAAATTTAACAAAAGAAGTGTAAGGCTGAGATACTAAAAACTACACAATTTGTTGAAAGAAACTAAAGAATATCTAAATATTCTTCTTTAATGATATGTTAAAATGTTTATAGATGGAAGCCTTAATATTATTAAGATAACAATACTCTGCAAATCAATCTACAGGTTCAATGAAATCCCTATCAAAATCCCAGATGGGATTTTTTTTTCAGAAATTGGCAAGCAATCTAAAACTTCATGTGGAAGTGGATGGGCTCAGAATAAGCAAAGCAATATTGAAAAGAACAAAGTTGGAAGATTCATACATCCTTATTTCAAACTTGCTACAAGATGGTGTAGGTAGTACATAGGATAGACATCTAAATTAATGGATTGGGACGCCTGGGTGGGTCAACTGATTAAGCATATAACTCTTGGTTTCCGCTCAGGTGATGTCTTGCAGTTCATGAACTTGACCCCCACATCTGGGCCCCATGCTGCCAGTGCGGAGCCTCCTTGAGATTCTCTCTCCCTCTCCCTCTGTCCCTCCTCTGCTCTGTCTCTCAAAAAAAAAAAAAAAAAAGTCAAAAAAAATTTTAATAAACTAATAGATTAAAACTGGAAGTACATAAATAAAATCTTATCTTTATATTTGTTGATTTATAAGGGTATCAAGACAACTGATATGAAACAATAACAAAAAAATAGTGTTGAGACAACTAGATATCCACAAGCAAAATAACATAGTTGGACTCCTATCTTATACTATATACAAAAATAACTCAAAATGAGTGATAGACCTAAATGTAAGAGCTAAAAATATAAAACTCTTAAACATAGCAGGAAACCTTTTTGTCCTAGGGTTGGGCAACAGTTTCTTGGATAGGACACTAAAAGCACAACCAGCAAAAGGACAAAATGGGCTACATCAAAACAATTAACTTTGTGCTACATCTAGAATATTTAAAAACTCTCACAACTCAGTAATAAAAAGGTAAGTAATACAATTAAAAAATGGATGAAGAATTTGAATAGACATTCTTCCAAAGATGATCTACACATAGTCAGTAAATGCATAAAAAAGAATATAAATGAAAACTATAATGAGGTATTACTTCACGCCTAGTAATCAAAAGGTCATATGATAATAAATGTTAGCAAGAATGTGTAGAATTAGAGATGGAAATGTAAAATGGTGCTGCCATTTGGGAAACACTTTGGCACTTTCTCAAAAAGTTAAACAGAGAGTTACTATGTGATATAGTAATTCCACTCCTAGGTGTATATAAGCAAGAGTAATTAAAACATATGTCCCCACAAAAATGTGTACACAGCTGTTCACCTCAACATTACCCAGTATAGCCAAAGAATGAAAACAACTCAAATATCCATTAATTGATGAATGCATAAACAAAATTTCGTAAATTCATACAAAGGAACATTTATAATTAAAAATTAATGAATTATTCCAACATGAATGAATCTTAAAAACAATATGCTGAGTAAAAGAAATCAAGTACGACAGAACACAGTATATGATTACATTTATAAGAAATGTTCAGAATAGGTAAATCTATAGAGACAGAAAGTAGATTAGTGGTTGCCTATGGCTTCAGGCTGAGCTGGGTTGGCATTTGAAGTAATCCCCAATGGGTACAGGGTTTCTTTTGAGGGGAGACAAAATGGTCTAAGATGAGAATGTGGTGATGATTTCCCAACAGAGTGAATATATTTGCAGAGGACAGAGAAGTACATTGAATAATATGATGTGTCTGCGTTCAGCCACAACCAAAACTCTGAGAAATTCCACAGTTCAAACAGCCTGAATTTTCAACACATTAGTTGTTAGTCAAAGGAAGTGATGGAGGGATAATCATAAGAACATCCAGGAAATATTTAGTATAAAATTCAGGGTGGTGCTTACTTACAAGAGCGCTAAGGAGTTGTGTTTGGAATGGGGCACATGGAAGGTGCTTCTAGGTTGTCTAACAATGTTCTATTTCTTGACCTGGATGTGGTTTCAAAAAAAATGTTTGTCTTAGAATAATTCATTGTCACAAATTCTGTTTTGCACCATTTTCTATATCTGTGGGGTTTTTTAAAATATTTTTTAATTAAATAAATACATAATTACTTTGGATGTATTGGGGAGCATAGATTTTGGATTTCAGCAAAATGAAATCAGAACTAAAAAGAACATATAGGAAACTACTGAAGAGGCAGGGGAAGTTGGGGTATTTATATGTAGCTCTTTAGAGGCAAATTAATATGATATGGGGACCAAATGGATAAAGTGTGTGAGCAAGAAGTGGAAGAAGACAACTTAGGGACTGATGACTCCAGTAAGTATGAGATAAAGACTAGATAATTCTCTCCTACTCTGACAGCCTTTGATTATTGATTTTCCCTGCCCAAGAGCCATTCACATTTGGTCTCATAACAGATAACCTATTTTCTTGGTGACCTTCAATCTTGGTCCATGGGTTTCAAATGATTGTCTCCACTTGTGCTCTAGGGAGGCTCCCAGAGAGAGGCCTGTCTAATCAATGCATAATATGCCACGCCACAGTGACTGGTGCAGTGGGGGCATATGACCCAAGCTAGATTTGTTGGAACTGAGGAAATGAGACCATCTCTCGTTCTTCTAGACTAGGAGGTAAAAAGCTATAGACGTTACTACTGTCTTTAATGTGAAGTGGGAACGTGCTGAGGAGTGAAGCCAACACAGCAGAAAACAGAACAGAGACGGACACGCAGAATCCACATGGATCCTCACATTGGTAATGACATCAATTTGATCCAGTCAAGTCTGAAGACAGGTTATTCCCATACTGTTTAGTTATGTGTGAGCCATAATATTCTAATTACCCCCTTTTGTTTTAAAGAGCACATTAAGTTTGATCTCTGTCAATTGAAAATGAAAATAAATTAACTAATGTGGGGATCAAAGAACATTAAACTGTTTCCAGAGGGCTCAACCCATATACCTGCTCTAGCCCAGCAAGGGTCAATAGAAATACAATGTGAACCACAAATGTAGTTTCATATTTTCTAACCTCCACATTAAAAAAAGTAAAGAGAAATAGGTGGAATTAACTTTAATAATATATTTTATTTAACCTAACATATATTTGTATATATATAATATCATTTCAACATGTAATTAAATATTTTAAAAATTATTATTAGAATACTTCATATTCTTTCTTTCTGAGGACTCTGAAATACACTGTTTATTCTACTCATACAGCTCATCCCAATTCAGACTAGCCTCATGTCAAGTGCTCAACACCCCTATGTGGCTGGTGCCAATCTTATCAGGCAATAAACTCGAGGCCATGCTCTACCATTTCCCACCAGACTCTTCTCTGCCTTCTCCTGAATCTCATTCTTAGTGTTTTGGCATTGTTAGATACCTTAAATGTCAAGTGGTCCACACTCTCCTGTTACAGATGGAGTACCCTAGCGAGATTTTGCCTGTGGCCTAGCCTCCCAAGAGGCTGAAATTTTGCTTGTTTCCTAGAACTGAACCTGTACCCTTCTGTTTATCTGAGAAGTCATGGTGAAATTCTTACAGTAAATGCCCTTTGGCTTAAAACATCTAGAATAAATTTGTATTATCTACAAATAGGAATGTTGATTGATACCAATAGGAAATATTATTATAACCTATAAATATAGGTTATTATTATAACCTATAAATAGGTTATCTGTTACGAGACCAAATGTGAATGGCTCTTGGGCAGGGAATATTATTATATTATATTATTATAACCAATAGGAAATATATTATATTATTATATATATATTATATATATAATATTATTATATATATTATTATAATATATATTATAATAGTAATATTAAAGAAACTAAATCTTTAAAAAGTTAAATATTCTGCCCCATATTGCCTAGGAAGTATTTGGCAGAGTGGAATTTGGATCCAGACCTCTAGTCACTTTATCTGTTATCCTTGGACTAGAATCTAGGTTTTCTGATCCCAAGATCAGCTTTCTTTCCATGATGCCAATTCCCTAAGCTACAAACAATAGACTTTTTAATACGAGGACACAGGAATAAAATAAAAGTGCAAAGTTTTTCATATGCTTCCTAAAAATCAAATCCTAAGGGGAGAATTTTCAACACTATGGCAGAACAGTGCAAGAGATATTCAGGGAACCAGGTAATCATAATAGGTGGTTGGCAGTCAACTCTATTTCCACTACACCAGGGCTGCCTGTCTCAATATGTAAACACTCCTTAAAGCTGCACAGAACTTTAGCTTTAGCCCAACAGAGAGGAAGATTAGAGTCAAGGCTTGGACAGCTTCCACTCTGGAATCACATCTGCACAACATCACCTAGTTAAAACCAAAATGGTTTCCGTGGGGAGCCAGACAGAGCAGTTCTATAAATAGTCACCTAGAAACACAGCTGGTCTATGGCCTTTGGGTATGTGGATGGCTGAAAGCAATGTGTCAGGGAATGGAATTAAAACTATACAATGTACGCACACAGCACAGAGCACTCGTGAGCATACAATTACACAAAAACAATAACCATCCCACAACAAAATTCTCTCTATCACTGCTGGCAAAAGTGTGGGAAGAAGGGAACTCTCTGATACTATTAACAGAAGTATAAATCAACTCAACTGTTTTGAAAGACAATCACCAATATTTATCAAACTACATCCATAGATGCCTTAGCAATCCTCTTTCTGGTAATATGGAAGCGTACATGTACAAGGATATTTACTGCAGAGTTTTGTTTTTAATAGTCCAATAATGGTTAATAATGTAAATGTCTATACAAAGGGGCCTGATAATTACAGTACATTCACATTTTGGAATATAAAGTTGACTTTAAAAGAACAAGACTATTCTGTGCGTGAGAATATGAAATGATACCCCTGATAAATTGGTGTGGGGAAAAGCGAGTGGAGGAATATCATAGTAGATAACCCAGATCAACAGACAGATCCATTGATGTGGAATGACAGTGCTGGCAGCTCTTTCTATATGTTAATTCATTTAAACCTCACAACAAACCTACAAGGTTGATACTACTGTTATCTTTGCTTTATGGATAAGGAAATGAAGCAAGTCACAGAGAGATGAAACACATTAGCCAAGGTCATAGCTGTTCAAAAGAATGGAGAGGGTGAGGGGCTATCAGTCTTTCTTTTTATACAATTCCATAGGGTTTTATTTTTCTTTAATGAATGAGCATTTTTTTATGAATCTGGAAAAAAAAAGTAGGTAAGAAAGAAAAACAATACTGTGAAAATCTCTTTAAGAAACCATAAAAACTATGGGCCCACAGATTGCTTTACACTCACCTCTGGCCATCTCTCCACCTGCCCCCATAGCACACTTCTCTCAGCTGCCTTCCTTGTATGCTCCCCTGTTCTGCTTTGAAATAACAGAAAGACTTTTCCTCTTATTTGCTCAGGGATGGTCCTACCTGCTAATAGCCTTCATCATAGGAAATATGTATTGATATTCAGACTAAAGGCTCTTTTGCTCAGTTGCATCCCACAGCGTGCATTACATAACAATGCAGAACAGAGTGTTTTATGTGCCCTGCAGAACAGTAACTACTACGATGATCTAATTGTGTTAATGACACATATTTTAGGTAGTACTGAGGCCAATACTCTAATCACTTCAACTAGAAAAGAAGGAGTTAGTTTTGGGTGATTCTTTCAAACCGTCATCAGGTTTGTCCAGTTGCAATTAACTACTTGTACCATACCCAAAAATGGTATAATGAATAGCATTAAATTGACACTGATTGAAAAACAGGGGTGTAAGTAAATGAGATGAAGTATGGGACCAATGTGACCTAATCTTCTCTCTGGCCTTTGAGAAAGATTACCATAATTTACATCAGCAATAGTATTCCATGAGCTATACATCCCTCCCTCATTTAATGTCCACATACTGAATATTACATTTAGGAATATTATTATATTGTCTGCAAAATATAATCAACTTAGCTATTTATTCTTGCATCAACCATAAATATATGACTGCTTTAATATCAAGTAAAGGGAAATCACTTCTCAGCTGGGGAGTGGATTTCAAGTATTAAAATAAGGCACAAAGATTGTCCATAAAGGTAAAGATCCCCAGATGATAAGCTCGATCTTTAAGGTTAATTACATCCAAATAGTAAACACTTCCTTAACATTTCTTATTTCCCAGAGATAGGCGGACCACCACAGGTGAGAAACCTCTCGGCTCAACAAACTGGCTCAGTGGATAGTTTTGTTTCATTGAAGAAAGCAATTAGCTTTTAGTGTGCTGGAAAGTGGGAAGCAATTTCACAGATTAGTAGAGCTGCGGGCTCTGTCTGCTGGTGATATCGGTGGATGGCGAGACCCACTTCCCACATTCTTTCAGGGCCAGCATAATCAGCAGATGATAACACGACACACAGAGGCAGCTGTGTCCACTGACAGGCTCTTACTCGGCAGAATGCATTATCTGAAAAGCCCAATGACAGAGGCTACATTGACAAGGAAATAATGCATACCACCACATTGTTTTTCATAAGCAATAGGGCACGATGCAGTAGCTAGAGCGAGAAAGACAAAGTTTTAAGGACTTCAACCATCATCATTATTGTAGACATGTTAATTCTACCAGGCACATGAGAAAGAACAAAGGAATAAAACATAGCAGAAACAGGAGGAACTTATCACAGTCAACTTGGGAACTCAGAAAAGCTGGATGCTACTTCATATGCTGTTTTCTACTCATTCTTAAATGACAGATAAGAAATAATCACAGCACTAGAAAACAAGTGGTCTAGCAACTTCGTTAGGGTTCCATACATGTTTGAATCAGGTGAAAAAAATTTTTAATTTTATTTATTTTGAGAGAGAACACAAGCAGGGGAGGGGCACAGAGAGGAGAGAGAGAATCCCAAGCAGGCTCTGTGCACTCAGTTCAGAGCCTGACATGGGGTTTGAACTCACAAACTGAGATCATGACCTAAGCCAAAACCAAAAATCAGATGTTTAACCAGCTGAGCCACCCAGGCACCCCTATTTAGGTGACGTTTTAAAATAAAATAAATAATTAAACCTATAGCCAATCTTTAAAACTTAGGAGATATTACATAAAAACCCAGAGTGCCAACTTTTCTTGAAAACTCAGAAAATCTGGTCCCTCTGGATCATCATGTTCTCAGGCAGCAGTTGGCTGGAGAGGAGTAATGCCTGCTCCTCTCAAAGGCCCAGTTCACCACAGTCTGTTCAGGAATGAACATCAGCTGTTTGGGTACCAGGAATGAACATAGGCTGTACTTTATCACTGCACTTGACTATCACTGCTCTATTATTTCCAGATAGCAGAGAAATATTGCTCTGTACCCAATATTTCTCTATACAAAATGGGAAAACAGAAGAGTGGCCAAGAGAGCCAAGTAATTTCTTTTTTTCACTCCTGACCTGCTATGTTCATATTCATGACTAGTCTGGACTCTATAGGCACCTGAGTTTGTGACACCTGCTGTAGCTGATAAGAAGCTGACAATAACAGGCTTTTGAAGTCATAGAGACTTGGGAATAGCCCCTGGTTCTGCCACTTAATATTGTTTGGCCTTGAATAAATCATTTTCTCTCTACAAATTTGTTTTTCCATGAGTAAAATGGGAACAATTATGGCAAGAATATCTTGACATAGATATATACACACATAGATACATAATACTGGGCAAAACAATGAAAACATAAAAAGTGACAGAGAAAGAAAACTGACATAATTCAAGAAAAATTGGGCTTGACTTACAAGATAGAATAAAATTAGATTAGCAGAGGAAAGAAATCTATTTGGATAAACTATAGAGTCTTAGTTATCTAGCTTTTCTCCAAAACATCCAAGGACTTCATGTATATTTATATAAAACTTTGTTTTAGTCTTTGCCACTATGGTATGAATGTGATCCAACATAAAATATTCTCTCTGGCCCACATGGACCACTGACAAATTATAGTCACTGACGAATTAAGTTTTTTTTCAAAGGAATCATTTCAGTAAGTCCTGATAAGATACCTATGCTAGAAAAAGGTAATTGAAATGTTAGGTAAAAACCATTTCCAGTTCTGGGGTGCCTGGGTGTCTCAGCCGGTTAAGTGTCTGACTCCTGACTTCAGCTCAGGTCATGATCTCATAGTTTGAGTTGGATCCCCATGTCAGGCTCTGCACTGACAGCATGGAGCCTGCTTAGGATTCTCTCTCAAAATAAACAGGTAAACACACACACACACACACACACACACACACACACACACACACACACACACACACATTTCCAAGGGTGCCTGAGAGGCTCAGTTGGTTTAGCATCCAACTTTGGCTCAAGTCATGATCTCACAGTTCGTCAGTTCAAGCCCCGTATCAGGCCCTGTGCTGACAGCTCAGAGCCTGGAGCCTGCTTCCAATTCTGTGTCTCCCTCTCTCTCTGCCCCTGTCCCTCCCTGCTCTCACTCTCCCTCTTTTTCAAAAATGAATAAACATTAAAAAAAAATTTCCAGTTCTACTGGCTACTAGTTAGGTGACTGAGCAGTTTACTTCCCTGAATCCATGTTTTCATCTGTAAACTGGGTATAGCAATTGCTTCTTAAGGGGTTGCAGTGAGGCTTAGCACAATGTCTTTAAATCACTTGAAATTCTTAACACATAAAAGGAGCAGGACACATGGTTATTCCATTTACCTTCATTGTAGTGATTCATTTGAAAAGCATACTACTTAGATTTAAAAAGGAAAAAAAAAAACCACATGAGATTGGTTTTATTTTTAAATGAAAACCAGAGCAATTTCAAACACTGATGAAACTGCATTACAATAATCTAAACGTACATATTTTCAAAAAGCATCTATTTGCAAGGTGAATTAGAATAAGAGAGAAAGAAGGAAGTTACCACATCATCTATTTCATTTTTGTTGAATTATAGAACGTAAATGGCTCCTTTCACAGGATTAGAAAATGAGCAGCTTAGAATGATCAACATATTGAAAAAACATCGTATAGGAAAATTTAGCTGTGATTCCTAAGACATATGGTTTGGTGTTAACGTTTTCCATTCCTTCGTATATTATGGTATACAGTGCTCTGTGAAACATTCTGAGCCCAAGCAATTTTCCCATGATTCACTCAAGCAGGAATAATTCAAGTTCGTGAGCATGTATTAGGTATCTGTTGTGTACAAGGTATTGTGTCAGAATAAAAACAAGATATGCTCTTTGCCTCACACTATCAAACACTCTACTATAATATTTCTCAAAGTGTAACCCTGAAACCCTCCGCATCACAATCACCAGAATGTTTTACAAACTTGGGGTTGAAAGTTTTGTGATCTGCACCTGTCAACCTGCATTTTAATACACCTTGTGATTTGTATAACCCCTGAGATGGAAGAATCAATTATCTACTAATACCAACTGAGTTAAGAACTAAACTCCCTTTCATTAGTAAATGATGCACTGGTCAACTATTTAACTATATACTAGAACATTAAAAACTTAAAACTGATGCCGAGTTTAAGAAATCATGCATCTAACCACGCCCTTGTACAAGCAAGTCTCTTCACCCCTCTAAAGTGAGTGACTTAGCTGCTATTATACTTCAGTGAAATAATCAGTCATTTAAGGAAGAAAAAATTGCCTGATTTTTCTACTAAGTAGACTAAACATGTTACACATGCATACAAGTGGGCTGCTATTCAGTGTTGACATAGGATACTTCATTTAAATACACAATGAGATTTTTTTTCTAATTTCACAATTCACAATTAAAAATGTTTTGACATGATGATAAAGTAATATCAGGCATTTAATATCCTGGAAAGTTTCCTTGGTGCTACATGTTTGGTCTTCAGAAAGACTACGAAATCCTTGAAATTGTATGCAAAACATGGAATATTTATGTTCTTAGGTAGCACATCCACAGCTATTAGATTCTCAGGGAGGTCTATGCATCAAAAAGAGGGTACAAACCACTATGAAATGAAAACCAGGAAAGCAATTACAGAAAACTCATTCCAGAGATGCTGTCAGTATAGATGGGAGATCCTCTGGATGGAAGTATGGGGGGTTGGACCAGTTTCCTTATACTCCTCCTAGAAGGAAAATGCCTCATCTGTCACAGGGAAAAAAACCTAGCAAACCAACTTCCACTAAAGCATTAATGATAGATGATGGCTTAACATGTTACCTGTCTCATTGCTTGAAGTCCTTTTCAGTGAATCCAGACACAACCCTTCTTACTACTAATTGATCAGAATGGGCTCATATCATGAAACAAATTGCCATCCCTAATTTAATTCAATCTCTCTCATTTTAGAAATGAGATATTTTAGGTTCAAAGAAGTGATACAACTTGCCTGAGGCCAAATAACAAGTTTATATCAGCCTGTCCTAGAAGTAAATTAAATCTGCCACAGACAAACTGACAAACACTGAGAACTCATTTCCTCCTGAATGCTGCCTCAACCTGGCCCCACTCCTTTATCATTCTTTCCTGAGTCTTCTCTGCCATCTTGGGTTTTGAGCAATTCCCATTTCAAATTTCTTATCTTTTTATTTTAAGGAAACAGTGAGCTATGTCTGTGGAATATAAAATAAAATTAATTAGTAACTGGAAGATAAGCATATTTGCAAAATTGGAATTAAAAATGAGGTCTTTGGTTTCACCGCTTTGCTTTACACACACACACACACACACACACGCACACACACACAAGAAGCTTGCGCAAGACCCATGTTCACTGAGATACTATGTAGACTAGTGGAACTTGTATATTTCATACTGTATTTTTTTTTGCTATTGCTTTGTTCTAGTCCTCTTACAACCTCACACATTTGTTGTTCTATAAAAGTGAGGCCTATAAAGTCTCTCCTAAGCCCATTTCCTTCTTTTTTCCATTTCTCCTTCTTTCTCTCTTACTTTTTTTTTTAATTCTTTCATTTTTTGCTTTGATCCCTGGACGTTAAACTTATTTGTGAATATGTCTTAGATCTCTGTATGGCTGTACATTCCTTGAGGGCTGTATATATGTCTGCCTTATTCATCTAAAATGTGTTCTTCACTTCCATTGTTGCTGAGAGAAAGTTTGTGCACTATCATTGCCACCCCCACTCCAACCTTTTCCTTCTTTCCTTGGGGAATATCTTCTCTTCAACTAAAAAAACATGGCTCTCTTGTCAAATGCTAATTATGGTACCCTGCCATCAGCCAGAAACAGGTGTATATCTCAGATCTGGCCAATCATACCCTATCATTTCTACTATGGCACATGATTGGTTAAAGGGAGGTATGTGACCCAAGTTGGACCAGAGTCCTTCGCAAGACTGTTTAAGTTAAGCTGTTAAATACTGCGTCTACATCTTGGGTCACTCAAATAAAATGGTGTTAGTTCACTGCCTGAGGCCATGTTCCCTTTTGTTCAGAGAGGAACCCCTTGCAGCTAAAGAGGATGACAGCAACTTGCAGAAAGACAAAGAAGCCATAGGGAACCCAGCTTTCTTCTGTTCTCTGCGTTTGGTGAGCTACACCAGTATCTTTCCAATAAATTTTACCTTTGGCTCAAGTTTGCACAATTTGGATTTTTGACTTTAACCAAAAGTTCCTGATAATAACACTCATAATGCCTTAACCCAAGTAAATGCTTAATGAAAATGTGCTGAAGGGTTTTTATTCCAAATCACTCTATTCCATTTTTCTTATCTCTGCTTCCTTAGATTATACCTTTCTTCCTGCCCAAAATCTGTCTTCTGTTTTCTCCTTTGGAGAAGTATTTTACTGCTACCTGCTACAGATGTTCTTATGCAAGATGTCAGTCCAAGTAGTATGCAGCAGAATACCTAATCTTGAAAAGACACTTCAGGAAAAAAGAGATATTATTCTTGTCAACTGATGTCAGAAAACAAAAGTTGAGACAGGGGCAGGAGAAGACATTGTGTTCAGCTTAAGAACATCTAAAACAAGCATTTAGGAAACAGCATCTGCTCTGCTCACTGGCCCCACCTCTTCTTCCAGAACTTAACTGCTGCTCATTCAGCATTCCACTGTGTTCATGTGACTGGTGCATTTCTCCTGACTTTACAAAGCGTCTGGGAGATTATCTCACTTTGGAAAATAATCACCTTTTGGCATCCACCTTCTCGACTTGCTATTTTCCATGCTGTATCCCAACAATGGAGTAGTAAGGGTTGAAAACAGTATTGCTCATTATTCATAGCATACATAAAAAAGAAGACCTTGCTTTGAAATTTTGAGATAAGGTAATCCTTGCAAAATGCCAATTTGATTTAAGTCATTCACTCAGGCGAACATGGTTCCTGGAACACCCCGCCGAAACGACACACAAATTAAAGGTCTTATGATGAATGAGGGAGCAAGATCTAACTGGTGCTTTAATAAATGTATTTTGACTTGGTAATCCACCTAGATTTATCAACAGAAAATGCCCCTGTCTAAATCAAATTACCAAGTTATGGTGTAAAAACAATGACAAATGCCTTGTAATTGGCTGTTACACAAGGGCTGGCATCGGGAAGACAAGCACGATATTGGTATGTAGAATTGTTTTCAAGATGCTGAGTAACAGACAAGCAATAGCAGTGGAGGGTTGACCATGATTTTATCTATTTCATATGGTTTGGAATAAGAATGGGTTGCAAGGCATAAAGAAGTTGTACTTGGAGTACAGAGCTTTGGAAGATACTGCCACCTAACTTGGCATCCTCTCACAAGGTCTAAGAAAGAAAAAAGGATCTATTGTACCTATAAATGGGGCAAGCACAGCCCTCATGCTGCCACAAATCAAGGGCTGGGAACATCCCCTTTGGAAGTATATATTTATTTTTTGTAACCTACTTTTTTGACTTAGCATTATATTATGACTATCTTTCCATATCATTAGATATTCTTCTCTTCTTAAATGTCTTCATTTTAAGTGGTAACATACTCTTCTATAGAATACCATAATAATACTTAATAAATTCCCTATTGTTGGGTATTAGCTTGTTTTCTTTTCTCACCTCATTATATAAGCTCCTTTATCATTCATGTTGTGGACAAGGATCACAGGACACATCATCTTTGTCTACGGAATGAATTTTACTTGTGATGTTATTGAATAGTGACGGACACTCACTTCCCCAACCAGATATCCAAATCAAACACATGGGGCTGTACTATTTGGAGACAGAACTGAAATGGACCTAGGCCAAGCAAGAAGAATAAATAGCATTTGCTGAAATTTTTCAGTACAGCCTGTTGTATTTTTTACGGAAATAAGGGGAACATAAATACTTCCATTTGTGGATCTGTTGGAAAATTTTAAAATGTGGATGTTCTAACTTTCAAGCTGCCCGAGTAAGTGGGAAGATTAGTACATGACATACCACTCAGATTCCCAAATCAACACACAATCAGACAGAAACAGTTAGATGGAAATCAATAGCTCAGAGAGCCTGGTCCTGGCTTCTCTTACACTAACACTAGACCACAGCTTTGATGATCATCAGCTCGGCAAAGTTAATGGCACTTTCAGGTTTTACATACTAAGCATCCCACAGTTTAGCCAGACAATTTGTTTCTAGTCTCACATGCCGTTTTGTCACTCAGAAAGCAGAGATTTCAGATGACATTTAAGAGTCAGAGAATGTGATAAGTAGATGAAGGACACTGATTAAAATTCTACCAGGGGGACCCACTCCAGATTTTTGACTGAAGTTCCACCACACATGTAGACAAATGTCTTCCAGTCCAGGGCTTTTATGGCTAATACAACATCCTGGGTCCCACATGCCTTTAAGGACAAATGGTGTAAGATTATCCAAACCCTATTCAAGTTTTGTCCACTTATTTTGGGAAGCTTCAGGCATCCTCTAACAGAGTCTCTCTCAGTTACTTCTTGGGGATCCCCAGGGTTGACTCAGGCGTGCCCCAGAATGAATCTATTCATGTTTCTCATCTCTATCATTCTTACAACCAAAGTCTCTGCTAGGTATGTTAGCTCTGGATGTTCCCAAAGTTGCCAGTTCTAGAGTTGTGAGAGTAACTGTAACGTTCATGCAATGACAGAGGCAGAGACCGTCTCTCTGTCTCTCTGTAACACTCTCTCACTTTGAAAACAAATCCTTTCAGCTCTGACTCACCCTCTAACTCCACTGACATCCAAACCTAGTCCAAGGAGTCAGGTGGACTACTCATGTCATTCCACCTTCTTCTAGACCCTAATCACATACAAAAACTTCTTCCTATTCTTTTACACACAGCAACCCCTCTTATAATTCAACCCACACAAATAGATGCTTGACTGATTCCCAGGCCAACAGATTCACATGCACATCAACTATAAATACAAGTCGGGGCTCAGAGGAACACCCTTTTAATACACGTCAAATCATCTTCTTGCAGGGAGATGTGGGGCTTGAGAGAATCATTTGATTTCACTTTAAGATCAAATGATTTGTCTGATTTTGAAAAACTAAGTCGGGAAACACCCACATTAAATCATTTGGAGTTAAGGACAAAAAAAAAATCTTCCTGTGTATTCTGAACAAGATTTTCCAATTAAAAACAAGTAACCAAGGCATGCCTACACTTGCCCTTGTGGCCTGCCTGCCACACGACAGCTGGGAAAAGTTCTGAGAAACCGGAATAACAAAGTAGAGCTTAAAACCACTAAGGGAGAGAAGGGGCAGAGAGAAGCTTGAGATGCTGAACAAAACAGAGGCCAGAGCAGATTACACAAATCTCATTTCCTGTGCATGAATTCATTCCATTGGTTTTGAGATGATTTCATCAAGCATGCATTTCACATTCACAGGGCAATCCAAACCACTGCCATGGGTGAAGTTACCTTGACGGTTATCAGTGAGCACCTGACAGCTACTTTTGCCTCAGTCCACTCTTAAGGTCCCTAAGAATATTGCCTTCCAGGATATATTAATATATTATGTTAATATCATATTATTGATTAAACTTTAATTATTAATATCAATATAATCTTGCAATATAATATTATATATTCCAGGATGCTATAAGCAAGGCATTTTCTCTTTGGATTGTAACCAGCCTTCAAGCAGAGGCACTGCCCATGTATATATGACTCTGCACGATTCATCGGACTCTTGAAGTACCCCCATCCCAAGACAGGAATTAAGGGCAGTTTCTTCCCTGAGCATACCCAAGTATGGTTCCAGCTCTCAGTCTCAAGGAAACTAAAGCTGTTCTGTTTTAACCATGGTATCTGGAAGAGGAACACAAACACACATTTTAGGAAGTCACTTTGGAGCCATCTTCAATTCCTCCTGTCCCCTTACCGCCCAGATCCAATCAGTCATCAAGGCTTGTCAATGCCACCTCCTAAATATCTCCATATTCTACCTCTTTTCTCTTTGCCCACATTACCATCGCCTTAGCTCAAGCTATGGTATCTTTTTTTTAAGTTTAGTTATTCATCTCGAGGGAGAGAACAAGAGAGAGAGCAAGAGTGAGCATGTGCAAGTGGGGAAGGGGCAGAGAGAAAGAGAGAGAGAAGGAACCCCAAGCAGGCTCCGCAATGGCAGTGCAGATTATGATGCTGACTTTGAACTCACCAACAGAGAGATCATGACCTGAGTTGAAAAAAGTCAAGAGTCAGAGGCTTTAATGACTGAGCCACCCAAGCACCCCAAGCTATAATATCATTTACTAAATGACTGCAGCAGTTTCTTAACCAGTCATGTCCTCCACAGCCCATCCTTCACTTTGCAGCCAGTTATTAAAGAACACATTTGGCCAAGATATAGTCCTGTTTAAAATCCTTCCGAGGATGCTTGATGCCTACAGCGAGTCTGTGTTCCTAAGAACAGCACAGCAGATCATGACGTGGCTTCTGCCTCTACCAGCTGCAGTCAAGCCTCAGCTCTGGTCATTTCCACCCCTCATTGCTCACCCCAGCCAGATCAGGTACCACAATTGCCAAAAATACAATGTTTTCTGCCATCACCAGGCCTGTGCATATATAGTACCCTCTGACTGGAATGCATTTGTCACCTGTTTCACCTCTCTTAGTCCTATTTATAACTCCGCTATACATTTATAACTATAATGGGCCTGGTCCATTCCCCAACTGTTTTCCTACTTGTCTGCCCCAGGATGGGCATATACTAAGATAACATTAAGCAGACTATGTTTTAGTTGTCTGTTTACATGTATATGTATGTCTTCCCTGTATATGGATATGAACTCTGGAGGCAAGGACTATGTTGTATTTATTACTGCATCTCCAGGGCCTAGGTCAGAGCCTGGAAGGTTGTACCTGAAAGCTGGCCTGCCATCACAGAATACTGTAGATCAGGTGGCTTCAACAATAGAAATTTACTTCTCATAATTCTGGAGGCTGGGAAGTCCAAGATCAAAGTCCCCACAAGGTAGGTTTCAACCTGAGGCCTTTTCTCTTGGCTTATAGGTGGCTGCCATCTCACTGTGTCCTCATTTGACCTCTTCTTTGTAACAAGACAGGAAGAGAAAGAGAGCAAGCTCTCTGGTAACCCCACCTCATGACCTAATCACCTCCCTAAGACCTTACCTCCAAACACCATCAAAGTGGGACCAGGGCTTCAACATATGAATTTTGGGGAGACACAAACATTTGGTCCATAGCAGAGATGTAATGGATGCTGGAATAAGATATGATGATTCATTTAATAAATGACATCTTGGACTAAATTTGTCCATTTCTTTTAAACAAGTAAGTACAATTATCTACCCATCCACTAGATTGGTGGTTTTCAGGGTATGTGTGTAGAGGGTATTTTGCTCCCCTGCCCCCAGGAGACATTTGGCAATGCATGCAGATATTTTGATTCTCACAATTGAGTTGGGGGTGTTTACTGGCATCTACTAAGAAGAGGCAAGGATGTCGCCAGTCATCCTGTAACGCACAGGATAGCCCCTCACAAAAAATTATCTGGCCCAAAATAGTGCCAAGGCTAAGAAACCCTGCACTAAAATATAAGGACCAAGGCAGGAAATTATATTGTTCTTTACCATATCACCAGCATCTAGAACAGAGCTTCATACATAATAGGTGCTCAAATACAGTAGTATGAAATACATAAATGCATAAATTAAAGCAGATGGGAAAATTGCCAAAAGTCATTTGTCTTCTGCCTTGCTAATTCCCCCTCAGTTACTTCTCATCTAATGTTTCTTGCTTATCAGCTACCAGGGTTACTTTTATCTATGTTTGTTCTATAACTCCATTCCTACCTTTACCGAGTTCAGAGGTCATAATTTCTAAAGGCTTCCTTGTCCAAAATGGTAGCAACTAGCCACATGTGGCTATCTACTTTAAATTTAAATTATTTAAAACTAAATAAAATCAAAACTTTAGTCATTTCCCCAGTCACACTAGCTACATTTCAAGTGCTCAATAGCCACATGTAATCGATAGCTACAATATTAGAAAGCATAGATGTATTTCCATTTCTGCAAAATGTTCTTTTGGACAGTGCTGGTCTGTAGAAATGAGGTGGGTTATTTCTTCTTCATCTCCACAAATAACAACTAGAAATAAAAGGCATTTTACCTCTGCCTTTAGGACGTTATCTTGACAGCAGCAGAGAAAGAGGAAGAAACACAATGCTTGATAGCTGTGGGGGAAACCTTCCCATTCAAATTAGACATAAACAAGAGAGCAATATATGAATTGGCAAGGGTATATCTTTATGCTAAAGGGATATTCTATTGGTTGAAAGACAAAAAATCAGCAAATCACTTTGTGGCAGAATTTCTTACTTATTTTTGTTGTTTTGGTCATAAGAAAAAGATCAGGTAAAGTAAGCTAAAAGGGCATTTTATACCCCAGCGACTGAGTTCAGAAAAAGGTGCATGCAACAGATTGCCCTATTAACCTTTCCGAGTTTAGTTTGAAAGGTAGTCTGAGATCTAGGCATAGTAGGAAGGCAAAATGCAACAGTGCAATTTTCTTTCTTTCTTTCTTTCTTTCTTTCTTTCTTTCTTTCTTTCTTTTTCTTCTCCAAAGTATACTGGAAACTGAGCAAAAAATACATGTCAAATGGACAAATCTAAGCAATATTACAAGAGCCATATAAGTTATTTGATTTGGTTGTTTTTTAGGAAGATCCCTACAATTCTACTAAAGGGTAGGGAACAAGACAAGAAGCAGAGACATGACTACTTGTATTGCTAAAGACAGTGTGGTACAATGGAATGGTCATGAGCTTTGTAGTTGAAGGATCTGTGCTCCAAAGATGATCATGACATTAATGGATTGCACAAGCCAGTGTGTATGATTCTACCTCATGGTACCTCTTCTCTACAAAAGACTCATGATTCTGTGGGATTGTTGTGTAGTTCAGAAATAATACATGTACATCTTTGCCAGCATGGTTTAGCACACAGAAAGCCTGTAGCAAATAGAAGATATTTTTGTTATTAATATATGTAACTTCTGAACTTCTATTTCCCCACTGGCTAAAGAAAAACAATAATCACTCTCCTGTGTTTTTCTTCAACCTTGTGAGAAGTAATAACAAAAATAAAAATAATTTAATTCATATATCTAAGGCCAACTGACTTTTGACAAGAGTGCCAAGACCATTCAAGGGGAAGGAATATTCTTTCAACAAATGATACTGAATCAACTAGATATCCACATGCAAAAAAGTCTGACCTCTATCTCACACAATACACAAAAATTAATGCAAATGGATCATGACCTAATACATAAGAGCTAAAATTAAAAACTCTTACAAGAAAACAGGGGTAAATCTTTAGGATTTTTTATTTGGCAACAGATTTTCAGGCACTATGCCAAAACCACAAACAACAAAAGAAAAATAAATTGTATTTTATTGAAATTAAAAAATTGTGTATCAAAGGACACTATCAAAAAATAAAAAGATAATCCACAGAATTGGAGAAAATATTGTGAATCCTTTATCTGATATGATTTAGTATCCAGGATATACAAAGGACTCTTACAACTCAAAAACAAAACAAAACAAAAAAACCCCAAAAAACCCAATTTAAAAGTGAGGAAATGACTTATGTAGAAATTTCTCCAAAAAATATACAAATGGCCAAAAAACACATGAAAAGATGCTTAATTTTATTAGTGATTAGAAAAATGCAAAATCACAATCACAATGAGGTACCACTTTACACCTACTAGTATGTCAATAATAATATTTTTTAAAAAGAAAATAACAAGTGTTGGCAAGGACAGAGAGAAATTCGAACTCTTATACGTTGCTAGTGAGAATATAAAATGGTTCAGGCATTCTGAAAAACAGTTTGATGGTTCCTCGGAAAGCTAAAAACAGAACTACCATATGACCCTGCAATTCTACTCCTAGGTACATACCCCCTAAAACTGAAAACAGATACTCAGATACTCAACCAAGAACATGTACACACATAATCATAGTTTCCCTATTCACAATAGTCAAAAGGTAGAAGGAGCCCAAATATCAATCAAGGGATGAATGGATAGACAAATTGTGGTATATACATATGACAGAATATTACTCAATCATAAAAAGCAATGAAGTACTGATACATACAGTGTGGATGAACCGTCAAAATACTACGTTAAATGAGACAAACTACACACCACAGATCACATACGGTATGATCTCACTGATATGAAATATCCCAAATAAATACATCCATAGAGACAGAATGCAGATTTGTGATTAACAGGGGCTAGCGAGAAGGGAAAATGGAGGAGGCTGTTTAATTGGTACAGAGTTTTTCTTTGGAGTGATGGAAATGTTTTGGAACTAGACAGAGATGGTGGTTGCACAAATTTATAAATGTACTAATTGTCACTGAACTGTTCGCTTTAAAATGCTTAATTTTATGTTACATAAATTTCATCTCAATTAAAAAAAATTGCGGCACCTGGTTGGCTCAGTTGGTTAGGCGTCTGATTTTGGCTCAGGTCATGGTCTTGCAGTTCATGGGTTGGAGCCCCGCATCAGGGTCTGTGCTGACAGCTCAGAACCTGGATCCTGCTTTGGATTCTGTGTCTCCCCCTCTCTCTGCCCCTCCCCCACTCACATGCTATCTCACTCTCTCTCAAAAATAAATAAACTTTAAAAAAATAATAAAAATTAGGGTGCCTGGGTGGCTCAGTCGGTTAAGTGTCTGAATTCGGCTCAGGTCATGATCTCACAGCTCCTGAGTTCAAGCCCCGCATCAGGCTCTGTGCTGACAGCTCAGAGCCTGGAGCCTGCTTCAGATTCTGTGCCTCCCTTTCTCTCTGCCCCTCCCCTGCTCGTGCTCTCTCTCTCTTTCTCAAAAATAAACATTAAAAAATATTTTCTAAATAATAAAAATAATTTTTTATTTTATAATTTTTTTAATAATTTTATTCTTTTTTTTTCCAACATTTATTTATTTTTGGGACAGAGAGAGACAGAGCATGAAAGGGGGAGGGGCAGAGAGAGAGGGAGACACAGGATCGGAAACAGGCTCCAGGCTCTGAGCCATCAGCCCAGAGCCTGACGCGGGGCTCGAACTCACGGACCGCGAGATCGTGACCTGGCTGAAGTCGGACGTTTAACCGACTGCGCCACCCAGGCGCCCCTAAAAATAATTTTTTAAAAAGTAAAAGTACTTCGTCATTTATAAAACAAAGCCAATTCAGTTCCTCAGTGGAGACGTACTGACTTGAACAAGGAATACCTTTAATAAAAATGTCTCCCATTTCTATCATAGGTATACCTCATCCAATCTTCACAGCATTCTCCTTGGGAGACTGAGTCTCAGAATAATGTAGTAACTTATCCAGATTTGGGCAGAGTCCAGAATAGACATGACTGACTCTTGGGCTACTGTTTTCTGCCTTTTTATCTTGCAATGCAAGCAAAACTCAATTTACCAGAACAGGGCACCTCAATAAGGAAGAATGCTTGCCTATACCTGTATTTCTCTTCTAAACTTTTGTGTTAAGGAAAAAGCTAACTACTTTGGAGATACACAGCCTGGGTTTGTGTTCTGCTATTGCTTCCTAGTGACCCTACAACATTGAGGAAGTTACTGGTGTCCCTAAATCTTAACCTCCTCATCTATATAACAGGAGAAATAATAGCACCTCCCTCATACAGTTGTTGAGGGCATTAGAAAATCAAGTGTGTAAAACATGGCACAGAGTATGTGGTCAGAAAGTAAGTGGTAACGATTAGCATTATTATTAAAATCCTACCACCTATTCTACATTATGAGAACATCTATATATTCAGAAATAGTCCAAAAGCAGCTTCAATTTCTTTTCACTCAGCACCCAATTGTTTCATATCACAAGGTTTCCTTTGGTTATGAGGCATGAAATAACAGATATTTATTTGAATATCATGGACTTAGCAGCTTCCAGCACAACATTGCTTTTCAGCATCATTTGTAGTACCTACTGTCAAAATTTTTAGAGCTAACAGTAGTTACGTTTCAAAAAATACTTCAAAATACATTTTCAACTTTATTCCTCTTAATAGCCATGAGAAATAGGACAGTCTAGGATAATTGGCCCCATTTTCAGAGAAGTACTAGCCCAAAATCAAATAGTAAAGAGTCTGTCCACGGACCTGGATTCTTTCCACTATTCCTTAAAGCTTGCTGGGGGCATACTTCAATGGACATGTTTTCTGCTCCAAGTGACAGAAAATGCAACCCAAATGTCTTAAACAACAAGGGAATTTATTGGCTCACAAAGTTGCTAAGTCCAAAGGAACTTTGAGTGTGGTTCAAGTTCCTCCCCAGTCTGTGGCTTTTCTCTGTTCTTCGAGAACTTCATCCTCAGGATCCATTTATGGTGTTATGGTGGCCAATAGCTCAGATCAATCAACACTCAGATTTAAGACTAGCTCAAATGGGACATATCTGTCTGTTTCTCAGCAGTGTGTGTTAATATAACGGGTTCACGTGTCCAAAACCAGTTAATGTGGCCACAGGAATACAATGCTCAGACTGGCTAGACGTAAGTCACATCCCCACTTTTGTGGTTACTGTAAAAGTGACTTCAACTCAAAACCCACGACAAAGCGTTGGAGAGGGAGTCATATCCCAGAAGAAAACTGGAGTGTTAGTAGATACTGGCAGTAAAACACACAATGATCTATCTCCTGTGATAAATAAAACTTTCCAGGTTTAAAATGATTGCCTTTGGGGCGCCTGGGTGGCACAGTCGGTTAAGCGTCCGACTTCAGCCAGGTCACGATCTCGCGGTCCGTGAGTTCGAGCCCCGCGTCAGGCTCTGGGCTGATGGCTCAGAGCCTGGAGCCTGTTTCCGATCCTGTGTCTCCCTCTCTCTCTGCCCCTCCCCCGTTCATGCTCTGTCTCTCTCTGTCCCAAAAATAAATAAAAACGTTGAAAAAAAATTTAAAATGATTGTCTTTTATACAGAAGTTCATGTACCAGCAAGATTCTGACATTTATTCATTGACTTACACAAAAATCATGTATTAAGTGTGTACTCTAATGTAAGGCCTAGGGATTCAGTGATTAAGAAGACATTTTCTTTGCCTAAGTTAAGCCTAGAAAGTGAAGATTTGAGCTGGATAACCTCCTATCTTCCCACTACTACTGGCTCAAGATTTCCAATTGCAAAAATAACATGAAATAGTTTGCAGGGACACACAGGCCATGCACTCCTAGTGCACTCTGCAGGATAGAAATGTCATCAGTTACCATGACAACCTATTTGAGTTCTGAGAGTATGTACCATTTTTCATACTATCAATCAGTAGATAGATTCATTTTATAGTACCATATAACGCTGACCCCATGCAGAGGACAATATGGATGAAATGACTAAAGGAGTACTGAAGAAATGACAGTTTAAGATACCTATACTAACACCTTGAAAGTTTGGAAGCAGAGAGAAGTTTTTCTAAATATTGACTTCTGTAACTTGTAACCATATAGATGGCTTTTAAACCCACCAAAAATCTTTATAGGTGTGAAATGTTTCTCAACCATATTAGCCCACTGGGGACACTTAACTACATTGAATGTTACAAATAAAATAGACCTATAAGGTCATCAAGGCAAATCCCTTCAGCTCACAGATGAAGACTATAAAATCCACACAGAAAAGCAGTGGTCAAGATTCCACAGACCTAATGACAGACCTCAAACCGGAACCTGGCTCTCCAGAGCCAGTTAAACCCCTGGTAACCTGTCCATTCAAGAGAGAGTACTTACAAATCTTATAAATCATAAACTATGTATTCATTCCAAAGCTTATGGTATAACTGCAGATCACAGATTGGAGATGCCCTAAAGATGAATG
Source organism: Acinonyx jubatus (assembly GCF_027475565.1). Classification (NCBI taxonomy): domain Eukaryota; kingdom Metazoa; phylum Chordata; class Mammalia; order Carnivora; family Felidae; genus Acinonyx; species Acinonyx jubatus. The sequence goes on along the minus strand of NC_069380.1, from coordinate 118,609,849 downwards.
ACTAATGTTACTATAGTAAGTACTATCTTATATTCCTTGATTCTCTTCCCCTTCAAGGAGTCTTGCAGACTCCTAGGGGAAGCTGGTAACATTCTTGACAGAAACACTGATAATACATTCCTGAAAAATACACATAAACATTTTGCTCTAAATTAATAAAAGATATACCAGGCACTTAATAAATGAATGAATTACCTGTAATCTTCAATTTATTCACTTAAGAAATGGGATAGAGCTTGTATTAGTTTGTGAGGACTGTCATAAAAGTACCAGAGACTGGATGGTTTAAACAACAAAAGTATATTTCATTATGGTTGTAGGGGATAAAATTTGAGATCAAGAGGTCACCAGGATCATTTCTTCTGAGGCTCCCTTTCTTGTCTTGCAGGCTGTCTTCCACCTCTGTTTTCTCACTGTCTTTCCTCTGTGCCTGTCTGGGTCCTAATCTCTTCTTCTAAGGACTTTAGTTAAATTCGATAAGGGCCCACTCATGTGACCTCATTTACCCCTTTAAAGACTATCTCCAAATATAGTCATATTCTGAGGGACTTCAACATGTGTATTGGGGGTGGGGAGGCATGGTCCCCAAATACTCAGTTTCTAGCAGGACTGTATTTATATATATTAAGCAAAAGTTTCAAGTTATCAGACTTTTACAAATGAGAAAAAGAAAACATTTTTTTTTTCTGTTCAAGGCACGATCAAGGCTTTGAGGGAAAAAAAGAAATCTCTGAAATGTCATTTTCCCAACAGTATATGTATTGCCTGGTACCAGATCCCTAGTACCATGACGACATGGGCTGAGAACCTGAGGAACTTGACACAACAGGTCAAGCAGGATAAAAACCAAATGTCACAAAGGAATGAATAAGTCCATGTTATTGGGAAGTAGCACAGTTTGAAAATCCACGGCGTTAGCTAGAGTTATTTTCTATATTCTATAGGGAAAAAAAGAGGAATTTCCTTTTTGCAAATAGTCCCCTAGAATTATCTCAGTTAAATATGAAGTTATGAGTAGGGTATTATGAAAGTCAAATGAAATAGCAAGGTGGTACTAATCTAACTTCTATAGAAATAGTTTTAAGAAGCTACCATCATAGAGAATAAGTTATTTAACAGACACACAGACCATACGATTGATCCTACTCTGGACCTTGTGCCTGAGAAGGTATTAATGAAGGCCTCTTTTAGGAACCAGAGAGCCAAACAACCTAAGATGATCTTCCCTTTGCTTTGCAAGAGCCTTGTGCACAGCGATGTTTAGCTACATTTCTTAGTCATCTACTTCTTAAACTCTCTGCTCCCACCTTTCTAACTATAAAGCTTCTTGAAACAGGTCATATTCTCTCTTCCCTAGAGGTCTTCACACATGCTAATGCCTCTTACTGATATTACTGCCCCTCCCCTCCTCATCCTCACCTGGGCAACACTACCCTTCCAGTCTTATTTGAACTGTCACAATATCATGGAAGTCTCCCTGATGTCTCATTTGCATTAGGTATTCTGCCTGTGGGCCATCATAGATACTCCCCCATCTTGGTACTCATCACTGTATTGAAATCGCTATTGTTAATTGCTGATTTATTGAGAGTGTAAGAAACTTGAGGCAGAGAAGGTCTTGGTCATTGTTATAGTCCCAAAGTCTAATATTGTGCCTGATTCTCAGAGTGATTGTTGAATGAGTGATGGATTACACAGTTGTCCTAAGAACTATGTCAAAGACTCAGTCATGGAAGCTGTTTACAAATTGAACTATGGTATACCTTTGTGGAAATAGTCTTCTATGCTCATAATGTGAAACAGAATTTAATGAAGCACAACCAATGTAAACTTAAAGTCCAATGTGAAATTCAACTTAGAAATCTGGTTCACATTTTTTAGTTTATAAAAGGTGAGACTGAGGCCTAGAGAGTTCTAGAAATTGACACAATAATGCGAGAGATGGGACAGAACATAGATTTTTTGACTTCCAATTCACTCAACTATTGAGTAGTATTGATTAAACATGTTTATGTGCCAGTCACTGGGGCTATAAATGTGAATAAGAGAAGTGAGGATCCTGTCCTCATAAAGCATGTGTTCTGGGGAGACAAGATAGATGACAGACAAATAAAAAAGGAATTACAACAACAACAACAACAACAACAACAAAACCTGACACAAGAGAGCTTGTTGCTGTACAACATGATCAGGGAAGGTCTGTCTGAAGAAGGTGTATTTGACATGAAATTCAAGTGTCAGCTATGTGAAGATCTAGGGTGCAATAAAATAGGGAGACAACTGGAGCAATGGAATCAAATACAAGAAATCAGGGCAGTGGGAATGTAAGGTGGGAATGTAAGAGGCAATGAAGAGGCAATGCCTGTGTCCACAGGTAGAGGACACATAATTTAGAGCCCAGGAGGCCAGGGTAAGTAGTGTGGATTTATTCTAGGTGTAATGGGAAGCTCTGAGAAGGCGTGATGTGACTGGTATATCCCCACTTCAGAGGTCTTTTTCACCAAACTACAGTGTATTGCTTTATCCCATCATTACTGTTGAAATGGTAAGTCAAACAGAGTGAAAAACTTTTAAGAATTAATATAGCAAATGAGCCAAGGGTTCATTTCTAATACATTTCCCAGAAATTAGGAAGGATTTGTAGTTATACATAGGCTTATGTGAGTATTTGTTCTGAGAACAATCTGACTGGAGCTCAGGTGCTTAAACCATACAGTGCAGCTTGGCCTTGGGAATCCCACCAAGTTATGGTATCCAAAATAGTGTTCCAATGAGGATGCTCTCTGCCAGGGATGTGAGGAGCCAGTGATTGTTTACAACGATTATTCAAATACCAGCCCTTCTGCTCTTGGTTTTGTGCCTCATCCCACTAGGCAATGTGCAGAAGAGCAACGGTAAGAAAAAGTAGCTGAGATCAATAGCCTTTAAACATACGTGGTCATTCAAGGCTCTACATTTCCACTTTATACTAAACATGAATTCAGTGAGTTTAAGTGATGAATTTCTAAAGAAGCCTAAGTGAAACTATTTTCTGTGTTATTTATTCTAATACTTTCAATCCAAAATTTGAATGGTGGGAGAGGAAAAAAAAAAGAATACTAGAAGAAATAGTATGAAAAGTTTGGAGACTCTGATAACCCTACAGCATGCCATTTTCCCAACTGCCTCCCTTCCCCCTACCTTTCCTAAAGAGGCATGAACTCTACAATGAAATACCTGCTCATTCCCTTCCTAGGCTTTGCCACAAGACTTCCTGCTCTTTACTCACCTAACCACAGGGCCAAGGGATCCAAGTTCTACCTTTAAAGATCAGCTAAAAATCCTGCCCTTGTGACCCGTTTGAGATAGTCTAATAGGGTTTACTGATAAAGACTGATCAGTCAGTTGGGAGGGGATCAGGAACAGGATTTCAGCCTCCAAATCCCCGAAGTATCAAGTTTGAGACTAACCAAAAAGGTATTCTGTGCATAGTTGCATAGGGAGGTAGGCGTCAAGGAGAGGAAAGCTCCCAGGAGGGGCTTGTGTCAACTGGCACATCACAGACTTTGTTGGGATCTCCCCTGCATCACCCCTCTGCCTTCCTCATAGCGTTCACCCTCCAACACCATCAAACCATTCTTGCCCCTCCATTGGTTGTTACTGAGTGGATGTTGTTGGCCAGGTTTTATGAAACAGGTGCCTGCTTGATTATTCACACCAATGTGATGTATGTGTTTATCATGAAATGAGATGAACCATAACTAGTGCATCTGGACCACAGGATAATAAGGGGGGGGGGAATCTTGCCTTTTGACAACTGGGGGAGACAAGTGTCACTTGTAAGTGGAGATTTTTAGAAGAGATCATTGAGGTAAGGCATTTAAAAGATGCCCTACGACGGAGGTGATTTTTAAATCCTTTCGTCAGTTCAATTCATTAATAACTATCTGACCTTTAAGGACTTTTTTTCTGCCCTTCTTGGCATATTGTAACAAACTAATGTCCTTCAGTGACAATAAATTTGAGACAAAGTAAGGAACTAACCAACTGTGCTTCGTGATGGGAAAACATCAGTCACCGCCTCTGAGCCACTGCATAGGGCTAGAACAACCTTTGTCCAAAGTAAAATCACTGTGTGCTTGGTGTGAGTTTCTTTTTATTACATTGAAATAGCTTTGGGAATTCTCAGGGTGATTCCTAGCTATCAAGTAATTCTCACTGTGGTCAGGCACAAGGACTAGGATAGTCACATCATTTGCTAATGCAAATAGCCTTGTTTGCAGGGTATGTACAATATATTTCACCAGGATGAAAGAGTTCAACAATTTTCCTGCTTTTTAGCAAATCTGCCCTGTAAACAGAATCAAGATCAGCTTTTTCATCTACTCGCTTGGACACTCAAAATTAACTATGATTGCCAGTGGGGCTTAGTACCACCAATAGCTTCCAAGAGGCTACAAGGGAGAGGTAAGACTCAGCCTGAACAGAGAGCCCTATTGTCTTGGGTCTTTCGGAGCATTCTTCGGGAGAACCCCACTGCTGCCTTCTGCTCTCCCAATCAATTGTGTGAAAAACAGAGCTGTTTGCCAACAAAAGCCCAAAGAAACCGTGTCATCAGGGAACCAGCTTCCTGTGGAGGAGACACTTGCTAGAATGTGTGGCCCTGGAGTTGCAAGTTCACAGCTACCAGGGGAGCCTGTGAAAAGCAGAACCTAAGTCCCCATCTTAGCAGGATGAGCCTTCTCATGTGTTAGATAGAAAGGAAACTAAGACAGGGGTCCAAAGAAGTCTTCAGGTACAATGAAGGCTTATTTTGTGGAAATAGTTACCGGCAGGTCACTATCTCTACTGAGGACAGAACGAGAGGAATGAGGTTCACGCTGTGACAGCAGGGATTAAGGCAACCTGGAAAGTAATTTTCTAAACATCACAGGGTCCTAGGAAAGTGTTTTCAGCTCATGACATTCTCACTGGCCTGAATTCACCCCAATCTCCAGCAAATCGTGGTCTATAAGAAACCATGTTTAAACTTTCTCTTGATTGTACCATAATTTCCAGACCACATTTTACAGAGAAAACACTAAAATCAAATGAGTATTATTTAACATGGAATATTAATTTCCGGAGGCAATTACTGTAAGATGGCTTAAAGCTTGGCCTTTGGAGTTAGAAAGTTGTAGGTTCAAAGTTGTTGGCTTTGATATTTTATACCTGTGATCTTGGGCAAATTACTTAACCTCAGTTTCCCCATGAGGAAAATAATAATGTGTGAAGGGCTTAAGAGAGCACTTGTTACAATAAAGTACTCAATAAATATGAACTAAGTATTATTATTACTATTACTGTTCATTTCTAAACTCTACTCATGGTACAAGCAAGATCTGGCTTAATTCGTTCCTGACAAAGAATGGAAGCCAAACGCCTGGATTCCCTGAAAGCTGTGTTCCGGCCAGCTCTGCATCTGCTGAAGTGCAGGGCAGTTCAGCCATGGGAGAGTCTTCATGTAGCCATGTAGATGGGGTCCAGGGACCACTCCTACCTTTTTCTCTAGTGTAGATTTCCACCTGCCACCTCTTTACCATAGTGAGATTCATCACAGAATACTCCCAACATGCAACAGTGCCAAATTCACTCTTCTGGCTTCTCAACAAAGAATAAGGCCCATCGGTTTTGCCTACTCATTTTTTTGTTCATAATTATATATTTCTGCTTTTCTCTTTTCAAAGCATGTCCACATCTGCCAACTCAGATGTATCATGGTCTTGGTATTCCTGTGACACAGATAAGAAGGGGTTGCCATGTACAAATTACACTTGAGGGATATTCCCCATTATCGGAAGATTTGCCAACCAGATCATACACAATTCCAAACTGACAGGGATGGAGTATTTACTGAATATGAAGGGTAGACACATAGTCAACCATCTAGAGTGTGGGAAAAGGCAGAATATAGCTATTAACATGATGATAATATCAATACTAATTGATATTTATTGGATGCCTATTACTATTGGTGAGGTGAGGTGAGGGCCTTCTCCTCATTTTTCTTTGTTTCCACATCAGTTGATAGGGAATAGCATTTCCCCCATCTTCAAGTGGATGAGGGGGCTGTGATATATAAAGTTTCTATACATTTTTTTCTATCTTCGTACTCTCTTTCCCCAGAAGTGTTATTAAATGGATCCAGTAGATCCTGAGACATTTTTCAGGCCGTGTTTTGCAGTGGTGGGTCAGAGTACTGTGTGTGGAAGACTGGACTCTACTCTGCCCTTGCAGTAAGACAGCAAGGGGGTACACAAGGCCTGCCTCCCAGGCCTGACCCTCTGGCTGTCATACTATTTGGTTCACTGCACATACACAATGTAGAGTAAGGGGACCCTGAGTTTGCTCTACCACCTTAGAATTGGGGTGGGATATTAGTAAGTCTCATTTATCTTCATTTCCAGAACTACCACTTATGCTTTGGTACTTACCAGAGAGTCCTGCATGGAGAGAGTGGGGTAGGGAAGACTAAGCAATGTGTGTGGTAGGTGGGCTGAATGATGGTCTCCCAAAGATTTCTATCCCCACAATCCGTGACTATGTTAGCTTACAGAGTACATTAATTTCCTGGGGTTACCAGAGCAAATTACCACACACTAGTCGCTTAAAACAACTGAAATTTATTTTCTCACAGTTCTGGAGGCCAAAAGTACAATATCAAGATGTCAGTAGAGCAATTTCTTCTCAGAGGAAGAATCTGCTCTAAGCCTCTCTTTTAGCTGCCAGGGTCTGCTGACAATACAATCCTTGTCCATCCTTGGCTTGCAGACATGTCACTCCAATCTCTGCCTCTATATCACACAATATTCTCCCTGTATGTCACGTCTATCTTTGCATCTTCGCATGGGATTCTCTTCTGTGTGTCTGTGTCTAAACTTCTCTTGTTGTATAAAGATACCAGTCATTGGATTAGGATCCACTCTCATCCAGTATAAACTAACTTTATTTAAAAAAAAAAATTTTTTTTAATGTTTATTTATTTTTGAGACAGAGAGAGACAGAGCATGAACGGGGGAGGGTCAGAGAGAGGGAGACACAGAATCTGAAACAGGCTCCAGGCTCTGAGCTGTCAGCACAGAGCCCGATGCGGGGCTCAAACTCACGGACTGCGAGATCATGACCTGAGCTGAAGTCGGCCGCCCAACCAACTGAGCCACCCAGGCTCCCCAGGCTCCCCAGTATAAACTAACTTTAACATGACCACATCTGCAAAGACACTATTTCCTTTTTAAAAAATGTTTATTGGGGCACCTGGGTGGCGCAGTCGGTTAAGCGTCCGACTTCAGCCAGGTCACGATCTCGCAGTCCGTGAGTTCGAGCCCCGTGTCAGGCTCTGGGCTGACGGCTCAGAGCCTGGAGCCTGTTTCCGATTCTGTGTCTCCCTCTCTCTCTGCCCCTCCCCCGTTCATGCTCTGTCTCTCTCTGTCCCAAAAAAAATAAATAAAAACGTTGAAAAAAAATGTTTATTTATTTTGATCACTGTCAGTGCAGAGCCCGATGTGGGACTTGAACCCACAACTGTGAGAGCATGATCTGAGCCGAAGAGTTGGGTGCTTAACCAACCCTTTGCAGCAGGAACCCTTATTATTCCTAGTACAAAGCTGAGAAAAAAAGAGGTCAAGAAACAATAAATAACTTTTAGCTAGCAAGGTCATATTCACTGGTACTCAGGATTAGGGCTTTAACATATATTTTTAAGAGACACAATTTAACCCACATTACATGGTAAAAAAAAGACTGCAGATATGATTAAGGATCTTGAGATGGGGAAATTATCCAGGATTATCCAAGTGTGCTCAATAGAATCACACGGCTCCTTATAAAAGGGAGATGGGGGATCAGAGGTCAGAGAGAAGAAGGCTATTTAACTACGAAGGGGAATGGGAGTGATCCAGCCATATACCACCATATACCAACAGACCCCAATGCTAGAAGCAGCAAGGAACAAATTATCCCCAGAAAGAATCAGCTCTGTGGACATCTTTGATTTTTAACCCCAGTAAAACTCATTTCAGACTTCTGACCTCCAGAAATGTAATATATCTAGGTTATTTTAAGCCACCTAGTTTGGAGTAATTTGACACAGCAAGAATAGGAAACTGAACACTAGGCAATTAAAAAAAATATAATTTTTACACTTTGTTTTCCATTAATATTTGGGGATACAGTTCCCTTACCAAGAGGCAAATGAGCGCTTGGTAGAATTTGAACACCAAAACCATGCCAGAAACCTTTAACAACTAAGTTATACCACTCAACTAAGCTCTCTTGAAGTATTATCTCATCAACTTTTTTTTTTAATGTTTTATTTTTGAGAGAGAGAGCATTAGCAGGGAAGGGGCAGACAGAGAGGGGGACAGAGGATCTGAAGCAGGCTCTGTGCTGACAGCCCCCATGTGGGGCTAGAATTCATGAATCGTGAGATCATGACCTGAGCCAAAGTCTGACACTCAACCAACTGAGCCGCTCGAGTGCTTCATGAACACTTCAACAACCCTTTGCAGCAGGTACCCTTATTATTCCTAGTACAATGCTGAGAAAAATGAGGTCAAGAAACAATAAATCACTTGTAGGTAGCAATTAGTAGAGTCAGAATTGAACTCATATCATTTTGACTCCAGGACTTCTATTTTCTTTTATCAGCACATCATACTCTTACTCTATTCATCTATCATCAGATAGGTGACTTCACGGGACACAAGACATAAAGCTTGGTCTACAAATACTGTGAAAGTGCCACACTTGTCATTTGTCTTTATACAAGAGAAGTAGCCACTATTTACCTGGCCACCTAAGGGGAGGCAGTGAAAGAGAGGCCAAGTAAACATCTTCCTGCCACAAATGCTATTGTGAAATAATCAATCAGTCCAGTAAAGCTTCTTTTGAAGCCAATGAACAATCAGTGGTGCCAGTGCCCAACTGGCAGAAGAATAACAGCCTTGGGTACTCCGTGTGCCAACAGATTCTGGCTTAATGCACCAAGCTGACCTTTTCTTCCAAAAACTGAAAGAAAACCATCCTCTCATCTCTATTTCTTTGGGCTATTTCTGAGGCATTGGAAAGTTGTCCAGCATAGGCTGTAAGCTCCATGAGAGCACCATGTCTGATACTCACTTCTGTTGTCAGGGCCTAACACAATGCCTAGGAAAGAGGTGCTCCACAAATACTAGATAAATGAAGAGAACAGGAGTTTGAAATGCTTAGATCCAGACATCATTCCTACCATCTATCAGCTGTGTTAACTTGAGTAATTCACTTTTCCTCACTGAGCTATTTCCCTATCTGTGAGGCACAAATTTAAAATCTGGGCGGCAATGACTTTGTCTTATGGAGCATTAGAGAACTCAGCAAGATGTACTGCACATAAGTTATCTTTTTTTTTTTTTTTTAGATTTTCTTTTTAAGTAACCTCTAAACCCAACATGGGGATCAAACTGAAGATCCTGAGATCAAGAGTCACATGCTTTGCCAACTGAGCCAGCCAGGTGCCCCGTAAGTTATCTCTTAATGAAACAGCCATGACTGAGTCAATGGATGAATGGATGGGTGAATGGAGAGTAAAGGTAAGTCGGGCACATTTTTTGTTGCCCCAAAGCAATGCTAATATTGCAAACATACATCTGTCTGCAAAGTGCACAGAAAACTGCATGCTCTCGCTTGTCAATGCTGTCGGCAGACTCAATACGGCCACGGCTTCCCCAGAGGTCACCAACTAAGCCCTATTTACATGGAAACAAATTAAAAGTACGAGTGGAATGATATTTTTCTCCTTTTCACACATATGGTATCTGTGTTTGTGTCTGTGCATTCCGTGTGTGTTTCAGTTGAATATAGGAGGAAGTATAATCCTACATCACAGAGAATTGAAAAAGACAGTGCAAGTTTGGCATATTTCCCCTCTGGAAGTATGCTCATTTCTTTTATTTTTTATCAATATTTCTGTTATGAATTTCATATGATTGACATTATAACTCCCCGTTATATATGAAAATCAATGTATAATGTAAGAATTTAAGTGAACCTCACCTTTAGTAAGAATGTGACTGTGACATAGAGGTCAGAGCAGCAATCGGAGCCTGGGCTGTCACTCACCACCTTGGTAAAGACACAAAGCACCATGTGTCTTTGAGCTTCAACTCCTTTATCTTTAAGAGGAGGGATTCATACTTGACCTATAACTCGGCCTATAAGGTCTCATGATATAGCCTCTACCTACCTTTCCAAACATTGGCCAACAACTCCCCTCCCTCACTCTGTCCCAATCACACTAGCCTTTTCTCTGTTCCCAAACATGTAAAGCTTCTCATAGCTCATGCCATTTTACCTGTTGTTCCATCTGCCTGGAAATGCTCTTCCCTCAAATTTTCCTATCACTGGCTCCTTTTCCTCCACCAGGGCTCAGCTCAAATGACTCCATGTAGGGAGGTCTTTTCCAGTTGCCCAACTTAAAAGTGAAAATCTAATGATTATCATGATTTTGGTTTGTTTCCTTTATAGTATTTATGAATATATAATGTTTTCTTGATATTTGCTTGCTTTGTTACTGTTTGACTCCTCTCTTTAGATTGTAAGGTCCACATAGATAGGAACTGTTATCTGTCTTTCCCATCATTGAATCCTAGGATCTCAAACAGTGCCTGGTATATAGATGGTTTTGAATGAGTAATTTCCAGGTTGCCGTCCATGTATAATGTTCTCTATCATGTTAAAATTTACTGCGACTTATTAGACATCTCTCTTCCCCCAAAGCACTGCACCCAGTAATAAAAGAAAATAAACACACTGATGTGTTACAGGAGGATTCCTATGGTAAGCAGTTCCCTGCAGCTGTGCTCTGGACAAGAGGTTCTGATACACACACCATGCTTAGGAACTCTACCTGATCGGATGCTACAGGGTTCCAGGTGGCCATCTCCTTCCTCCCTCTTGGGCTCTTGATCCCTTCCTTGTATCAAACTAGTAGGGATATCACACCTGTGAGTCACGTGTGGTGGACATCTCTCAAGGAGGCCTCTCGAGCCTCTGCCTTCTTTACTTCAAGCCCCTTGTCCCATCCAGCAGGCTCCTATACCCATAAGAATTCTGTCTTGATTTATTCAAACTTCCTTTGCTGTGTGACACAGAACTGAAACTCTTCTTGTTGTAAGCCAAGGGTGAAAGTATATCATGCAGAGAAAACAATCAATATATTTAGAAAGTAAACATACTGAAAGTGAAGAGGCACTGAGATCATAGCTGTGCCTATTTTACGACTATGGCATTATGAGTGGGGGATATGGGAACATAAGTTAAAGACAAAGCTGAAACAATGAAGTATTTGAACTTGAGTTTACAGATTCTCAAAGGAAAAATTCTCGCACCCAAAATTCCTTAGTTCTTTGCTCTGCTATCAGAGGTACAATCAATCTGAGATCTTTTCTCATGTGGAGATTTAGAAAAGAGAAAACTGCAGGACACATTTGGTGCCAGATGATGGGCTGAGGATGAGAAAATGAGGTGAGTATAAGGATATGATAATAATTGTTGCTATATTCATGATAAACTAAGTTCTATGTATGAAATGCTGTCTGTTCTTCTGATTTATCAATCAGACTAAGGAAGATTATACTGAGTGGACTTTGTGGACTGGACTGGCTTTTAATGAAATATACTTCAACATTTCAATAAGATTTATAGAATGAGGAAAAATGTGCATAAACTGTCATTATATATTCAAATGGTTTCACCTCAACAAATGTCCTTGTAATTGATATGGCGGCCCCCAAATGGTAAAACGCGAGCACTTTGTTCACTGGAAATGGCTTCTATTTAGAAATGATGAGAGAAAAGAAATTACAAAAGCCAGAGAAGCCTAATTACTGTCTCTGTCTCTCTCTGTCTCTGCCTCTATATAATGTTGTAAAGTTGCAGTATTAGATATTAGGATATTAGATATTAAATCTTAGTATAAGAATATTAGGTTCTTAAAATGCCAGGTGAAAAAATTCCACTTAATGGTGAGCCACTTGCACCTCAAGGAATGGAGAAAATAGCAATGACTTAGATGTAACTTGAGGGCACAACATAATCTCATGTGAGTCATCTCATAGTTAGATAACTCTGGTAAAACTGTACATGTAGGTCAGGAGTGTTCCTAAGGCTCAGTATGCACAGTGATGGTGTCACTTTAATCTTCAGATTCCCCCGAGCACCAGGCATCTTGTTTCACACATAGTAGGAGTTCAGTCAACATCTGCTTCAAGGGAATACAAATCAGCACCCTGCTCCTCTGTATTAGCAAACTTGCTGTCATTTCTCTCCATTACCTACAGGAGAGATGCACACTAGAGCCTTTAACTCACAGGAACCAGTTGAGAATCTCATGTTTTACTCTTACAGCAAAGGTTTCAAAAAGTTATGGTATATAGGTACAAATGCAAGGAATTATTGAGATGTAACAATAAAAAACATGGTTGTTTGTACTGCAGACCTAAGTCCTGAAGAAATAAAAAAAAAAAAAAAAAACTCTGATAAAATAGTACAAATAAATAGCTAAAGCAGGTAAACCTATATGGGAGTCTCTCTCTGGGGTGAATTTACATAAATGTGTGTGTGTGTGTGTGTGTGTGTGTGTATACAATATATTCTAAAGTGTTTATACCAATAGCTTATTTGTATTAACTACTCCAAACTTTTTATGGAAGGAGGCATTTTCACATCTAGTCAAGCTACAAAACTTGTGAATAACTTTTAAAAACAACTTGGAGACATAAGATAACTAATATTTTTAGAGCTCATGCTGAAAGGACTTAATGAGGAATTAGCCGTGAAGTAAATTAAAGCAAATTCCCACTTTCTTTTAACAACCTGCCTTGTACTCTGGCTATGTAAATTAGCATGAGCTCATAATCATGTCAGACTAAAATAAATCAGACTGGACATAAACATAAGAAGATTGAGGAAAAGCAGGATTTAATAAAAATGTTAAAGTATATATACTAATAACAGATGCAGGAGGCTCTCCTCTTTACTACCTAATATGTTACTACCATTCCACTATAAATATGAAAAATAGTAGTAAACACATTACTGAGTATTTTGTAAAACTATAAACTGGCAACATATCTACTAATAAAACATAAAAAGTGAGCAAAATACACTCGATAGGTTTAGCTATAGGATTTCCATTGGTGGAAAAGCACAAAGTCAGTAAGCTCACCAGAAAGTTCATTGGATTTGGGTATGAAGAATACAAAATAGTCAAATCCATGGTTTCATGGTTCAGCTATTTTGATTACTTGTTCATCAAACCAGCCCACCTGCACAGTGATGCACTAGTTGCTAGTGTGAAGGCTGGGATGGAAGGCCTCATGTGCCATGTTCTATACATGTTTATTTTATTTTTTTTGGATCATCTCAAAGGGAATCTGAGACATGCTCTCCTTACCAGCATGAGGGATGGCTTCTTTTTCATGGACCATTTGCCTATGTCTCCATCATTTCCAAAATATACAAGACAAGTATTTCTATAAAGTGAATCCAACAATGCTAAAAAAGAAAAAGAAACAACTAGCAAATGAATAATAAACAAAGTACTGTACTTGACTAGAAGATGTTACCAGTCAGTTTACATCTCAGAGACTGGAAAAGAGGCTAATCTGTCTTTCACACAGGAGCACTGATCAGCACGAAACCTATTTTGAGCCTCTCTCAAAGAGACAACATGATGCTTAGATTTTTTTATTTGCAACATTAGATTTGGGCAGAAAGCCTGATGTGGATTTCAGAAATGACCAAACATATTATTTAGCCAAGTAACCTGTAAACAATCTCAGGAAGCTTCCCTGCTTATCTCTTCAAAGTATGTCTCTGAACCTTGATTCTCAACGACAGAAGAAGGTATCAACTAAGTTTTAATTTAGTCCACAAATAGTTTCCCTACATCTTTCTCTAATCAAGATCCCAGAACGTCAGCTGAGTTTTACTTAACTGTTTAAACACAAATGTCATTGGGATATAAATCATGAGTGTTGGCTAAAGACCTCAGGTGATAACTTTGAGACACCAAAATGAAGTACCAAACTAAATTCCATGTTTTCAAAATGGATGGCCCAGATGGGCTTTATGACTATGACTCCTCATTTACACAAAGGGAATACAGACATTGAGAGCTAAAAAAAAAATAGAGGATTTTTACAGTAATTTATTGCATAAGCTGCTGCCGTGTAGCTACTTTCTTTCCTTAAAGGCAAGAGAGGGGTAGAATCCTTCAAGGTGACTATCTGAAGAACTTGATAAATCCCTGGAGTTTGAGAGGCAAAGTGGATTGGAGTACGACTTCCCATTTCCTCCTCCTGCTTCCTTCCCCGTCCTCCCCCTCCCCCACACTCAAATTCTAGAACAAGGTTGGCAAACCTCTCAAAATAAATAAATAAACATTAAAAACAAACACACAGGCAGTGGGCCAGAATTGGCCCATGGGCCATGGTTTACCAGCATGTGATCTAGAAGTTGACAGATATCTTGGGCAGTGCAGCCCAACGAGTGGCTACGGAGGTGTGGTCAGCTTACTTGACTGTAGCCCTTAGGCAAAGACGATTGAGGGTTTCCCTTGGTACAGATAAGGACCATGTTGGAAACACAAAGCCAGCCTGGAACTGCTTGAACTGTGCCCAAAAGCACTACCTGGGAGGGCATTAGAACTTCAACAGGGAGACTATCATCAAGAGAACTGCCAGAATGTAAGGATGCAAGGAGGAGGGTGTGAGTGAGGAATAAAGAACCCTACTAGAGGTTCCCCCTGCAGCCAGCTCAGCCAGAGTGGAGATGCAGCCTAGCAATTGCACTGA